>NW_027526407.1:187276192-187502298 GCF_048455015.1 Haemaphysalis longicornis
AGTGAGTTATTCCACGAGCAATCTCGCAGAGCAGTTTGAAGAGGCCAATGGGCCTTTTGTGTTAGCTATTCCCGAAAAACTTTGTACTGTGGTTGACTACACCACTAAAACGTACATGAGTAAAGGACCTCGACATCACATAAAGTATGGAAAGCTTACAAGGTCCGCAATTGTTCATTTATTCCACAAAGCACAAAAGAAAAAAAATTTCAAGACATGCTAACTAAAAGCACCGAAAAGCGCGGGACCAAGAGAAGAACTACACAGGACAAGCGCTTACTAACAACTGAGTTTAATGAAACCAAAAGGGGAAAATCTCGACACAGTGCACCCTTGTGGCGCATACTTTATTCAATTCACGTTATTCAACAACAATCTGGAAGGAATCAGCAATCACACATGCGCCGCAACAATTGGCCGACGTTCCGCGCAATGGTGGCAGATCGATAACATCATGACCCAACATTGTGAAGCCAAAAGATTTACCGCCTTTTCACTGAAGGCTATCCTCAAAATAGGCGAATTCCTGATTAAGGAGGGACACGGAGGGCGCGCTTACACGAGTTCTATTCTTTTTGTACAAAAAGATAAACTAAGCATCCGCTACCTCGCGTGTAGGTTGCTGAGGATGCCTAAATAGGACTTCTGTTTTTTTCCAGCAGAGGCACACACCCACGCTTCCTACAGGGATCTGATAGTGCGAACATGGTGTGTCTTCCAAGAAAGGGGGGTGTTCTCGAAGACAGATGTTCAGGCACATGCCCGTCTGGCCTACGTAGGTTGGCTCGATACCAAGGCTTCACAATTTTGCCAAATACCCTACCCTTGCGGTCGCTTGTTCTAGCATTTTGCCGCGCTCGGAAGGATCAGTGAGTCTCACCTACATTGCGACCTGCGCGACCATTCTGATAGTGTTGACTCTGTCCATTTCTTCCGCTTAGTCGCGGCTTGACTCTTTTCAACACCAGTCTCAATTTTCTCTTTTTTGCTTGAGACGTGGGACTTGTGCCTTTCATTTGGCCCCTACTCTCATCTACCAACCTGGTAGATCTCTCTGCTTCAGTTTGCTCAGCACGCCATGCTAGGGCCGAAACGTCTATCTCGGGGCAGTGCGTTCGACCTTTGATGCGTGTTCCCGTACTTTTTGCGCGCACCACTGGCACCTGCACGAATTCCCTGTTCTTTTCTCGAGGCCCCTTGTTAAACTCAAATATCTCGGTCAGAGGGCTCAGTCCCAGTTGGTTAGGTAGATCTAGGCACGGCTGCTCACCGTTGCTCTCTCCTGGCATCTTCCGCTCATGTGTACGCGGTGTGTCTGCAACCATGCTGTGTTTGAATAGGGAATCAGACTGCGCTTTGCACGCGCCTTTAGCCTCGGTGAGCGGCGGCCGGAAAACTTTTCCTTTGTCTTTTCGTTTGCACGGCGTCTCATTGATGTCTGCGATACGCGTGCCTCCTCTGTCACGTCAATTCGGCTCGATGTTTTCGCTAAACACTTTTTCTGCGAGGCATCGCTATCTCTTTGCAATTTCAAGGTCTAAGTCTGGTGTAACGCGCTTCTTGTCTTGAAGCTGTATCTCGTGGTCTACCTCATCACGTTCGAGCTCAAGTATGAGAATTTCGGCTTCTCTCACGACGGCTCTTTCCTGTCGGACGGCGTTTGCTTCTTTTTCTAGCCCTTTCTTGAGCTCATCTCCCGCCAGACCTCACGCTTTTCCGACATCAGCTTCTCCAACTCCATGTCTTGCGCCAATAGCTCTTCCCTCCGCCACACCTTCCTCCTCAACTCTCTGAGAATTTCTCAGACATTGTCTCGTGGACGACTTTTTTGTGAAGTAGGTTGTTTTGTGAATGAGGAGGGTTAAGTGTAACTGGCGGAGAACAAGTAGCGTTTCCCGCCAGACAAGGATTTAAGGGAATGATAAATAACGTTGTACATAAACCAACGTAGGGCTAATTTAGTCCGAGGAGGTAGTCCAAAGAGTGGATGAACTAACAACAACATTCTTCCCTCAAAAGATTTCGGGTTCACGTGTGGGTCAGTCTCTGTCGGTGAGCTGACTCGGTGCGCAGGGCTCGGTGCGCATGGCTCGATGCCCTTGTCGATGCCGGTGCTGCGGCCGATCAGCGACGCGTCGGATTCGGCCCGTGTCCTCCGTGGCCGGTCTCGGTTGAAAGTTGTCTCGTCGTCACTGGGGAAAGTGCGGCTCGGAGCGGAGTTTCCCCGAACGTTCGCGTCCGGCAGATCGCTCACTGAACCACGTTCCTCCCGCTCTCCGTGCCAACCCCATTTTCTTCCTCTTCGCTTCCAAATGATGACACGGCGCTGTTCTCCGTGCGGTCGCAGTTACCAGAAGGAGGCTGTGGTGAGGACCCCGCAGAGATGGCGTTGGCAGTCTACGAGGCCAAGGGAGACAGGTGGCGCGGCTTTTTGTATCCTGGACGGTCGCGCCCAGAGGAGAACTTGCCAAAACCCCGTTCCTCCTGCCTCCAACTTGCCGCCTCGCTTCCGCTTCTTTTGGTCCTCTTTGTCTTTCGTCAACCGGAAATCCTCGTCGGCCACGGCTAAGCGCTTCTTCTTTTTCCCTTCTAAGCGCCGCGACAAGCGCCTCCTTACAACAGCATTTGTTACTCCAGATGGCCTCTAAGTTTAACGTTATGCCGCTTGCCTTCTGCAATGCGCCTGCAACCTTCCAAGGAATGATGAACAGCATTATACGTGGACTCAAATTGCAGACGTGTTGTTGTTACCTGGATAATATTGTGGTCTTTTCTCCAGATTTTTGCACGCATCTTATTCGTCTTGAGTAGATTTGAAGTGCTTAACTACCGCAAGACTCCTGGTAAACATCAAGAAGTGCCGTTTTGCTGCCCGAAAGCTTACCATTCTTTCACGAGGATGGCTTGGTGGAGTACTTGGTGTAGCATCATAAATGCGTTAGCAGCTCACAAAGACGACGGCACACAACGAAGAGATGACAAGACAAGCGCTTGGCCACGTTGCCTCCAAATCTGGTGTCCGGCCGAATCCTGCCACGTAGCGTGATATGGCGGAGTTCCCGAAGCCGACATCAGGGAATGACCTCCGCATCTTCATTCGGCTGTGTTCGTACTTTCCACGATTCGTCCGGAACTTTGCATACCACGTCGCGATGCTGACACGGCTCCTCAGCAAGGAAGGTGGCATCTCTGAGTTCTAAAAAGCTCGCGAGGATGCATTTACTAAACTGTGTGATCTCCTCACATCTCCGGCAATCCTGCACCATTTTGATCCTCGCGCCCCTGCCGATATTCACACCGACGCGAGAGGAGTTGGTTTGGGGGCAGTTCTCGCTCAACGCAAGGCAGGATGTGACGAGTGTGTGGTCTCTTACGCAAGTCGTACTATCACCAAAGCCGAAACCAACTATTCCGTGACAGAGCGAGAATGCTTAGCTGTTGTTTTGGCGCTTGCAAATTTCTGCCCGTATCTCTACGGCCACCCTGTCGACGCTGTTACGGATCACTTGTTTGGGTGTTGGTACCAGCGACTGCAACTTGCTTGAGCAGTACGCTGCTTTAACGCAGGATGATCCTTACAATGTCACAAAAAGCACCTCTCCCATTAAATATATTGCTAAGCCCGTTCTACATTCCCCGACCACCCACGCCGCGTCCGTAATGTAGTCCACGTCAAGCGCCTCAAGCCTTACGTGGAGCCTCACCATCTCGTCTCCCTGATCGCAATGATGGCTTTTTTCCCTGATGGCGATTGTGAGGTTGTCCGTCGCGAGCGCCACTCACGAATGAGCAACCTCAGTGTAAATAGCACTGTCCACCAGCCTTGAGATGGTAAGTGCCGAAGCATGGTGTCATCATCATGCCAGTCAAGTGGCAACAATGCATGGCAGCCGCATCGCGAACGATTAGAACGAAGCAACTATTTCTCGCTTTTGCTCTCGGTCAACACGAAAGGGCGGACTTAATGCTCCTCGTCTCCCAGCCCTTTGGTTTAGCAATACATTAAGAATATATATATATAGATATATATATATATATATATATATATATATATATATATATATATATATATATATATATATATATATATATATATATATATATATATATATATATATATATATATATATATATATACAAGAGAAGAAAAACTTCGAACAAGGTAAAAGCACGATTGTGGCCTACGTTTCAGCAAAGAGAACTTGCTTTCCTCAGGGCAATCTCTCGCCTGGCAGGCACTGTTTATATAGGGGTAGGACCCCAGGTGAAAGGAGAGGGAAAGATGGAAGGGAAATTGAGCAAGCTGAGTTGTTTAGGAGCGTGTCGGGGGAGAGATTGAGGGGCCAAGAAGGTTGTCTAGTTTAAGCCGTGAAGTAGGTCACACGGAAGTCAGCTGGTGGTTGATGTTCGTGGAATTTTTGGGGAGAGGATGGGGGTGTTTATTGACCCTCCGCGGGGTTCTCAGAACCGCCGGAAGCAGACCAGGCGGTGAGGGTGGGGTCCTTATCAGAAACTATCTGCAAGCTTCCGGTCAAAAGAAAAGATAGAGACGGGGGGAAAAAACTAACTAGGTCAAGGAAAAAAGAAAACAAAGGGAGAACAAAATCAGGTAGGGAAACGACATAAACCCACACACAAAAGAAAAGGCAATGACCCGGCAACTGAAATGGCACGTGTCACCCACGGCAACATTCCTGGAACAGGCCTGTCCTGAAACTCAAAAACGAAAAGATAAAGTTAGAGGGACGTACGGGGCACAAGACCACGCGAAGTAAAAAAAAAAAGAGAAATAAAATAATAAAATTGAATTCCAAAAGCAAAGGTTGGAGGGATGAGGGCGAGTATTAAGCTAGACGCTAAGGAATAAAAAAAAAATAGGTGACCAGGTACAGAGCAGAGTGAACGGTCATAGTCTTTGGATGAGGTATATGCACGAAAATGCTTAGTGCTGTATTCCCGGTGAATATCGCAAGGATTCCAAGTTGCCCTTAGACGCATTAATTCCAGCAGGTTCCATGGAGTTGAATTTGTGAATTAAGTAGGATTCTCGGTATTTCCTGTCCCTAGGAGACTTAAAATTTGACTGAAGTATGTATAACTTAAGGTCATCAAAATTGTGGCCTGGTTGGTTGAAATGCTGCGCTACAGCTATGGAGGATTTGCCAAGAGTATCTGCCCGGTGACCATTAAGCCGTAGGCTCATAGGTTGACTCGTTTCACCTATATACTGTTTGTGGCACATTGAGCATTCCAACATATACACAATGTTGGATGAAGTGCACGTAAAACTTGAATTAATCTTGTGGACATAATTACTGGCTGTGCTTTTTACAACGCAGTCTGTTTGCAGGTGCCTACAAGTCTTGCATCTGGGGCGGGAGCAGCTGGCTATGACTGGTTGCTTTGAAAGCCCTGTTTTAGCATGCACTAAAAAATCTTTTAGATTCCTGTTTCTCCGGTAGGTAACCCTTGGTGCTTCCGGGAAAGTCTTTTTAAGTCGGTCGTTACTGGCTAAAATGGGGTAGTACTTCCGCAGTATATTGTTTACGTTTGGAGGGCGTTTGAAAATTTAGTTATTAGGGCAGGTGGCCTGGCGCTTTCGTTTTGCCGCTGTTTGTTGAGAACGTCATCCCTTTTGAGATTAGACACACGTTGGTACGCCTGATCGAGCGAGCTTTTGGGGTGGTTCCTGTTCATAAGGGTGGCCTTGAGTTCGTCTAGGTGCTCTACGTAGTCACTGTCATCACTGCATACTCTTCTAAGCCTGGTGGCTTGTCCTACAAAGATCCCGTGTTTGCAGTGTCTGGGGTGATGGCTTTTATATTCTAGGTACTGCTGCCTGTCTGTTGGCTTTCTAAAAAGCGTGGTTTTAAGTTTACCGTTGTCTAGAATGACGGTAGTATCTAGGAAGTTCACTTCTTTTTCAGAATACTGGCAGGAGAATTTAATAGTCGGATGCGAAGAATTGAGATGGGATATAAACGTTTCCAGAGTCGCGCGACCATGTTCCCAAATCCATGATTTGGGAACATGGTCGCGCGACTCTGGAAACGTTTATATCCCATCTCAATTCTTCGCATCCGACTATTAAATTCTCCTGCCAGTATTCTGAAAAAGAAGTGAACTTCCTAGATACTACCGTCATTCTAGACAACGGTAAACTTAAAACCACGCTTTTTAGAAAGCCAACAGACAGGCAGCAGTACCTAGAATATAAAAGCCATCACCCCAGACACTGCAAACACGGGATCTTTGTAGGACAAGCCACCAGGCTTAGAAGAGTATGCAGTGATGACAGTGACTACGTAGAGCACCTAGACGAACTCAAGGCCACCCTTATGAACAGGAACCACCCCAAAAGCTCGCTCGATCAGGCGTACCAACGTGTGTCTAATCTCAAAAGGGATGACGTTCTCAACAAACAGCGGCAAAACGAAAGCGCCAGGCCACCTGCCCTAATAACTAAATTTTCAAACGCCCTCCCAAACGTAAACAACATACTGCGGAAGTACTACCCCATTTTAGCCAGTAACGAGCGACTTAAAAAGACTTTCCCGGAAGCACCAAGAGTTACCTACCGGAGAAACAGGAATCTAAAAGATATTTTAGTGCATGCTAAAACAGGGCCTTCAAAGCAACCAGTCATAGCCAGCTGCTCCCGCCCCAGATGCAAGACTTGTAGGCACCTGCAAACAGACTGCGTTGTAAAAAGCACAGCCAGTAATTATGTCCACAAGATTAATTCAAGTTTTACGTGCACTTCATCCAACATTGTGTATATGTTGGAATGCTCAATGTGCCACAAACAGTATATAGGTGAAACGAGTCAACCTATGAGCCTACGGCTTAATGGTCACCGGGCAGATACTCTTGGCAAATCCTCCATAGCTGTAGCGCAGCATTTCAACCAACCAGGCCACAATTTTGATGACCTTAAGTTATACATACTTCAGTCAAATTTTAAGTCTCCTAGGGACAGGAAATACCGAGAATCCTACTTAATTCACAAATTCAACTCCATGGAACCTGCTGGAATTAATGCGTCTAAGGGCAACTTGGAATCCTTGCGATATTCACCGGGAATACAGCATTAAGCATTTTCGTGCATATACCTCATCCAAAGACTATGACCGTTCACTCTGCTCTGTACCTGGTCACCTATTTTTTTTTTTTATTCCTTAGCGTCTAGCTTAATACTCGCCCTCATCCCTCCAACCTTTGCTTTTGGAATTCAATTTTATTTATTTTATTTCTCTTTTTTTTTTACTTCGCGTGGTCTTGTGCCCCGTACGTCACTCTAACTTTATCTTTTCGTTTTTGAGTTTCAGGACAGGCCTGTTCCAGGAATGTTGCCGTGGGTGACACGTGCCATTTCAGTTGCCGGGTCATTGCCTTTTCTTTTGTGTGTGGGTTTATGTCGTTTCCCTACCTGATTTTGTTCTCCCTTTGTTTTCTTTTTTCCTTGACCTAGTTAGTTTTTTCCCCCCATCTCTATCTTTTCTTTTGACCTGAAGCTTGCAGATAGTTTCTGATAAGGACCCCACCCTCACCGCCTGGTCTGCTTCCGGCGGTTCTGAGAACCCCGCGGAGGGTCAATAAACACCCCCATCCTCTCTCCAAAAATTCCACGAACATCAACCACCAGCTGACTTCCGTGTGACCTACTTCACGGCTTAAACTAGACAACCTTCTTGGCCCCTCAATCTCTCCCCCGACACGCTCCTAAACAAATCAGCTTGCTCAATTTCCCTTCCATCTTTCCCTCTCCTTTCACCTGGGGTCCTACCCCTATATAAACAGTGCCTGCCAGGCGAGAGATTGCCCTGAGGAAAGCAAGTTCTCTTTGCTGAAACGTAGGCCACAATCGTGCTTTTACCTTGTTCGAAGTTTTTCTTCTCTTGTGTTCTCTACCATCTTCAAAGTTCTACTACTCCCTATATATATATATATATATATATATATATATATATATATATATATATATATATATATATATATATATATATACATATCTCGAAGCAGAATAGAAAATGAGGGTCTCGGGTTGGCAGTCAAGAAAACCTCGGAAAGCAAAGGGGAGAATGTGGTGGGTTATAGAAACAGATGAAGAATTTGGAAACAAAAGAAAGGGGAGAAAAGATGCCCGCCAGGTGGGATCCGAACCCACCACCTCCAGAATACCGGTCTGGTATTCTTCATACCGGTCCAAATTCTTCATCTGTTTCTATGACCAACCACATCCTCCCCTTTGTTTTCCGAGGTTTTCTTGACTACTAACCCTTATTTCTAATATATATATATATATATATATATATTTATATTTATATATATATTTATATATATAGTTTAAATAAACACAGAGACGAAAGAGAAAGCATAAAAATAACTGAACATCTGCCCGAACTTTGCTCTGCACCCTAATCATCCTCACCACACAGCCAGAACCTTCATCTTCATTCCGTTGGCGAGGACGATCATCATCAGTGGGTGCTATGTTTCTTCTGGCCTGGCCGTCGCTCACTGAATAACCGCCGTCTATCAAGCCTCCTTGTCCGGCTTGTCAAGTAGTGAAGCTGCTGGGTATGAATTACGAAATGCATCTGCAATTCCACGGCCCTTGCAAATCTTGCGACATTGCGATATTCTTGCAATTCTACGGACCTCAAATCTGGGTGCAAATTGCTGATTAGCTTTTTTAGAAATATATTTTCACAAATATCCAAAAATATTTTTCCGAAGGCGTGGAGTAATACTTTTAATCTTTTCTCATTTTACAGGTCATCGACTGTACTATATGCAATGTGACCAAACAGGTATGAATATTTTAAGCAACAAAATCGTTATACCGTGTTTGTGACCTCACATTGCTGCATTGTAATAACATAAAGAACAGTAATTAATACTGCCTTCACGTGGCTGGGCAAAACTAAAGTCAGTATACTTCAATTGACATAATGTAGCCAGAAAATATTAGGTGTGGTCTCATGTGCGTAATCAAACAAACGCGCAGTATTTTCGCTTGCTGGAATGTTACCATTAAAACAGTGAAGGTGCAATTTAGAGTAAAAAATGTGATGCTTTGCTGTAAACTATACTATCTAAAGACGTATAAGTAATATACAACGTTTAAGAAAATTACCGGAAATAAACTGTTGCAACTCAGAACAAATTTAAATCACCTACTGTCGCTTCAATGCGTTTTGGTGTGTTAGCGGAACACATTGCACCAAGGTAATAAAAAAGGTAATGCCAATTATTTTTCCTTTAATGTAAACACCTACCTCCCAGATAAAGAGGTCATCAAAAAATGATAACCTATGCATGTACATTATATCGCTATATGCTTGATAGGTAATATTGAATAAGCTAGTCGTTTCAAGGAGCACAAAAGAAAATATAAATTTTCTATTTAAATGCCTGGCTTCAAGCCGGCTAGAAAAGAAATAGTTAATACGTTGACGCAAACCTGAAAGCTTTAGTTTATAGCTTTCCAAACATATTTCCTTGAATACTCTTTATGTGGCTGCTGGATCAGCAGAGATAATTCGCATAAATATGCTGATATGTCTACTTCAAAGCGGACCTTTTTTCATCCTTGCAAGGAAGCAGTCTTCAAAGATAACATTGGCTTTACTTACAACCTCACGTTTGATATTTGTGGATTGAGGAAGTAGCGTAAGAAGCACAGCATGTTTCCGTTGTACTTTACGTATAAATTTCTGGAGTATAAGGACGTCAACCTTAACCTTCCGCTGATTTATGAGCATTGTCAAAAAAAACGTATAGGCTTTACGGTGGATCAACGGAGGGTCAGGCATCTGACTTTCGTGACGTGAACTTCCTGGCTGCCAGACCGATGGCCATCTGACAGCCACCATTCTAGGGCATCAAAGGCTTCTGCGAATGAATTGCGAATAACAGCGTTCAATCACATCATCATTAGTCGACATGAGCCGGTGAGCCTTCTCGCAGTCGTAGCTACGGTTTGTGTCAAACAGTACATGAGGCGTTCAATACATATTCCTGTTTGCGTCTTCTCAAGCATCTTGCTGGGTCCAGTCTGAAAAATTAATAGCCATGAAGCATGATGACAGATCCTAGCGGTTTCTTGATGCCACTTATTGGTAGAATATTTGATGTTATCTCCAAGCTGAATATTTTCTATTTCGGCGCAGTGGGAAAGTAGAAATGCGCTATGACTCTGCCGCTGTCCCTTAGAGTATAATAATTGCCCCAGTGACAGGCCGATCAAGGATGGGGTAAATGTCGTGGACTTCATAGGCGCCAATCGTCACGAGCCAGGTAACACGATTGCCTCTACAACGTCACTAAACTCGATTGAAAGTAACGTGCGGCTTCGACAGCGTCCGTAGGAACTTATGATGCAAAGTATCGAGCGCTTTCAATGTGGCTGGCAAGGGCGTAAGATGCGTTACATGGACAGAAAGCCCTCTGGCTCTCAGTATGCAGCAGGAACAGAAGGAGCAGGTAATGGTTCCCGCTGAAGCCCCATGCACGGCCCGTTGGCAGGAACACTGGCAGTGACCCTTCTCTGCTGGCTCGTAAGGTTCCCACGGGAATGGCAAGCTGAATCATTGCGTCGTTGCGGTAGCCTTCACCTGGCGCATTAGGATCTCGCTGAAATCTCTGACCTGGGAGCTGGTTATGCAGGACATGTCTGGATACAGTAGTGATATGAAAACTAGGACAGGGACTGTGGAGTGAAATCTTGGTAGTTCTTCAATCTTGTGGAAAATAGTTGCATTTGCGTCATAGAAACACCACCACTTTCCATTGAGCCGGACAACATCGACTCATTGCAATGTGAAACGACATCATCCCGAACATAGCAAAAACATAATTTGAAAACCTGCTGCGGTAAAGACTCGGCACATTAAGGTATTTTTGTCGGCGGTATTGACGCGGGGGTGGGTGCTTGCATATCGCATGGACACTGGTCGCGGGTGTCCGAAGAGAATCTCATCAGCTCTCTTCTTGGGCCCACAGCAAGGCCAAATAGACCTTTATTTGTGAAGTCCTTACCTAATGAAAGGGTCGCGCAGAAATGAAGTGGTCAGTCTTCTACTTCTTCAGCTTTTTTCCGGTACAGGAGGCCCAGATAACGTGGCCACGTTCGTGGCAGGTTATCAAGAACGACAGCAGACTTAAATGAAGAGATCCCCGGCCATCTAACGCGTTTATGAAGTTACCATGTCGTATTGGACCCGCATTTTGTAGCAGTTGGCTTAGTTCTTCAGTTCGTAAGTGGAAAACAGTTCTTCTGGGTAGCCATTTCACTATCAGGGGGGGCGAGGGGAGGGGCAGGAGCGAGTACGTGGTCTGGTGACGGTCACGGGAGGACCTGGGCTGCGTGACAAGGCCCCGCAGAATGGAAGACTGCGCCCGGATCGATACGTCGCGAGGCTGGGACCAGGATGGAGAGGATGCGGCAGGATCCATTGCACGTATACACGTCGGCAGGACGAAGATATGAAGACCCATGGGTGACGGTGAAGCGATGGTCTTGCAGGATGTCGGCAATAAACCTATTTACAAGAGGACAGAGAAGCTTCATTCAGTCTGCGTGCTACCTACACCTTCGTTTCCCTTCCGGTGGCTTATTCGAGCACTGATTCCGTATTCCTCTTCAGTTATTTTTAGTTCTCAACACCTTCCGTATTTGAAGGCCTCAATGCATTTACAAGGTGCACCTTTTGTTCCCTGAAGAAAATACTCAATTATCATAGAAAACGTGTCTGGGAATTACACTATGGTATAAAAAACCAAACACTAATTTTCTTTTGATAAATTTGATTTGCTATTGCGGGTTTCATTATCCTTCGTCCGGGATGGCTCGATATTAACGAGATTTCCTTAAGTTTAAACAAACCAAGATAAATAATTTTCAGTCCTAGAAAAGGCGTATAAACTTTGCTTTATGACTACATGTTAAAACATCGAAGTGAATTCATAGCTCCTGTAAACTCCAAAGTGTCCATTTGATATCCAATTTAGGCTAGGTCAAACACGTTCATACCGGCCGCACGAAAACGTTACCATCTGTCTGCCTAGTAAATAGTCCTAGGCATTTTCTACCAATGCATATATAGAGATAACTGTACTTCGCCTTGGTATGTTCTCGCCTCCTATATTCTACTTGGTCCGGGGCTTGTGCAACAGAACCGAGGCTGACCCGCTGTTCGCACCTCAGCAGAAAGCTTTGTGGGCCGTACTGTACCCAAACACAGCATGCAAATCTCTGTGCTCAATTTTCTTGATGCGTTACTTTCTCTAAACTTCAAAGTTTTTTATCGGCAATTATTATGTATAGTTATGGTAAAGCTTTCTTGAAGCTGCTAAGTCAATATTATTTATTTCGAGAAGTGACGTACAATCAGCAGACTATTGTCTCAGTGGTACCAAGACCCTAAAAAACAGTTGCTTGGCTGAGAGGAGAGCGCATTAAAATAAATAATTTTTCATCACGTGTTCCACTAAAATCTAACAAAACCACATAAGCATAGCGGTCCCTTACTTTAAAAAGGTAATTTAAAAATCGCTCATTTATAATACTTCGAACAACGTTGACTCACCGTACCTAAGTGCTAATATTACTACAAAAAATGTGATTGTTTTCTTCTGTTAATTGTCCCATGTACCAAATATTGTTCCTTTGCCAAGACACGTACTGCGTTTTTGTCTGTCGACTCATTACCCTTGTTCTTCAGAATAAATATATCGGGTTCATTGACAATATATTTGTACACAGCTGTCCCGTGCGCAAACGGGAGGCGTTGGCCCCGATAGGAGACATTTGTATATCATTTAGCCTGGCCTCGTGGCCATGTGTATTTATGTCCGAATAAAGATTTCATTCTGTTTTATTGGAAGTTCAGGAAGCGCTGACACCAGAGGCCAAATTATTACGTAATTGGGAATTCATAGGGGCGAAGACCCTTAGGCACTCGGGCTGCGGGTGTCTAGCGTCGTCGGGTCCTGTATTCATGGTACTATAACACCTGGGCACTGAAATTCCAACGGCTCTCGCAAGAGTGTTTTCTAACCGTGGGACGAAGCGCGTACGAAAAAAACAGACAGACACTTGTTTTCATATGCCTCACGCTAGAACGCTTCGTGAATCAAGGACACGAGGCTTTTAAACAAAGCTATATACCTCTACCCCAAACGCTTTCATCTCTGTGGTCTGTGGGCAAATTTACAGCCAGTATGTCTCATTTATTTGGTTAAATTCGGTTGAACGCAACAGAGGGCGCCACCGCTTCAGAAAGCACGCGATTGCTTCTTCCACCGGCGCTTATCCGGCGCCCAATCAGCGCGCGTCGTGTGAAAACAAAGACTTTCAAGCTCTCAACACACTTATACACTGCATGCTTCGCCCCTTCCCATTTTTTACGTTAGTGGAGATGGCAGCGGATTTTGCTTTTACAAAACATTGGGCCCATCTCCCCGCGAGGGGGACTCGAGTAAATGCGTCGCATAGGGGGTGGGTGTATTGCGTTAACGTTTTGTGTTGGGGAGTTGGTGGCAGTGAATGCGTTGTATCAGCAGCTTCTTGACGTATTTTGAATGAATCAAGGATATAAGGCGTGTTCGTAGCCTCCCATTCTGTGTCGGCTTTGTGGCGCAGTGGGTAGAGCACCATGTACATTGCGTTCCGCCCGCAGGGTCGAGGGATCGAAACGAGGCGCCGGATAGTATTTTTTTATATAGTGTAGGGGGAGGGGTGCGGACTACGACTACGGACGTCAACGCGGGTGACATCGAGAGTTACTGAAATGGTCTGCATTTTATTAAAAGGGTCTTATGATTCCCCCGTTGCAAATAGTATGGCTGGAACCGACTTCAATGTAGTGGGATTTCTCTATTAAGTCAGTATTTTATTCATGTTTGTTACGTTATGTTGCACTGTCTTTGTCGCAGAGTTCTGTTTTATACACCGAATTAAAGCTCCATTCTGACTTCGCAAAAGCTTCCACGGCGTTGGTGGTACGTATTACAAAAGCTCTATTCATACGCATAACGATTTCACATGCAGTTTTTTACCACAAAATATCGCCGAAGAATTCTCTCGTAACAGCATTAAATATACATATATCTAGAATAAAGTATTAAAAGCAAGCGGCCAACAATCTATATTCAATAATAAGCTGCCCTAGAGTCGGCAAAACACATTTGTCATCTTGACTTCTTGTTTTGCTTCCTGTGATAAAGAAGCTGCCCAACCACTTACGTATGCTACCTTTTAAACAATCACTTTTTTCTCTATATTGCACGCCAGATTTCCCACGTGAGCCTAGAATTAACATTACACAAGGATCGCATCGACAGTGTCAGCTTGTGTGAGCGTGACCTGCGGGGGTATGAGCCAAAATAGGTTCAACGTGCAAAGAGCTTTTCCTGACATGCAAGCAGGGCCGATTAACATTATCATTTACGGGCATATGAGCTGGCGTAAATTCTAGCCGTAGTCTGATTTAGGCTCAATGTCAGTTTACAAGTCTTGATAACTTCCCAAAGGAACGTTGAGCTCACAACCTAGAAAGAACTTTACTTAGAGTGAAGTGAAGTGAAGAAGTAAAATTCCATGAACCCGAACGGGCTTACTTGATAAGCTAGTATAACTCGTGGATTCTTTAGAAACGCCCGCACCAGAGTCAATCCCTCCTCATATCCTCGTGTTAAAGTTGCGTTGGGAGCGTAATATAAAAGGTCAAACTACGCTCATCACTCCGAAAATAGTTTTCAATGCCACAAGCTCACCGCATCGTTGGAGCCTTTAAGACATCTTTCAGTAATTCTGGTTTCTGTAGGAACCGACGGGTCTTAATCCTCATCTCATTCCCAGGGCAGCGTTCGCCAGATTTACGGAAAGGAATAATCGGATATTATTGTTTCGCATGTTCGACTGCGTCAAGCTGTAAAATCAGTGCGTGGCGCGACCGAACAAATGCGGACATTGCGACGACACCCAAACTTATGCCAGTATCTTTCAATGCTTTTTGGTCACAAAATGCCAGCTACAGTTTAATTCAGGGACCGAACGTACCGCCATGAACGCTGCTCTCGGCGCGTGAACATTTTCGTGTTAGCGTCACTCGCGTCACAGACCTCTGATGATGCTACTATTTAGGAAATCGTTTCTTGCACATCAAGCCGCCAATATTCGGCTATAACTAATATTTAGCCTGGCCTACATTCTGGTAGCTATATGCGCATCAAAAAAAGAGTTTTTTGCTGATTTTTGCAAGATATCAAGGCTTCGCTGGAGCAAGTCGTGTTGAGGAAGCAATACAGAATGTACGCACTCTTGTAGCAGTTCTTCGTCTCGTCAAACTTAGCGGAAGATTGCGCCTTGTTTATGCGCATGCGTTGCGCTATCAGAAATGTCTCATCGTTTGGAGCAGATGATACCACCACATTGATCTTGCATGCTTTATATTAAAGGGCGTGTTGCTGCGACCGACTGCGCATGTAAGGCATAGCGCAATGAAGACCGTAGCGGGTCCGTTTTATTAACTGAAACCAATCCTGTCTTTATTGTCCTGAAACTAGAAAGATCAACACACCTGTGTAAAGCAGACTGCTGATGAACAACTGATTTAATGAGTAGCGTACTTAGCATAGGCCCAATACGCAACTGTTGTCAAGTTGGGGAGACACTTCAAACAGCCTGAGAACGGCGTTGGTCCCAAACTGAGGCATTAGACAGCATGCCCTATTACAATCAAATCGCCGCTTCTAACAACGACTGCGGCGTTTAAATTCTTTTCACACAAATGGGTGTGCTTAGAGTCAAAGGAAACGCCGCCGCCTTCCTGTTGTGGTATAGCAGGCCTTAACTGCTCCCGCTCATCGGCGTCCCTTGGAATACAAAAGCGCGAGAAATTTACGCTCTCACATCTGTAGCGGAGCGACATCGCAGTGCGCAGCAAATCTTCCAGTCTTGCCTAACATATTATAAAAATTTTTGCATCTACGAATTATGTGGAACTCCATAAAAAATGACACCGCATTCGGTGGAAAACCGAGCTTCCTCGGCGCCGCATGAAGGTATCCTGTTGCCGTCGCCGTGCTCCCAGCACCGCCCTGGGGTGGCGGTATCCATGTATGAAGCTCTCCAATAGTGTTACCTGAAACTTTAATGACCAGCAAAGCGTTGCGCGGCTCTGCCTGAGCCCAAAACTCCGTTCCTGTTACCCGGCATAACTATCATGCTCCAGCACCTGCACGTTCCCTCAGTTTTTATTCAAGGCAAATTTTCAACTCCGTTTGGAAGTTTGTATGCTCTGGAGGATAGTATTGCCTTCTGGTGAGTTTGTACAAGCCGATTAAGCTGTCCAGCTCTGCTTACATTCTGCCAAATTTTCGAAAGTATCGGCTAAGTGATGTTGATCAGACCTGACGGGTTGAAGTAGGCGCCTGAGCATGACCCTTAGTTAAATGTGCACCAAGCGGTGAGGCCATAATGGGCAAGAGTTTGAAATGTGACAATTACATAGAGTGCAACTGCTTCTAAGACAACCTCCGATGTGTTTATGACGTTGCTTGACGTTCCAGTCATTGTTCCCGTGTCTTTTGCTTGTTACGTAAACACGACCGTGTCGAAATTACTTAAGTGCACATGGGGTGAATACTTTCAATGATTGGGTCTTTCATATCCGTATTTCATACTCTTTTTTATGCCCAAATCCTCCCGAGAATCAATACCCTTTCCCCTTCATTATGTCCATCAATGTTCGTTTTTTTCATTCGTTAACAATGAATCGTCATGACAACTTCCTGTATTTAAACACATCCACGGCATGCTTAAGTTTGCACCCTTTATTTACACACCCCCTCTTCAACGTCTATTACGTGAGGTGGAAATAAAATAAATGAATGAAATAGGGCGGTCTGCTCATGTTTCGTATTATCCATTACGAGCTTGTCTCACCGCATTAGGTGTTCCGCACGCTAGCCGATTGTCAGTCGTGCTGTTACAGAGGAAAAATGGCTGGCCTGTGCAAAGCTTCTATGGCACTGGCAGAAATAACGTACTTGGTAGTGTTCAGTAATCGTTGCAATGGGCACCGCATGTGGTTAGGATCATCGGGAGCGACAGCAGTAATGGGTTTATTGGGAGAAGCGAGCAGCTGCCGCGAAAAAGAATGACGGCATCATTGCACTACAGGAACCTTCCGTGAGCCCCAGGAAAGACAAGATGACTCACGTCGCGAAGTATAAAACGCCTCGAAGAGACACAATTAGCGTCGTGCAGAAGTAGAAAAGTGTGACGTAGGGCCGACTCTGCGTGTCTCCAATATGTTGCCTTTTTGCGTGTGGTACTGTTGCCTCCTATGGAAATGACTATTTCTCTTGTTTTTCTGGACGATGAACGGTGCTCGCTCTGTTATTAAAAGAACGCTTTACTAATGTCTTCGAGCGGTTTCGTTTCGCTGTAAACTTCACCTCCAGCTGATCGCACCCGCGCAGTAGCTTCGGCAACGCATCACGGGACCTGCCGCATCATTAGCCGCTGATAGCCGCGTTCACCACTGCTGCCGCCCCTGCGGCTTTGGCGCATGTGCTCTCCGCTGCTGCTTCACGCCTCACCATGTGACCCGCCGCGTACATGCGAGCTTAGCGAGGCCTAGACGTCTTGTCTGAGCGTTGCGCGGGAGCTGGCGGCTTCGATGCGTCGTCGTGATGTGGCGTCTGTCCACCCCGTGGATACGGCTCCGTGACGCATTTGGCTCTGAAAATGCCGGAAATAGAGCCACAACCGTATCCAAACGCAGGATCTGGATGAATGGCGTAATAGAATACCTTAATCAAAGGGTAAACAACTTGATACCAAGACAAAACCAGGCTACGTGCTTTCCATACTGCGGGTTTGGTGGAGCTATGCCAACGTCATTTTAGGTGCGGAGTACCTTACGACCGCACAAAGTCCGTCCGCGTCCGTGCACATAGCATTTACAATCGCGAAAAATCACACTGCCACCGGCAGGATTCGAGCCTGTGTCCGGTAAACCAGACTGAGTTAGTGCCATTCGTCCTACCCGTTCGACTACGACCGTGAGTTGGCACCCGGGAGTCAAACGGCTTGCTCCCTCGCCTGTAACGGTGCGGAGTACCTTAGGACCTCCCAATGTCCGTCCGCGTTCATTCGTGCACACATTACCATCAAGCGAAAATCAAGCGAAATTTGATTTGAGCTGTGAGTTGCAGTTTCATATACGGAATAATCAAGGTGCAAACCACGACTGAAACCGAATGACGGTCGGGGCGTAAATCGGATGTCACTGGGGGCGCAACTTGGATGCCATTTCCGGACCCGTACTCCGCACCCTTGCCATCATCCACGGAGTGGAGATGCTGCCGCAGGTGTCTGAAATGTTTATCATCTGCTCATCATGTAAATAGTTCATTGGTATTATAACGCAGTGATTATTCGAGTTCGGAACAGAAAAAAAAGCCTACAATATCCATGCCGATTTGTTCGAACTGTGTTTTAGGTGGCTCCATAAGTTGAAGAAATACGCCGGACCGCGTAGGCGGTTCCTTTCGTCTCTGGCTTTCGCGGAATTTTTGGTGTAGGACGCACTGTCTTCGGAAGGCAAGGCCAATAATAGTTCTCTTTTATACGCACCAGTTCCCAGCTGTACCCAGGGTGCGTAGCAGTGGGCTCGCCATGGCAAGCCTCAATAATCTCGTTGCGAAGGTTGTCTGGCACAACGAGAAGCCACGACCTGCCGCTTGCGTTGAATTTTTTTTGTAGAGCACGTCAGCTGGAGACAAAACGATGAGAAGACACCTTAGAAGTCTTTGCGAAGGACGACGTTTTGGCCTTCTAGACACGCAACAATCACCTTGAGAAAGTCAGGATACTTTCGCGGTCGTGCTGCCATATCCGTACCGTTTAGTGCCCAAGAAAGGCGTCGTCGTTATCCCCATCAGTTAGGGTGCTTTCCACGTGTACCCGGGACAGTCAGCCCGCATCACTGTGTTTGCTGCCTGACCTGTATGTGTGTCCTCATACGTGAAATGCGCGTCCTCATCCAAGAAACTCCTGTGTTCAGCAACGGTGGTGCGGCCAACAGCAGCCGGTGTTGCAAAACAGTCAGGACATTCGTCGAGTAGCACGGAAACTGACACCTTTGCTTTTGTGAAAGTTTTGGGTCGATGTCGAGGACCAAGGTAGCTGTCTTTTCCCTTCGAAGTGGTTTCCCGGCGTTGGACATAGCAGCAACAGCCAGGAATACGGTGATGCTTTCAACCGGTGCTACGATCATACACACGGGCAAAAGCTGTGCCTCATTGAGAAAATGTGTAACTAGGACTTGCACGGCTCCGTCGTGAAGCTGTAGTAGGCCTCTGGCCACACCTATTAGTTTTCCAGGAGAAGCTGCATGCTGTCTTCAAGCAGTGCTTCTCCATCAGGTAACGTATCCACTTGGACCATGCAGCAAGGAAACACTGGCCCCGCCGAGGCCGCTTCCCATGATCATAGAAGAGTCTCGAAGCCAAAGTGGAATTTGGTGTAAGGTGGCTCTGTTGTGCTTCTGGCTTCCGAAGTGTAAGGCTGTTCGAGCCCAGGTCAATGCCGGCACCATAATGATAATATATATATATATATATATATATATAGGAAACAAAAATACCTTAAAATAAATACCCGAGAAAGTGCTGGGGAAACAGCCCCGCCGGTAGCGTAGTGGTTATCGCACCAGACCGGTATTCTGGAGGTCGTGGGTTCGGGGCCCACCCGGCGGGCAGTTTTTCACCACTTTCTTTTCGACTGAAAAAATTCTTCATCTGTTTCTATGACCCACCACAACCTCCCCTTTGCTTTCCGAGGTTTTCTTGACTGCCAACCCTTATGTTCTGTCTTATTTCACGGAGCTCCTCATTTCCCATTTTCTGATTCGCTATATATATATAGGTATATATATATATATTTATATATATATATTCCTGCTGTAGAAGACTTGTCTCGAAGTCGAAACGTCGAAATAAACCCTCCGCTGTTGCTGTTACCGAGGTTTCTTACTTTGTGTTCACCACGCCTTCGGCCCCATCGCCAGCATGCCAGTTATATATATATATATATATAATTTAATGAGCAGTTGGAGCAGGGAACGATTTGTACAGAACCACCGCCAATCAACGCGTGGGTATGTGCTGCGGACCTGCAACAGTCACCATCAGTGCCTGTCTGTGCTTCTAGCAAGGTAATCTCTGGTGTGACCATTTTTTGAAGAGACTGCTTTTATTCGCCTCTCGCTTGGACAACTAATTGCATTAAACACCATTGGCTGTGGTGGAGGTGCGGTTTCAACGACAACCAGCCCGAATCCTGGAGCTTCGAAGCCGGAGGCTCCCAATGCCCACCACCCCCGTTGACGCTGTTGATCAGCAAGCACCACCGATGCCACAGATCATCTGCGCTGGCTCCATCCGTCAGTGTGATCCCCCAGTTTTCAATGGCGAGGGTGATTATGATGCTGATGATTGGCTGTCGACACATGACCGGGTGAGCGCTCACAACAAGTGGGATGTTCCCGCGAAGTTACGCAACGTCGACTTATATCTCACGAAATTGGCTCACATGTAGTTTTTAAACCACGCACGTGACTTCAAAATATGGGGCGATTTTAAGACCCGGTTCTTTGAATCATTTGGTAGCCCGGCTGTACGCAGACTACAAGCACAACAACGCCTCCGAGGAAGAGCTCAGACGCAGGGGCAGAATTTCATCAGCTACATCGAAGACGTTGTGGATCTTTGAAGGCGCGTCGACGTGGCCATGTCTGAATCAGATAGGATAAAGCATATTTTAAAAGGAATCGATGATGACGCGTTCAGTATGTTGCTTGCCAAGGACACGAAGACCATGACGGAGGTCGTGAGCCTATGCCAAAGCTTTGATGAGCTACGCAGGCAACGAGTCCTGGTCCGGCGATCCCTGGGAACAATTCGGGAAGTCTCCGGTTTGACTTTTCCTACCGAGCACACTTCACTTGACACGACGATAAATGACTTCATCCGCGAGGAAGTGGCTCGCCAACTGTCGATTGTGCCATTCGTTCGTCATGCCGCCTTCATGCCTTCCTCCGTACCTTCAGCGAACCATCCGGGAACCGGTCACTGAGGCCCTGCCAACTACTCGCCAAGTAGTTGCAGCTCCTGCTCCCGTTACTGTTCGCCAGGTAGCTACTGTTGCTCTTCCCCTAGCTTCACCGGCTGCATTAACCGGTCTCTTGACGTATGCTGAATGTGTCACACAGCCCGCCCGACTGTTTACCCATTGGTTCGAACCAATTATCATAGCGACTGTCCCGTCCAGCTATCAGCAAGCATCCCCGTTTCAAAGTCCAGTGCAAGTGGTAGCGCAGCAATCGAATCCGTGGCGCACGCCGGACAATCGCGCTATATGCTACTCATGTGGATACTCCGGACATGTCGCCCGTTACTGCCGCCGTGTGGTGCCGCATCCTGAGGTTTTCTACACTCCATGATACACGCCTAGGCACGTTCAGCATCGCGTATCCTCGAGGCCTTCCCCGACGTCATTTGCGCCTGACCAGCAGACGTTTACCAGTCGCCGATCGCCTTCTCGCCGCCGCCGCTCCCTGTCGCCTATGCGCCGTCAGCCTGCTCCTCCGGAAGTGGAAAACTAATGCCCGCAGTCCCAGAGGCATGAACTGCGTATTCAGCGAAAATTCAAAGTCCTCGTGCCTATCGACCGAACATTATAGATATAGTTCTTAAAGAAATCGCTGCCCTCACTCTAGTCGACACTGGGGCCGCCATATCTGTTGTAAGTGCTAAACTCTGCCGCTTGCTGAAAAACGTAATGACGCCGATTTCTGGACTATCGCTTCGGACTGCACGTGCAGCGCACGTGTTGGAACATTGTTGTTAGAGGAAAAAGAAGTGACATTGAATGGTGGCGCTGGGCCTGCACTGCATGCTTGCGGTATGGGCCCGGCTCGTGCACTTCATCGTCCTCTTCATGTTCGGTCATGAAGGCAGACTGAGGGTGGTCTGCGAGACGCTCAATAAAGCCGCCTGTTGTCCTTGAAGGGCGCCGTCTTCTTGTCAAGCGTGGTTCTGCGTGGTGCCGAAATCCATGGGGACCACGAACCAGCGACGGCATCCACATCACCGAAAGGCGGACGACCGTTTCAAGGACACCGCAACCGTGCCAGCGAGATTTTCCGAACACCTCGGCCGGCACCATCATTAATCAGCTGAAAAGCAAGCGAAAATCGCAACGCTCTCTACTAACGAAGCTGATTTCTGAAACCGAGGCTGCCTTGGGGAGAGACGGGGCGAGTCTGAAGGACTACGTTACCTTCCATGACCGCCTTAGTGCAATGTCTACCGAGCTGAAGCATACCGACTGCGACATCGAGCCTCATTTGACGGGTCCAGATATGGAGCAAGAATATCTTCGCACCGCAGAGTACAATGACAAAACCGTCACGTGTTTGTCTAAGCTAACCCAACGCATCAACTAGTTGAGAGCCGCAGCCGGTGTTTTCGACCTTCCACTACTCGAGAATTTGCTTCAGTGACGTCTGGAAGTTGCAAAACCTTTCCTTGTTTCTTCTGCAAATCTAAGGATCACTGTACCGACACTTGCGACGCTCCCATTACAGTTCGGGACAAAAAGGCAATGCTTCAGCAAGATGGTCGATGTTTCCATTGCACAGCCCGGAATCATAAGGCCAGAACCTGCAGGAAAACGGTCAACTACACCAAATGCCACCGCCAGCATGCGTCGACTATGTGCGAGCCCGACGTAACTTCTAGTTCAAGGCATCAAGGACTGAAGGCTACTCCCGCTCAACTAAAAGCAGCCGCATCCCCAACCGTCGCCACAAGAAAAATCATTTACCTACAAACTGCCGTGGTATACGCGTTTTCACAGAGCAGAGGAATCATGCACGAATCCTATTCGACGGGGGCAGCAAAGGAACATTTGTTACGGCTGGATTAACCAGAAGATTAGCCTGCCCCACAGCTGACCGTGCAAAGCTTTCCTTGGGTTTTTTCGGCGGACACGACAAACCGAAGAAGTTCCGTAGAGTTGAGATTGCTCAACATGTAATCAATGAAGGCCCTCCTTTTAAGTTCGACGCCCTTGTTACAGAACAAATCTGTGACCGGCCTATTCCTGTACCTACCGAAAATGCCTTGAAAGAGCTACGCGAATGTGGTTGCACTCTAGCAGCAATGGATTTACACAGTGGTACTGCGGTTTCATATAAAATCGATATCCTCGTTGGCACCGAGCATTATTGGGACTTCATCACAGGCCGAAGAAAGACTTTGAGAAATGGCCTGAAAGCCGTCTAGACAGTTTTTGGGTGGACTCTACACGGACCTACTTCTGAGTCCACAACCACAGCACTTTGTTCACAAACCGTAGTACTCAAATCTCATGCGGCTACCACCGAACGTTTCCTAGAGCCGTTCTGGGACCTCGGCACCATCGGTATTTGCTCAGGGGTGTGTGAGGAACTGCAAGACGAGCCAACATTGGCTCAGTTCAACAACTTTATACTAAACATCGCTGGTCGGCACGAAGTACGACTTCTCTCGAAGCCATCGGACGAGCTGGAAAATAACAAGGCGAACGCTGAACGACGGCTGACTCAGCTTGTTCGAAGACTTCGACAAAATCCCGACCTCTTGAGTGTGCATCACACAGCGATCTCGACATACGCCAACGATGACATGGCTGAGAGGGTGGCTATGGGCAGCACTGAAGGCCCAGCTTATTACATTCCGCACCACGCAGTCATCAGAGAGGAGCCGACTACAAAAGCTCGCGTTGTGTTTGACGCATCGGCGCACGCATGGTCTCCATCTCTAAACGAAAGCCTCTACAGGGGTCCCAACCTGAATGCACACCTAATAGGTCTGCTACTCAAGTTTCGCACGCAGCGTATAGCATTGGTGGCAGACATAGAAAGGGCTTTTTTGCAAATCACAATTCACAAATGTGACAGAGACGCTCTGCGTTACCTCTAGTTCGAGAGAGTGCCTGTTCCAAACGAACCCCTTCCGAGCGTAATGGAGTGGCGAATAAAACGAGTGCCCTTTGGTACAATTTCAAGTCCGTTCTTACCTGCCGCCACAATTAACTACCACCTCCACAAAATGTCATCGCAGTTTCCAGACACTGTTGCTCGGTTAGAAGGCTGCATTTACGTGGATCACATTTTAACAGAAGCCGAAACCATTTCCGAGGCACTGAAATTTTCCATCGCAGCTACAACACTTTTCGCCACCGCCTCAATGAAATTGCACATGTGGGCATCAAATAAGAAAACCGTCCTCGAAAACCTTCGACTAAAGCAAACCTGCAAAGAGCTTCCCCTCGGACGAGCTCTCGGCCTAATCAAGGTTCTCGGCTTGGTTTGGCATGCAGACACAGACGAACTGGCCTTTTCCCCTGAAAGCGTGACCGATTTCGTTAAGCGTCGGAATGACACCAAGCGAGTCGTGCTACAAGCAACCAGTAGGTTGTATGACCCGCTGGGACTTCTGGCACATTTCAATATCAGAGGCAAACTTTGTTTCCAGCAAATTTGGAAATTGTAAACGGATTGGGACACAACGGTACCACGAGAAATATTGTCAGAGTGACAGAACTGGTGCAACGAGCTTTCCACATTGAGCACGATCGTGGTTCCACGGTTTTACCGACACAACCTTTTACTGGGAAGCACAAGAGCAGCTCTTTATATATTCGCAAATGCCAGCCCCCTAGCTTATGAAGCCTCAGCGTATTTGTTTACTTTCTACCAGCATGGAGAATCCTTCTCAACACTCCTGCTCAGCAAGTCGCGGATCGCTCGTATCAAGCAGGTAAGCCTGGTGAGCTTGGAGCTGCTGGCTTGTCTTGTGGCAGCACGACTCTATGCATTAATAAACTCACCTTCCTGACGCCTTCAGTGACGTGCATTTATGGACTGACTCCATGATTGCGCTTCACTGGATAAAGGGAGATGTAAACCGATTGAAACAATTCGTGCGGAACCGAGTCACCGAAATCCAAGCCAAGACAAAAACAGACTGGTGGAAACATTGCCCAGGAAAGGAGAACCCGGTCGATATGGTGACGAGAGGCATTACCTCACAACAGCTAATCTCATTGGACATATGGTGGCATGGACCCCGGTGGTTAAAAGGTACTGAAGAGTGGCCGCCACAACCAATGTGCGATACAGACTTCACGGCCGAAGCGAAAAGGGAAGCGGTTTCCAACGATGCACTACAAGTGCTCGTGCCTACATCTCAGACACACCCGCCTGTCATCGACATAGCACGTTTCAGGTTCATCGTTCGTTTAATCCGAACGACGGCATGGACTATCCGCTTTCTCGACAAGCTACGCCACAAAAGCGTGCTGAAAGGACCCCTTACTCCAAATGAGATCGAGAACGCGGAGAAGTTCTGGCTTCGAACCGTTCAAGCAGAAGCTTTCCACGACGACACCATAGCGGTACAGAAAGAAGAATTTCCACCTCGAGCTTCTCCCCTTCGAAAGACTACCATATTTATTGACGACGAGGCTCTGCTGTGCGTTTCTGGAAGAATAAACCACAGTCAGCGGTTTTATTCGAAGCGCCATCTCATTATTTTGCCGAAGCAACACTTCTACTCTAAGCTTCTTGTGCAGAAACATCACCGTAAGCTTCTACACTCCGGTGTGAGAGACACGCTCGTAGACCTTCGACAGTGGTACTGGATTCTTCAGGGATGACAGCTTGTGAAGAAAGTTATTTCTTAATGTACTGTTTGTCGACGGCACCATGCAAAACCCGTGAAGAAAGTGGTTTTCCCTTTGCCAAAGTACAGAGTCACAGAAACCGACCCGTTCACTGTTGTCGGAATCGACTTCGCGGGACCGTTGTTTGTACGCACGGCACGAAAGATCACAAAGGTGTACCTGGTGCTGTTTACTTGCGCTGTAATCAGGGCTATACATCTCGTACTCATAGACGACCAGACAACGCTATCCTTCTTGAATGCATTTCGTCGCTTTGTTTCACGCAGAGGTTTTCCCTCTGTGGTGTATACCGATAACGCCCTCAACTTCAAACGCAGCAAAAAGTAAGTCACACAACTTTGGGAGACAATCTGGGATCCACAAGTGAAAAACACCTTTGCTACCCACAAGATTGAATGGAAATTCATCTTGCAGCGGGCACCATGGTGGGGAGGATTTTACGAGCGTCTCATTCGTTCGGTGAAGCTAGCACTGAAACAGACTCTGGGACAACAATGTGTGACAAAAGATGAACTTGTTACCGTCCTCACACAAGTGGAGGCTGTTATAAACCCCAAGCCACTCACGTTTTCTACGATAGCCAGGAACCCGAGCCACTGGCTCCAGCCCACTTTCTAACACAGATCAAGCTGACCTCTGTTCCTTGCATTACATCATCAGAACTCTGTCGTTTCTAACATCCGCATCTTCATAACCTGTGGGCAAAAAGGCAAGATCTCCTGGAAACCTTCTGCCGAAGATGGGCAACCGAGTACCTGCTGGAGCTATCGCCTCGCCCCATCAAGTCAACAGCAGCTGTCAGAGCCGGAGACATCGTATTAGTCGATGATCCTCTCAGGCCTCGCCAAACCTGGAGACTAGCGCGCATCGCACCTCTGCACTTCAAGATGCATCACAGATCTTCACGTTGGATGCGACGGAAAGATTAGAGCCTGCTCCTTCAAACTCGCTAATGGATCCCAGTTACTGCGTTCCATTCGGATGCTGTGCCCCTTAGAAGTGCGTTCTGAGGAAAACTCATAAACCCCACCCTGCCAATTTCGTGGGGCAGATTGTTGGATGGTGAGCGAACTATTTAGTTTACTTACACGGTGGCAATTGCAAAGCCAGTGGTGGCTGCCTCCGTACACCCCTTCTTCCTCGTCGTCATCATCGTTTAAAGTGGGCTATGGCTCATAGGGATAGTCCACCCTGTTCCGTGACATTGCTCCACAAAATATAATGAGGTTTATTGGCATTGCTTGTGCAAAGTGGCATCGAAGTTTGAGCGCCTCTGAGTTCAAACGAGGTCTGGAGTGCTATATCGCTTCCGAGCGAATAATACTTAGAGCACCAGCCGCGAACGACATGGCAAGATGGAAGCCGGTTTTATTCCACGCAGCACAAATCCTGATGATGATGATCCCTTGATTGTTGGTGATAATGATGATGACATATCATCTCTTCCCCCCTTAATAGGTAAAGCGTTCAGGAGAAAAACCGTAGCGGTCAGGGGCCCGTCGGAGCCTTGTCGATTTTCGCAAAGTTGGCGGGTGGCCAGCTCCCGCATCGGCTTCTTCCGGGCTGTCCTGCACTGAGGTCGTAGTACCGGGAGATGAAGTCGAGTCCACCTGCGATGAGTACGGGGTACTCTCGGCGGCGGGTTCCTGCTGGTTAACGTCTTCCGAGCGACAGTCTTGTTCTTCAGCCCGACTCCTCAGCTGGTCCAGATGCCGTCGCTGGAGTCCCTGTCCCGATTCAACCGTAAGCATCCGGGAGCCCTGGTGACTGCGCACAACTCCGGGAATCCACCGTTGACCTGACCCAAAACTTCGCATCCAGACGGGGTCACCGGCATTAAACTTAGTCTTTATCGCTCTCGGTTGGATGTCTGCCCTATCCTTGTCCGGTGTGATGCAGTCCATTTGGGTTCTGATCTGATATCCCAGTAATAGCTCCGCCGGGGACTTGCCATCCTTGATAGGCGTTCGGCGATATCGCAACAGAAACCGAGATATGCGTGTTTTCAGGTCTATTCCAGTGTTTTTCTTTAGCCCTTCTTTGAGGGTGCGCACCGCTCTTTCAGCTACTCCGTTGGACTGTGGATGATACGGGGCAGTTGTGAGATGTTGCACGCTGTTTCGGGCCATAAACTCGCGAAAGACAGCGCTCACAAATTGCGGTCCGTTATCTGAAACGATAGTTTTTGGAAGGCCAAAGCCTGCAAACATTGACCTTAGGGCATCAACCGTTGATTGCGCTGTGGCAACTTTCATAGGAACTGCTTCCATCCATTGTGTTCTGGCGTCCACCACAAGCAATACCATCTGGCCGTCTATCGGACCGGCAAAGTCTGCATGTAGTCGGCTCCATCTTTCGCCGGTGTCTGGCCACGCCAAAGGTATCTGGGCGGGTGGCATCGCCGAGGCCTGCGTGCATGTACCGCATGATTTGACGAGCCGTTCTATGTCACTATCCAAACTCGGGTACCAAAACAGGGTTCGGGCCATGCTTTTCATGCATGTCATTCCTGGGTGTGTCTCATGCAGCAGACGCAACATGCGTTTTGCCACAGCCATGGGAAGAACAATGCGATGTCCCCAATACACCAAATTGTGGCTAGTGGTTAGCTCCGTTCTCCGGTTAAAGTACGGACGGAGGTGTTCGTGACCCTGTGGGAGGGAAGACGGCCATCCCTCTGTAATCCACTCTTTCACCTTCCGGAGGATGGTGTCCTGATCAGTCAGTTGTGCCACGTCGCGAGCGCATATCGCCGTTTCTTCCAGGCCTTGGGTATACAAAACACAGGCGTCGGGGCAGTCGTCCCGCGGATCCGTGGCTGGCAATGGTAGACGACTGAGGGCATCGGCATTTGAATGTTCACTGCCCTTGCGATACTGTAATGTGTAGTCATAATTTCCCAAAAATAAGGCCCAACGCTGGATTCTCGCTGCAGCCATCGGTGGAATCGCCTTACTTGGATTGAATAAGCCAGTGAGCGGTTTGTGGTCGGTCACTAACACAAATCGGTGTCCATACAAGTAGTCCTTAAACCGCGCGACGCCGAAGACAAGAGCCAGTGCTTCCTTTTCCAACTGGGAGTAATTGCGCTCGGCCTTTGTAAGTGTCCGTGACCGGAATCCCATGGGGTAGTCAACACCGTTGACACGGTGAGACAAAACAGCCCCAATGCCTACAGGTGACGCGTCACACTCGAGTCGTAGTGGCTTATCAGGGTCGAAGTGAGCAAGGAACTTGGAAGCCGCAATTGAAATGCTCGCTCTTGTTTCGGCTCCCACTGCCACCTGGTCCCTTTAGCTAAAAGGGCATATAGCGGGGCCAGCACGGTGGCGAGATTTGGCAGAAATTCGCCGTAATAGTTTACGAGGCCCAGGAAGGCTTTCAGCTCACTCACCGAAGTGGGTGTTGGGGCTTCGATGACAGCTTTCATGTTGTCATCCTTTGGCCGCAGGCCTTTAGTATCAATACGATGACCTAGGAAAGTGACTTCATCTTGCCGGAACTTGCACTTTCTTTTGTGAAGTCGGAGACCATACTCCCGCAGTCGCTGTAGGACCTGTTTTAGCCTGGACAAGTCATTCCTTTTCTCCGCGATGATAATGTCGTCCAGGTATACTTGCACGCCAGGAATATCGCCCAGAAGCCCATCCATCCGCCTTTGGAATATGGCCGGAGCAGAACTTACGCCAAAAGGCAGCCGGTTAGAACAAAACAGGCCCTTGTGCGTGTTGAGGACTGTCATCTTCTTGGCCTCTTCATCCAACGGTAACTGGTTGTAAGCTTGACGTAAGTCCAGAGTCGTGAAGACTTCCCCTCTGTTTAGCTTGGCAAAGATGTCATCCACTCGAGGCAACGGGTAACGTTCCATCAGCGTTGCTGCGTTTACTGTCATGCGAAAGTCTCCGCACACTCGAATGGAACCATCGCCCTTTACGACGGGTACTACTGGTGTCGCCCATTCGGCGGTTTTCACCGGTGCCAGGACATCTTGGGCCACCAGCTGGTCTAGCGCGTCCGACATCTTATCCCTCAAAGCGTAGGGTACCGTGCGGGCCTTGAAAAACCGTGGACACGCGTTTGCTTTCAGCTGAAACGTCACCGGTGGTCCCTTGCAGAGGCCTAGCTCCGGAGCGAACACGTCGGCGTACTCGGTGAGCAGCTGTTGTAGTTTCGTTCCGGCCGCTTTTACCTCGACTGGTTGCACACTCGCGACCACATTAGACAACATTGCCACGCCCACTTCGTTGAACGCCTTGATTGTATCTCTGCCGCACAAGGATGGTCCCGAGCTGCCGACGACTATGACTGTGCCAGCGACATCTTTCCCATCACACGCAGCGGTCATACTAAGTTGTCCGACGACTGGAAGTTCCCCCAAGAGACAAGAGAGCCGTAGCTGCGTGTTCCGTAATGGTGGCCACATCGCCTTGTACTTCCGGAAGACCGTTTCCGGAATGACACTTACAGGTGATCCCGTGTCCACCAGCATTCTAATGGGGACGTTATTCCAGGTAATCTCCTTGTAAATTGGCTTAACCTTGCGGACGCTGGCTTCTTGGTGAAGAACCGCTGCTATCGTGTGCAGGGCTTCATTTTCGTCCGAGTGTGTGTGTGCTTTCGCTGTCATTGCATATGAGCCCTGGCGCCATTGTCCGCACATCCTGCGTAGATGCCCTCGTTTGCCGCACCGGTGGCACTCCGTGCGACGGTGTTTGCATTCGTCCTCTGAATGCGATTCGCCACCACATCTTCCACAAGTGTGGCGCTTCTCCTGTTTAGGGCGTGACTTCCATGTACGGGCCGTCTGTCGGGCAAGATGTACCGCATCTGGTTCTGCAGATTGCATGCTTTTAGCGTTCTGAGCCGCTTCCTGTGCTGATACAACAAAGTCTTCTGCCTGCTCCAGTGTGAGCTTTCGTTGCGTCAGTAAATTTCTCCGCACGTCTTCATCCCGCACACCGCAAACCATTCGGTCTCTTAACATGCGCTCCAGTGAAGTTTCGAAGTTACACTTCTCTGCTAGCCGTCGAATTTCCGCAATGAAATCCTGGGCACTTTCACCTTCTTGTTGCGAACGCCTAAAGAAAGCATAACTGGCAGCAATCTCGTTGACTTGCGGAGCGTAGTGATCTTCCAAATGTCCGATCACTTCCTCGTAGCTGAGCTCATTGACCTGTTTCGGGTGACATCGGGCTTGCACCACTCGCACCGCACTGTTCGTTAGTGAAGCTATAAGCAGTGCTCGCTTCTTCGTCGGCTCCTCGATGCTATGGGCTTCGAAGTAAGCTTCCAGGCGAACCCGGTACGTAGGCCACGTACCTTCTTCGTCGGTGAATTCCGGTGGCCGCCGGGCACTCATTCTTGCGTGGGACTATTCGCCTAGCGCAAGCGCGATCCTCGTCGCCACTGCTATATCGCTTCCGAGCGAATAATACTTAGAGCACCAGCCACGAACAACATGGCAAGATGGAAGCCGGTTTTATTTTACGCAGCACAAATCCTGATGATGATGATCCCTTGATTGTTGGTGATGATGATGATGACATATCATGGAGTGTGCTGGGGGATCCTGTGCAGCTGCACTGCCGATGAAGCTGCCGCTCTGCCCGCGAGTGCAATATATCCGAAAGGGAGATTCATGTGACTTGAAATGCCAGCCTCTGTCTTAGCAAAAACCTACCTGTTCGGAGAGGCATCTGCTCTTACGGATGGTCACTATCTTCGTTACAATATAACATGAAATAAAATAAGTGTAAAGTAACATTGCGCAGGGAGTGCACACAGCACAGTTTGGGGGGCCAACAATGGCTGCTTTGAAATTGCCTCATCTTGTAAATACATCGCTCGACCACCGCGCAAGGTTCGTCTCATCTTGAGCATTCCGCCGCGTAACAATACAGATGCAGAAATTATGTATATAATGGTAATAGAATAATGAAATAACTCATGGCAATATAATGGAATATTCTACCATCACATATCTCCTTTCAAAAAATCAACGCGAAATTTCAGGAACTAATCCAAGAGCTAATTTAACGCTTTGCTCCCATTCTGTGTTTTTCTTTCCCTTCTTTCAAAACAGGCGCTAGTTTCTTTTTTCGCCCTGTATTTTCCATTTTCCTTTTCTTTTTGTTGTGCTAATCGATTGTACATTGTGTTCGCGTTTAAATTTCAACCAGTTGTTTTGCATTCGTGTGTTTTTTTATTGTTATTATGGATTGAATTTTGCATTATTGTTATTTTTAAGCTCACAATGTGTGTATATACTCGCGTTCTCCTTTTAAATATTCCATTTTTGTTTTTTTGTTTTTTCTCAAATTTTTTTGTTTGTCTTAAGCAATATATGTGAAAATATAACCCCCCTCTATGTAATAATTCCTGACTGGGGCCTTTAGGGGTATTGTGAATACATAAATAAACAAACAAATAAATTAAATGGTTCGAATGTCTTGGTACACGGTCATTTTCTGGTTGCCATAACGCAGCTTGGTAATTCGCCACGGTGGCTAGGATTCGGAGAGCCCAAACAGTGTGGTGAAAACGATTCGCTTTCAGCCCTAGTTTTGTGCACTAAGTAATCGAGGCCCGTTGTGATTCCTCCCGGTGCACATTCGCACCTCAGACTCATTCACTGACATTTACTTATGGCACAAGACAGCGCAGGTAGGAGCGGCTATGATATTATATCCATTCATTAACATTGTGTCATTGTACCAAGCCCTCCAAACTTGAGGCGAGATTTCGGTTTTCTGCCTAGGTTCAATCTTGGCTCCATCCTTACCTGCATGGATTTTGTTTCAGCAATGTGTGAAGCAGAACAACCTTACGGACGTCCCAATTCAAGTTGGTGCAGACGCGCTTGCTTTCACAAACAAGGCTATCCTGCAGTACGGCTGGAACTAGCTAATCAATGAAAAGATAAGAAAAACTATGACTCAGCTGAGATGTTGTCGAAAGTGTAGTTACATTAAAGTTTCTTCCCCAAATGATGTTACGAACGTTGTTTTATTTATTATGTGGGTGGCCCACCAAACTCTGTACAATATTGTAGCTACAAAACATGTGACAGTTGACAGGTACTGTTAAAACAACATTAACTCTTACGAGGACCTTAAACAGTCTTGGCGACGGTGAATTGCGAAACGTTGCGCACCGAGCCCGCACGCTTAGGCTGCACCCAATCGTGGTTACATGTACACAATTGGATCTTCGGAAACCGCAAACGCAGCCCGTCATAGCGTGCCTAAACCTACGACGGTTTTGCTGCCCATCTATCAAGTTCACAGCATGCTCAAAGTTCTATGTGAACAACAAGGTACCCGTAGGAGTCTTACGTCTGTATTCACAAACCTAACTGAAGTATCGCTTTTGCCTTCCAACATTTTTCAGCGCCTTAACGCATTTCGATAACTGGTAGTATATTAAAAGGGCACCTTTTCGCGAACCATCGCCATGTCGCGAACTTACCGGCCCCAAAAGAAAATGCTTCCTACGGTAGCTCCCAACCTATCTTGAAAGCGCATTTTTTCTGACCAACATCGCGGATTACGTTGAAACGTTAGCTGCGGTGCGAGATTTCGCACGTCGTTCACGAGAAATTTATAAAGCAGTACAGAATGAAGGCGCCTTCTTAAAGAAAAAATGATCCGTGCACCCACCTGCCACCGCGCACGGGCCATGCTAATACCCGCGCACCGGCCCGTACTGCGCGCTATGCGGCCAGCCGGCGAGACCAAGACGCTTCTTCAGCGCATAGAAGAACGCCGGCCCGGTCGTCTACAGTCATCGCCGTTTTTCAGAATGCAGCCAATCGGAAAAACCAGGTTACGCACGGGAGAAGGTGGAGGACACTATGGTGAAATTTCGCGCCAAGTATAGTCTAGCCCGACCGTAGAGCAAGTGTCGATCAAATATTAGCAGAGATGTTAAGCTTAAAGTTTTCTGGATGCCTGGCCCCCAACGTAGCTGGCTAATCTGAGCGCTTCGAAGCCGGCACCATGGGGCGTCTATTCCTATTGGTGCGAGGGTCAAGTCTTGCCCAGAATTCATACGCGGATTGGCACGTCGCTCACTAGCGTGCTTTACAGGAGCCTCACGTGCTCCGGAGAGAGCAACTTTAATAAGGACGCCATAAGGAATGCTTCAGAAATGCGCAGTGGCCTTTAATTATAACGGTCCTTTTCGAACTCTTACAAAACGCCGACTTAAGGCATCAGAATATGCTGCTTTCTCAATGCAGTGCCAGTGCCCCCGAGTCTTCTTTTAAGTGCAATGCACTTCTTAAGCGACCCTGAACCTGCGTCCACCGGCGATGTCCGCGCACGTGGAGATGGGCGCGCGCAGCCTGGCCGCTGACATGGCATATACCCACGTGGGGGATTGGCCAGGAATCTCCTCGTCTTCCTTGGCAACAGGGGGAGATGGGCGCGCGCTGCCTGGCCGCTGACATGGCACATACCCACGTGGGGGATTGGCCAAGAATCGGGCGTGAGAAGGGCTAATGCACCTGCTTAAAGGAGTACTGACACGAAATTTCAAAGCTGAGATCCGCTCTAGCAATCAAGTACAACGACAACACAAATAGGTGTCTGCGAATAAATGCATCTTTCTTTCTTTGTAGTTGTGTGTGTGTGTGTGATCTCTCTTTCGCGAACATTACCGAACCGCGCAAATTCAACTCGTGCATTCGCACTTTCACATTCTTCCCCTCGGGGAAATGCGGGGACCGAAATAAAAAAGCAGCATCCACTAGTAGCTGCTGACTCAATTATTCTCCTAAAACCAGCCCCCGCTTCTTTCCTCTCCTGTTCAACGACCACACATTTCGAGCACTCTCCGGTAGGTAAATTGCCATTGGTATGCCCGCGCTACTAACGTTCAGCTCTGAAATTAACCTGCGAGAAATTATTCACTCGTAAATGTTCCCCATGTTTTAACATGCTCATCAGTAAAATCTTCATTGCGACTAAGCAATGTTTTGGGAGTGTTCAATAGTAGCTTGCAAAATCAGGCCCTTGCGTACACCAGATCTACATTTGAGATTCTAGTGCGAGTGTATCCTCATTCACAAGAATGATGCAATTAGGAAATAATAGCATTAAATTGTTCGTTAAAAGTGAACCAACCTCCAAATAATTCCTTGCTGTCCAAAGCTGCAACCATTTACGGCATCGGTAGACACGTATCTCTATGGGGTGACTGCAAAGCCGCACTTTTAACTTCGGTTTTATTGCAACTACTTTGGTTTACCTACATTTTCAAGAAAACGATCACGCCACAGTAGTTAAACTCGGTATGCCCGTCGCTATGCCCTGCATTTCATTATGGCTACCAAAAAAATCTGTGACGGCACAGACGTTCCCCAACGACGGTTTTTACCAGCCTTGCAGTGTTATTTCCCAGCTTGCAAAAATGTTTACGCTTCTTAGTAGCTTAGTTTTCTTCCATTCAGCTTGTGCTTCTCGTGTGATGGAGTAATGAACTTTAACAACTATATCCAGCGCCATGGAAGAGAACACACTGGGCCATCCAGCGGAAGAATTAAAATTGACACATCCTCAATGGCTTTAAGAACTTTATCAAAACACAGCAAGCACGCGCACTTTGAAATAGCAAACCACGTAATACAGAAAACATAGAAAAAGAAGTTATTGAATATGACCGTCTCTTGCTAGGGTAACACGGCAAGCCAAAGAACGGACACCGAAAAAGAGAATTTAATTTGTAAAATAAAAAAATCAAATCCCCAACAGGAAACCTTGGAGGATCTATAGAAGGAGCTGCAGAAAGAATAGTTGGGGAGGTTAAGTGAGGGCAGGGGAGTGCAGCAGCACCTCAGTGATCTTTAATATAAGCATATTCCCGGCAGTAACTAAGGGAATGGCCACAGGACTGCGCACCTTTAGCGATGGGCTATTGCTTTCCTTTCTCTTGCTGTCAAGTTGACCCCCGGGGGCCAACGCGGCCTACACCGGTTCTTGAGCAGCCAGTCTCCCTTACCTTTGCACCTGTGCGACCGCCAGTCCATATTAAGAAACGCATAGTCCGCTCGGCCTGCTCGTTCTTCAGGCCGTTCACACGACCGTTTGAGCGGAACCGACGGCTTCAAATCGGATACCAGCCGACCAATTCCGAGCCATGTCAAGGCACTAATTTACCACCAGCCCGAATTCTGAAGGTATCATCCATTCTGTCTTCTTTCGTCACGTATGCCTGCTCTGGGTGTACGGCTGCAGTCATCACTTTCCTGCCTGAATTTTCAAGTTCATCTTCACTCCTCTGCATGAAAGCCTGACCAGTATAAAGACATTAACTCAGAGTTCAATAACCTTCTTCATGGCAAAGGTGTGACCCAAACGACGTTGTTGAGAAAGCTCAATACACTTTCCGAGAACCACACAAAATTCAGAAACGCTAGCACACAACAAAGTGACCCCTTATAGGCTTCTTAACCAATCAACTACTTCCGCACAGCCATAACGTATCTCCCACAATAAAGTAAATTACACAGTGCACCCACTCTTGAAGCAACGGCGCAACTGTTGCGCTAACACAAATAGCAATTCATCATGCTAAACTACTCAACAACTTGTGATTTGTTCTTGTTTCTGTATTTTGCACATGTTCTGGCTGCAAACCAATCCCGGGCATGTCATTCTTCATTCTTTCCTTTCTTTCTTCTCGCGGAAAGCATGCGTATAACTTGGCACAGCCTTTATCGGCATTTGCTACATCATTTCCTGCTTTGCTTATCCATACATTCAACTACATAGATCAATTGCTCGATAGTGTTGGGCGCGCATTGTAATAACCGTCTTTGGTTTGTGCTATTTTTAGGTCTTTTTTGATGCTTCCCCCCTCAAAAAAGACGAACCGCGTGGAAAAAGTCATACTTGACCTAGAAACGGTGTTTCCGGTGGAAAGGCTGTTTTTCGGAACCTCCTTCTCTTCACACACTCGGACAGTGTTTCGCTTCTTGTGACATTCAGAAGAACCTCTTTTGCCTCCTCTAATCTGAAATGGAAGTACAATACCATCTTCCATGTCTGTAGGCTTGCAAGTAGCGGGCGTTAATTGTGTTGCAAGTAAAATCAGTGCCTCAACTGTTCGTTCATAGAACTTAAAGCATCGTAACTTTCGGACCGGTGCTGCGCTTTCAAGCTAGACCTCGTACAATTAAACGAACCTTCTCCGCTAACCATCCTTTGCAAAAAGGATATCTTCAATGTAAGTGAATGTATCTTTGCTTTTGTGGTGGTACGAAAAAAGTTTGCCGCAAACACACGAACAGGAAACACCTCCGTACGTAATGGTTGAACTGTGGATGAATGTTTGCGCTCGCGTTGAATAATGTGAGGCTTTAATAAAAGGGCTCATTGCTGCGCAACCCTGTGCCTACATCTGTGGAAATGGAAGCTGTGGAAACGACGACACCGAAGTGTGGCAAATACTTTCTTGGGCGCGGCGCTGGCAAGCTTGAAAATCTTGAAATGGAGTTGATCTTAAAATGAGCGGCGTCCATGTGAAACAAACCCGGGTATGTTGGGCCTACCGGGTCGTTGGGCCTACCTGTGTCGTTCCCTTTCTCGTCCCTGTGAAAAAAAAAAATTTGCGCTTAAGTTTCACTCATGGAAATTGCGAACCAACTAGCTCGTCTCTCCATTTTGCCGGGTATGTAGCCAGGAAGATACAATTCAATTCAATCATGCAGGCTTAACATTTGCGTGTTTAGTGTGTTTTAGACACCTATCTACATAAGCTTCACAAAAAACTCAAAAAAGTTTGCAAAGTGTCCCCAATCATGGGATTGTGTTCACACCGTTTTTTTTCAGCGGCAACACTGACGTTTTATCCCAGCTCATCGTAAGGTACAAACCACGGGCACAAAAGGGGGACGTCGAACTGCTTGATGATGCTTTGAGTACAGTTACGAATGCACTGACGTCTCAGTAGGCTGCGTTTATTTCACGGAAAAGGGAGACGAAAATTTGCCAGTGGAACATTTGCTCCAAACCACGCTTTATATTAATGATTTTACGATAACATGTTTGTCAAGAACAGCCAAAAGCAATACCATCAGTCGCTCGTGCTTCTTTCCAAACATGTTTTCTCTTTTCCAGTATGGCACTTTAAAAAATACCTGGTACATGAGTAAAGCGGAATAATTACACAAACGACGAGAGCAGAAAAGAGGAAGACACGCTACTTCCAACCAGCATTTATTGCTAAAACCTTTCTTACACCTACACAAAACGTGCTCTTTTAGAAAAGAAATAACATTTTCAACTAATCAAGTTCTTCCACACAACTTGAACGTATATCCCACATGAGTGAAAAAAAATACGCAGCACACCCACTTTCGACACACGTTAACTGTTCCGCAAACAGAAACAGCACTTGGCCATGGAAAATACTGTACAACTTGTGTTTTGGTATAAATGACAATATGATGTTGACATATTGAAAAATGAGTCATTGAGAGCACTTGCTTTGGCTCAGTACCGTCATTCGTCGGCATAACCCATACACCTTACTGAATTTACTTCATCAGATCAGGACACTTACCTTCAGCAATATTGTAGTGCGGTATACAATTTTGATATACATGTTTGGTGTATAGATAACAACATTTTTATTTTAAAGAGCGGTTAGTAGGAAGTAGATGTTGTCCCTATTGTCCACTCGCGTTCCTCGTGTAATTTTTGCGCTTTTTCATCTACCATGCAATACCAACTCGCCCAGAAGTCGGGCGTGAGTCGGTATTCTTTTATTAAAAGTACCGACAGGCGCCCGAAATACGGCAAAACTAGAAGTCTAAAATCTGATACCATTACGACCAAGAAAACATAAAATCAAATCAAATTTACCGATGCAGCTACCACCACTTCGAAGACGCCGATTACGTACATTAGATAACTGTACAAATCAGTCTATGCAACATCCCCAGGACTGGGCCTCCACAGGCTTTCTAGTGTAGTGAAAGGGGCCCCTTTATTTTACTGCGTTCTGGGTGAGCGTCTGCACTGCCCACTCAGTGAACGCTTCCTGCGCACTTTGTTTTTTTTCTTTGCACTGTAAATGAAAACGCAAACTATGATATCTGGCTTTTTGTTTACTAAAAAGGGCGGCAGTCGTCTGTTTCCTACAAATAATTTGGGTTGGCACACGTTTATCGTTTTTAATCAAGGTGTTGAATCTTACCTCCTTTTTCCTTTTTTTGCTTGTAGAATAAATTCAGCTTCCTATAAGGGTGTTTCTGTTTAACTCAAGGTATGCACACTATCTCTGAGATCAATACGAAGCTTGTTATAACACGCACTGCCGATGGGAGTGTTCTAAATGTGCCTCATCTTATATGGATACGTCGTCATCATCATCATCGAGCTCAGCTGAATGGAATAAATCCGGTTTCCATCCTGCCGCGTCGTGGCTGGTGCTCTCAGTATTATTGGCTAGCGAGCGACATAGCAGTGGCGACGAGGATCGCGCTTGCGCTAGGGGAGTAGTCCCTCGCAAGAAGGAGTGTATGGCGGCCACCGGAATTCACCGACGAAGAAGGTACATGGCCTACGTCCCAGGTTCGCTTGGAAGCTTACTTCGAAGACCATAGCATCGAGCGGCCGACACGGGAGCGAGCGCTGCTCATAGCTTCGCTGACGGACACTGCGGTGCGAATGGGGCAAGCCCAATGTCACTCGAAAAAGGTCAATGAGCTCAGCTGCGAGAAAGTGATCGGGCATTTGTATGATTACTACGCTCCTCAAGTCAACGAGGTCGGTGCCAGTTATGCTTTCTTCCGGTGTCCACAACAAGAACGTGAAAGTGCTCAAGATTGTATTACGGAAATTTGAATGCTAGCCGAGAAGTATAACTTAGGAACTACACTGGAGCTCATGTTCACGGTGTGCGGGATGAAGACTTACGGAGACATTTATTGACGCAAGGAAAGCTAACACTGAAGCAGGCTGAAGACTTTATTGTATTAGCACAGGACGCGGTTGAGAACGCTAAAAGCGCGCAATCTGGAGCTCCAGATGCGGTACATTTTGGCTGACAAAAGGTCCGTCCGTGGAAGTCACGCCCTAAACAAGAGAAGGGCCACACCTGTGGAAGATGGGGTTTCGATTAGCATTTAGGGAATGAATGCGAACACCTTCCTGCCGGTTTCAACCGCTGCGGCAAACAATGACATAAACGCAGGATGTGCGGAAAATGGCGCCAGGGCTGGTATGCAATGACAGCGGAAGCGCCCACAAACTTGGACGAAACTGAAGCTCTGCACCCGATAGCAGCGGTTTTTCACCAAGAAACCAGCGTCCACTGGGTTAAGCCAATTTACATAGACATTACATGAAATAACGTCCCTCTTAGAATGCTGGTGGATACGTTTTCACCCGTAAGTGTTATCCCCGAAACGTTCTTCTGGAAGTGCAAGGCGATGTGGAGCACTGGCGGAAAACACAGCTTCGACTCTCTTGTCTCTTCGGAGAACTTTCGGTTGTTGGACAACTTAGTATGACTGCTGTATGTGCAGGGAAAGATGCGGCTAGCACAGTTAGTAGTCGGCAGCTCCTGACTATCCTTGTGTGTGGCAATTTTGTCTTATAATATCGCGAGTTTGCAACCGGTTGACATAAAAGCTGTCAGAACGGAACTACAGGAGATGCACAAGGAGTACGCCGCGGTGTTTGCTCCGGAGCTAGGCCTCTGCAAGGGACTACTGGTGACGTTTCAGCTGAAGGAAAACTTATGTCCATGGTTTTGAAATGCCCGCATTGTATCCTACGCGTTCAGGGATAAAATGCTGGACGCGCCGGAGCAGCTGGTTTCCCAAGATGTCCTGGTACCTGTGAAAAGCGCCGAATGGGCGACACCAGTTGTACCCGCCGTTAAGGGCGATGATTTTACCTGAGTGTGCTGAGAGCTTCGCAGGACAGTAAGCGCACCAACGCTGACGGAACATTATGCGTTGCCTCGAGTGGATGACATCTTTGGCAAGCAAAAGTGATTATAAGTCTTCACGACATACGTCCAGCTTAAAACCAGTCACCTTTGGATGGCGCCAAGACGATGACAGTCTTCAACACGCAAAAAGGCCTGCTTTGTTTTAACCGGCTGCCTTTTGGTGTAATTTCTGCTCAGGACATATTCCGAAGGCGGATGGATGGGCTTATGCGCAATATTCGTGGCGATTTATTCATCATCATCATCTGTGTGCTCTGTCTAGGCGCGCTCGCACAAACAGAGGTGGTAACAAATGAGATCCGGACCTCTCGGGAACGAACACGTAGCACAGGCTATGCGTAAGCTGTGTCTTATTTGCAGCGTCAAGGGCATTCCGGCAGAAATAAATAAGCACTGCAGTATGGCAGCAGTACTGCCTGCTTAGTTTTAGTAAGGGATGATCTCATGCTTCCCAGGAAAACCAAAGGCAAAACATATAACCATCACCTTAGCCGCCATGAGCGATAACAAAAGGCGGCTTGAAAAAAAACGCCCCGGCTAGAGACACTTCCTGCCTAATCATCGCCAGCGGCGTTTCACGCACAGTGAGGAGCCGCAGGAGGTTCAATGGCCCAGGAGTAGTGAGGAGCGCGTGCTTTTTGCTGATTATTTAAGAGGACATAAGCAAAAAACTGTATCAAGAAGGAACTTCCGTAGCGTGAAAGATCGGGACACTGGAAGGCAAGGTCCAACTAACCAACATGTACATCCTGTTCTGTATTTAAGATCAGTAGGCGGCGTCCACCCTGGGACTCTTAGCATCTAAAACGCTTTGATTGCGACTAACCCCGCATTGAGTACTTGCATTCACCTCTCTGCCCAAACGAACGACAGTGAAGACGTATGGCCTCGTCGGTGCTAGGCGCTCTGCAGTAGCATATGGTGCCACAGAGGTCCTCGGTAACCAGTTCATGCGGACTCATATTTTCAATGAACCCACAATTGCACAACGGTGCTCTTCCTGAAGTTTGAAGAGAACGCGAGTACCGGATCCGACCAATGAAATGCATATAATTCTAACATCAGGATAATTGGTAGTTTTGGTTTATCAAAGATATTCTAGAATCCACCCTGCCTCGATTGTGTTTCTTCCAAAATATTACAGCAATCATTGAAATCCCAGCGGTGTTCAAAAGGACGGGTCTCGAATTGCACGGTTGCGACGACAACAGTTATAATATATACGACCAAACATAGGATCGAAAGGCGGAGCTTCAACATGACACTTAGCATGACAAAGCATGCTCATGACAAAGCATGCTCACCGAAATGTTGCTTTAATGATTTTATCTTTGTAACGGCCATTTCTCGCCCACCATTGCTGCCATATGCTTCTTGCAAACCACTTGAGTAGGTCATCTCAATACTGCTGACAACACCATATTTGGCACTTTGTAGCAGAAAACAACAAAACTAGTACCACATGTTTTTACATAGGTGATATAAAGCAACCTCGGTTTGAATTTTTGTAATTTCGAAAAAGAATGGAAGATGTTTTTCTTTAATTTGCTTTAAAAATATACCAAAATCTGTAGTCAGCTCGAGTACAGTGCTTTTTTTCAAACTCAACCGTCTTTACCACATGAACAAAAATTGGCGCAAAGCGCAGAAGAATGACACTGAAAAATGTGAACCACACAGCTTGTACATATTCACAGAAAAAAGGCCTCCCACTTGTCTAATTTTAAAACGTTTTTCTAATTTGCGAGTTTTTAATAAATGTAATTCATTCTGGAAGCCAAACACAATACGGTAAATCACTTGGGGGTATGCAAAGTGTTTACATAAAAAGAACTAGGGCAATTTCTGCGGCAGTTTTGGTTTACAGTGGTATACGTATCAAATGTTCCGCGAGCCGCTCAACGGGCAAGTGACCCGAAACGGTTTGGGAATTTTATTAAATTTTTTTGAGGAACGAAAATTTTTTTTCACGGAATAACTTCACATTTGTTTTCTCGTGTGCGCGAGGGCCTGTATATATAATTTTCGTCAAAACTAAAGATGGCAACCGGACACACCTCTTCCATATCTCGTGAAAACACCATATTGGTTTTTGAGATAGTTTAGGGATGTTGGTTTACGCATTTCGCTCCGTGTTTTCGAATCGCGTGAGCTTCTATTATTTCCCTATTTCATTGGTCTCTACGCTTCTGCCGTCACGCGGTGGTTTCAAATGTTGGCGAACATCCGTAATCACTGCAGCGGGTTCCCGAATGTGATAGCTCCCTCTTTTGGATGGCCTGTTCATGATCCTCTATTCTTACATTGAAATAGCATCAGGTCAGGATGATATAACTCCCGCCCGATGACAGAGAAGCCTACTCCTGAGGTGCAATGAATATGTTGCGATTATTGTTATGCGTCACAGGTTCCTTTTAGCGTTCTTCCCTTTGGTACTGTTCTCTTTTTCAGCCTATCAGCCATGAATCACAAAACCCCTGCTTTAGAGGCTTCAGTTTCAACCACTCATTTAGTGCGTGAGCTCCGGCAATCGTCTCAGTAAACTAAGGCTAGAATTTCAGAAATCTCGATGCGCACTCAAGATGAAGCAGAATGCAAATGGTGTATAATTGCAAGGTTCCCGAGGTCGATGCAGCAAAATTAGGCTAAACGCAGAAACCGCGTTTTCTGCAGTTTTCCGAAACTTCATGAAATTGCGCATTAGATCAGCGCGAGTCTAATGAAGCGCGAACAAACAAGAACCATGCCTACCACGCTGATCGCGTGATTCCTTTTTGCTTGCTTACCTCTGTTTCCTCCGGGTTCATACCAAAGCACTGAGATATTAGTTTACGAATAAAGGGAAATAATATTGGGCTCGCATAAACTAAAACATTTAATTTCCACAGTATGTGATGACAATTTTGCCTAAGCGTTTTGTTTAAGCGAGACAGTGCTTAGCCGCTTGTGGAAGTTTTTTGGCGGGAACATGAATGCACTGACTTCTACCACTCACGTTGCTCTGCAAGTGCGGTAGCTGGACAAAGCGCTTGCCCCTGGCGTCACTACGGCTGTCGTGTGGTTGTAACTTAGAGTGAATCATCGGTTTAAATTGCAGTATTGCATCTTGCCCTTGTTTGTCAGGAGATGAACGGAGAATCGGACTTTGTTTCCGAATCGCATGAACCTGGTTTCATTCTCGCCATCGCCTTCTATCAACGACGAGGCAAAAGTCGGCGAATGCTTTTACATAAAACAAAAATAATATGCGCGAAGCGCAAATTCGTTTTCTTATCCTTGAAGATTGTGAGTCTAAATTTTCATAGACTCTGCGTGTTGGCTTCTGACGGTATTTGTAGCCCATTTTCAAGCCAAGTTCTTGTACACCATATCAGTAAAACATAACACAACTGCATACTTTATCCAAAAAGCACGTTAGGCCGTGTTCAGACTGTTGTCGCAACTGTCGTAACATCTTTAAAGAATGACGTCATTCCCTGTCTCAACCAACCGAACTGCGTGGCACGCCATTTTTTACCTCCATAGCTCACGATATGGCTCTTACGTCGGTAGTCTGAACATATCCCTAAGAGCCGGCTAGCGCACTGCTGGCTTGCTTAAGTATTGAGGTAGAAGGTTAATCTCGGTGATAATTGTTTAAATGAACAACGCCAACGCTGAAGCTTTATTACCGCAACTCAACAAACACTAACCATCTGTGGCACCCCGCCAGACACTAGCAAATCGCATTCTTAGCACGTGAGTGTAAAACTATCATAATTATGCAGATGAATAAAAAGTAGGCTTGATGAAGGTGAACTCCAAGGTAGGTCACTGAGGCAAGACATTATGTGCCTTGACAGAAAAACTGCGAATGTTCACTCTGCGACGTTATTCCGTGCGATTATGGTCAGCCTATGGGCAGATTTTTTTACGTAGCCCTAATGAGCAACAGTGTTGTATTCCACTTACTGCTGATCTGTCATCTGTTTCATGTACGCAAGTTGCTAAAATACCGGCACACTCGTTTTCCAAAGTCTCGCGCTAGAACGTAACGCTAACTGAAATAACACACCCGTACATTCATTTTCCAACAATTCGCAAACGCTTCGTGCTTCAAAGACGAGACGTTTTATAGTACGTCAGTCAATGTACTGCTCCTGTATATAATCTGTGATTTTATATCTTTGAAGGTAGCTTTTTATGCAATATAGAAAATAAATGACACACTTCAGCCCGTGACAGGCCACTATTGAAAGGAATTGGGGCTGGCTACGATTGAAGCACCTATGATTCAGGGCTGAGAATTCTTACTATACCTCCCCTCTCGCCGCGTGAAGTGGTGGCGCATTGTAAATAAGAGGCACCTTGTATTTATACGGAGAAGGAGGTTATCGCCACACGAGAACTTTGCACCAGCCTTCCAAGTCGGGCAAAAACAAGAGAGATAAGACGCCATCGATCGCCCTTGAAGCCGCCACTTCCTTTATTCTTCACCCTGTTCTTCCCATATTCACCTAGAACAACCACACACTGGTTTACACATTTCTTATTCATTGAAACGTTAATTGAGCTCGTGCGGCTGCTTAACTTTAAGCATAGTCACGCTTTGACCTCGGTGTTTGTCTCCGTGTTTTGCAGAGCGGGGCTATTCACATTCAGCTCCCTGGAATCAATAAATTAGCCGATCTCTGTCAAGCACAATAGCTTCGTTTTACTCTTGGTCATGTCCCGTACACTGCCCTCTGCAAAGCAACGTAAATGACTTCCTTTGACGATAGCAGACAGCTGTGATGCACGTCCGCCATACTACAGGCGACCACAGTTCACCATTTACACGGGATATAGCGCAGCGCCAGATCGCGACTGCTCGAAAACATACGGCTCAATAGCAGCTGCAGCTTCCGGCACCAAGTCAAGAGTCGTCGTTGGGGGGGAGGGGGGGGTGGTATCAGGTGCTCAGTACGCAGGATGCGAACTTATAGATGAATACGTTCTTGGTTTTCACGTGCACTGTATGAGCAAGGGAGAGGGCAATAAAGCAAAATGGCTGCCACCATCCTTATCGTCAGCAGCTGCCTATTTACGTCCAATGCACAAAGAATGCCCCATCCCATATAAACATCCAGCTGTGCCTGTGCTTAGCTGCTAGAAAGGCAGAGAAAAGAGCTGCAATCGTAAAACTCGGTCGCGGGGATTCAGAGCACCTCAGGTGGTAGCGGTGAACTGATGGCCAGTTATTTTCTCACAGCCACGAAGCATGTTTGAGCGTCAAGAAAAACCGAAAGAGTGGTTTACGTAACGTTAGCGATATTTAAATTAGCTTTATTTGGCTCTATATAATATGTCCGGAAGGCTGTTCACCGCCATTCTTGCAGCCTTTCTGCTTGCAACATGCACGTACGTACCGTTAACCGTTCTAACTGCCCTTCATTTTTTAACAATGAAGTTGTTGAGCAAGTCGTGATTCTTCGTGACTGCAGTTAAAAATGTCAACAAACTGCCGCACGCATGCACATGAGCGTGGGCCTCTACCTACCTACCCCTTTCACTCACTCACACCAAATGCCTTCTGTATGCGGATGATACGACTATCTATGCATATCATAAAAACACCGCAACACTAGCAAACCAACTTGATACAGACCTACATAACGTGAATCTGTGCTGCAGTAGTAATCTATAATTTATTAATCCAACAAAAACAACATTTATGTTATTTCATTCACCTCAAACGACCATAAACGCTCTACCATCTGTATCCTTAAATAACCACGTAATACAAATTTCTGAGACAGCCAAATTCTCTTGGTGTAATTTTAGATAAGGAACTTAAATATTATTATCACGCTCAATCACTGCTCCGAAACGTTTCCTTCGGTATTCATGTAAATATTAAGACGCGTTCATGCTTTCAGCCCCATATTATTCGAGTGTTGTACTATGCGTGTATTCACCGTCATCTCTCTCATTGCTTCTCATGCTGGGGGAACATATTTTACGCATATAGATCACCTCCAGCGTCTACAAAATCAAGCCATTCGAATAATGACATTTAGTCCATTCCTGTCTCATTCGCAACCAATCTATCATACCCTAAACATTCTTCCGATTCAACAGTTATTCCGGTTAAAATAATCAATAATTATGTATAGACTTATTAATAATGACGCGCACTTTGACGGCATCAATATTAATTATCTTTTAAATACCAATAGCAACGCAATAACCCTATTTTGCCCAAGGCGCGTACAAATTACGGCAAATTTACCACCGCTTTCGCTGCCATATCCCTATGGAATACCATTCCCACTGAAATCAAAACATCGCGTAATGTTCATTCATTAACTCATCTCACTAAAAGATATTTGCTAGACGCACTTCAGCACTTCCCATGACTCTGCGTGAATCTACTCTGCTTGTTTATCCTCATTACTTTCTGCTTTAAATAGTTACTCGTATTCATCTCCCCACAAATACTGGTGTTTTATTTTATTGTTATGTTTTCGAATTTTTTAAGTTACTATGTGCTAAAATTGTCTTTATACTACTTCTTCTGTGTTTTAATAATGGTATGCATATTTGTTGTCTTTAAAGTGTTTCTTGCATTGTCTAAACTTATATATTAATTCTGCTCTTGTTACTCCTAAGAAATTACTGCATTTATTATGTAATATTCCCTAAATCTGTTTTGTCATAGGAGGTCCCCCCGACAGTTTTTTAAACTTTGGGACCTCCTTCTGTAGCATGTTTATTGCATTCAACAATACTGTATTTAATATTTTTGAATAAACTTGAACTTGAACTTGATCTTGATGGCCCGGCAGTTAAAAATCCCAAGAAAATGCCTAACGCTCGTGTGCGCACGCAACGCGACGACCACCCAGAGTCCCCTGCGCATGTTTGGCAAGCATTAGGGAGATTGACCAAGACTGCGGCGACCTGCCGGCAGTTAAAAAAATGGCCGCGTATCTGCTCCTTTCGTTGCAAATGCCGTCAAAAGACGATAGTCTTTATGGGCTTTTGCGAAGTAAATGCCTCCCTTCGCTTTCCCGCTCACCTCTCATGTTGTTCCTCTTGCGTCGCGCTCCTCCCAAGGTAAATACGCCAAATCTTTGCTTAAATCATTTTAAATTTCCCGCGTCCCACTGCTCCAAACCGGGTGTCTCGATGCGAACGCTGCCATACGGTGAAGACGAGCGTTCATCGAGGCGCCCTACTTCAACGTTTATAGAACCGCGTTTCCCTACTCCACGTGCGTTGCAAGCAGAACGTGAAACCTATCTAGTGGAACTTTGCGTAACTGTTGCCGGTTGATTTCTTAAAATGGCGCCAGAAGCTGTAGTGGCGCGGGCGACAGCAGGCGACGGCGGAGTGAATTCTTTTTTTGCAGTTGATGAAGTATTTTATTTCGCAAAAGTCAAGCATATTTGATTTTAGATGCAGAGCATCTGACTCACTCGCCTTGTCCCTCCGGCGTCGTCGTCGTTGTTGTCGGCGTTGTCCGCCCCTCCCCCATTCTCCTCGCCGCGCCAGCTGCGCTCTCCGCCGCTCACCCCCTCTCCTCTCCGATAGCGAACACTCTCTCGCGAGGGGCATTGAATTGGATTCGATTGGATTGGCTTGGCTTGGCTTGGCTTGGCTTGGCTTGGATTGTATTTGGATTGGATTGGATTGGATTAAAGTGGATTGTGTTGCGTCATAGCCGCGGCACGTTGCGTCATAGCCGCGGCAGACTCGCTGGGGCCGGCGCATGTGCAGTACTCTCTCTTCCGCAGTTTCCTCTCCTTCGGGCGCGCTCCGCATATAACCGGTGTGCCGTTCTCCGGCGAAGCAACATCCACGCTTGGCTCAAACACCTAGAGTCCACGCCGCTTTACAAGTACGCCAACGTCGTCATCGACTGGGACCGGCTTACGCAGTCCCCTCAACGTTATGCGCGCTATAAAACGCGGTACCTGCGCCGCTCCGCTCCATCGTTCCAGCGCCGTTCCTCCGCTGTCCAACGCTGCAACGTGGACCCCCTATGCGTCGCATCTACCCAGGGGTTCCCGCGAGGGCAGGTGGAAGTTTTTTTATAAAGGAACACTGCAAATATCACTTCTGTATTGATTTGTTGTCTCATATTTGCGTAATGTCTTGTTCTCCTTCAACAATGTTGACAAGTATGAGCATTACACCGGACATAGACGGGTATTTTTAGCTCTGACTATATAAGACTATTGCGCAGGCATTGTTTTGCTTTGGCCGGGTGGCTGAATCGAGTCACAGCTAAAAGAACAAGAAAATGCCGAGCGTTCGTGTGTGCGTGCTTCGCAGCGACCGCCCAGCGCTCCCTGCGCATGTTTGTTAAGCCAAGCATACCGACTTGGGGAGATTTACTAAGATCGTCCGAAACAAACTCCAGTGTTCGCAGTAATCGGGGCACCACTTGCTCGGAACGAGAAAGACACTTCACAGCGTACGCCCTCCGAGATGATGTCCAATGATTACAAAAAAATGAAAGAGGCTTACCCCTATAGCATAAATTATTGAGTAATGGTTGCTGCGGCAGCGAAGAAGACGCGAATCGGCTGCAATTGTAGACTAAACCGTCGTGATGGTCGTAAAGGTTGAGTACAGCTTTGATACCTTCAAGTCTTACGCGTTCGTGTGCGCTTGCTTCATTTTCTTGATCTTGTCAGACCAAAGTTCTCGCTGCTGAAAGCTGCAGCGTTTCGTAGTTGACACATCTGTTATCTCACACCTACAACTTTCCCACAAATGCCCGTATAATTGCCGTGATTGTAGAGGGTACATTTGATGTTCAGGAGTAACAACGCTCGGCATAGGTATAGGCACATTCTGAAGTTTCTTCGCGACTTGTCATTGCAACTGTTACACACACTGCTTACCGAAAAATAATACTATTTAATATTTCCCCTGAAACAAATTCTCTCATCAAACTCTTTTATTTCTTGCTCAGCACGCAAACGCGTCATGACAATCTTAGTGCACGATCACTTCCGTCAGTAGGAGGTGTTTTTCAGTTTGCCGGTAAACCAGATTTCCTCTTCATGGATTGTGGTTAATTCTTATTGTGACAAGTGTGTGGCGCCCCCCATCCCTGATATTTGTTGGCCGCTAAGTTCAGTGGCCCCACCAGTCTTGGTGGGCAACATTGTGTGTGGCCGGGCAATAAACACCGCCGAGCACGGCTGCTCGGGGGTCAGTCACCGTCACCACCAGCGCGCGGCATGTCGTCTCTCGGCTGGAGGGTATCCCTACCCTCCCAGGTTCACGAAAGCGGGTCTAAATCGTGACACTGGCGACGAGGGAAGAAGCCCGCGGAGCGACCGAAGCCACCGTGAACGCCGCCACCGAGAACGCCGAGACACCGCCCCCCTCAAGCCAGCCGCCATTACGCCATGCCGCTGTACGGGAGGCTCGAGCCGTTCGAGGGTGAAGGGTCCGCCTGGCCGGTCTACGAGGAACAAGTCGGCGTGTTTTTCCGGGCGAACGACACACCCGAGGCAAAACAGCGCGACATCTTCCTGGACAGCTGCGGGACCCGCGTCTTCGCTCTCCTGCTCGACCTGCTCAAGCCGGCCACGCCGCACGAGAAGTCGCTGGGTGAGCTGCTCGCGACGCTACGCTCGCACTACAGCCCGGCTCCGTCGACGCTAATGGAGCGTTTTCGCTTCAATAACCGGAGCCGCCGAGACGGAGAGACGCTCGGGCAGTTCGTCGCAGCGCTGCGAGGGTTGGCGAGCGGCTGCGCCTTCGGGGAGCAGCTCGAATCGCTGCTCCGGGACCGTTTCGTCTGCGGCATCAACGACCCCGCCATGCAGACGCGACTCCTGGAGCTTCCCGACCCCTCGCTGGACGACGCCATGAAGGCAGCTCTGGCGATGGAGGCTGCGGCCAGGCACGCGGGCGAGCTAGCGCGTGCAGCCGGCTCACCGTCGGCGGAGGCGGCGGTGAACAAGATGGCGGCACGGCATGGCAGGTGCAGTCGCTGCGGTGGTGACCACCCCCCCTCCCAGTGCCAGTTCGCGCAAGCAGAGTGCTTTGCATGCGGAAGAACTGGGCACATTGCTCGGGCGTGCCGAGGGGGGACGACGGCGGACGGACGGAAGCAGCAGCCGGCGTCGAGCACAGGTTGTTCCGCGCCAGCCCACGGCCGAGGGAGTCGGCGCAAGGGTAGGCGGCGGGGCCGTGCGGCAGCAGCTTCGGGTGCAACGGCTAGGCTTCACGCCGTGGCCGAAGACCCGCAGATTTTTGGCATGTGGCACGCGGCCACAGTGCAGCCGCCGGTGCCACCATACTGGCTGACCGTTGACGTTTGCGGGCGTCCCATCTCCATGGAGCTGGACGCAGGGGCTAGTGTGTCGGTCATGGCCGGGAAAGCCTTCAAGCGCACCTTTCCTCGCGTGTCCATCGAGGCGTCGGGCGTCATGCTGCGCAGCTACTCCGTACAGCTCGCCCAGGTCGAGGGTCAAGCCCAGGTCAGCGTGCGCCTTGGCGACAGGGAGGCAACCCTGCCCCTGTACCTGACCAAGGGGCCGTCACCGACGCTGCTGGGCCGGAACTGGATCCAGGCGTTGGGCGTGAGGCTGCCGGAGTACCAGGAAGCAGTGCATGCAGTGGCAGGCGTCCCCGGCCTCCTGACCAAGTTCAAGGCCCTGTTCCAGCCCGGAGTGGGCACATTCACCGGCACGGCGGCAAGCATTCATGTGCCAGAGGGAGCACTGCCCCGCCCAGCCCGACTGCATGGACGGCGTCATCGAGCAGCTGCTGCACCTGCGAGAGGCCGGCACCAACGGCGGTGGGGTGCTGGGCGCCAACGACCGCCTGCTGCACCTGGTGGTGCTGGGCGCCGGGGGCAGCGCCCAGCAGGTGGCGCAGGCCATGCGGCAGGCGCACCCGCAGGGCTTCCGGCTAGACGGCAAGGCCCAGTACGCGCTAGAATTCAGGATCATCGTCGGCGACGTGGGCCTGCCGCACAACTCGTTCCACACGGAGCCTCTGCCCCACAGCAGCCTGTGCGTGTACGCCAGCCAGCCAGGACTGGAGTACATCCGCGAGAGCCTCGAGAAGACCCTGCTGGCCAACCTGGAGCAGGAGGACCGGCTGCCCTTCCACGGCCTGCCCCTGGTCATGGTGTTTGCGGGCCAGGGGGACTTCATGCGCGAGGAGGGCATCAACCGGGCCAAGAGCCTGCAGTGCCCCTTCGTGGACGACGGCGGCGGCCTGGACCCCGTGCGGCTGGAGCAGGCGCTGTGCGCGCTGGTGAAGAGCATCGAGCGGCGGGCGGGCCGGCTTCACATCTACCAGGCGCTGCCCGCGGTCGCGGGGCCCCGGCCGGACCTGCGGCTGATGCTGTGCATGGTGTGCGGGGACCCGTACGCGCCCGAGCAGGTGCTGGCGCCCCTGCTGGCGCAGCCGGGCTGCCTGGCGACGGGCCCGCTGCACTGCCTCAGCCTGGACTCCTTCGAGAGGAGCCAGCTTCACCGACCGCTGCCAGCACAGCACCAGGGGCTGGTGCTACTCGCGCCACTGTGGCGCCACGCGCAAGTCCTTCGACACCGGGAAGGCTGACAGCTGGTGCGAGTGTGACACAGGCAGCACCTAATGCTGCCACAACGGCCTCGACACCTGTGCTCCGGCGGAGTGCGAGACTACGGAGACCACCAGACCGTTACTCGCCGGGGGGACAAGTGTTGTTTTGTGTTTGCGTAGGACAAAGAAACTTGGGGGTGAGGGGTGTGACAAGTGTGTGGCGCCCCCATCCCTGATATTTGTTGGCCGCTAAGTTCAGTGGCCCCACCAGGCTCGGTGGGCAACATTGTGTGTGGCCGGGCAATAAACACCGCCGAGCACGGCTGCTCGGGGGTCAGTAACCGTCACCACCAGCACGCTGCATGTCGTCTCTCGGCTGGAGGGTATCCCTACCGTCCCAGGTTCACGAACGCGGGTCTAAATCGTGACACTTATCACAAGTCCTTTGGAGATATATGTAAGGTTTTATTTAGGAAAGTCCCCTCAGGTTTCAGCTGCTTTTGTAATACCCCCTCAATGACCCAATAATAACGCAAGAACAAAAAGCCAAGAAGCCTGTGATGGTCCCTATTTTCATTACCAAAATGTCCACTTAGAAACAAAATGTTCCGTGTCACGGGAGTACCCGGGTCACATTTTCTACATGTTTTCGTGGAGAGAACCAGTTAATTTGTTCTAGAATTTATCAATAGGACCAAATAATTAAATGTGCATTTTAAAATCAAATCTGCTTCCAATATAGTAAGTCTCTTTTCTTTTCTAGGCGTTTTATTGGAAAATCTCGACGACATGCGATATCACTTTTTACCCCAACCAAATACAGTGAAATTGTGCAATGAAACACGCAGTACTCCTTGTTAAGAAAGTAAACTTCTTCAACTTGTCACACGTTATGTCTAAAAAGTACAATACATTTGATAGCATTTCCACCCTTACGAAAATAATTATCGCGTCCAATTAAAAGCCCAATCTCCTCCGCCAGAATACCAATCGTCTTCCTACTGATACAAGTTTTTAAAGAAATCCGGCCAACTTGTAATATAATTCATCACCATGATGCATTAAAATCTAATAGACAATTGAAAGCCCAATTCTTACTGTCTCTAGTGTAATCGTATTTTGTTTTCTGGGCGTTTTTAGGGCAAGGTTCAGTAAATGTCTGATAGCATTTTCCGCAATGCGCAATAAATAAAATTGTGCACTTCGAAACGCAATGTTCTCAGTCCAAGTAGTAGTAGTCCTAATATTGCAAGACGATTTCCGTCAAAAATACAGTCGACCTTGAAAAGCGTTCGCAACCACGATAGATTAAAATAAATGTGAAATTATACACCTAATCTTCGAAACTTCAGTTGCAATATTCTCCCTTTGCTGCACGTTTTAAGGGTCAAATCTATTCTGCATGGCAGAGGAAAAAATACCAGCAGTGATTTCGGTTTACATTTGCTTCGTTTATCCTCTGTTAAAAAAATTCAGTAAAGCTTGCACTCATGCTCAAGACTTGAATCGCGAAGCTGTTGTAGGTGAGCATTGACGGTCACATAGTTATGGCGTATTCGGTTGGCCACTCCGGTCCTCTGACTCGGCGTTGCCAGATGCCAAGGCGGCTCGCAATCAGAGCGCGAGAGGCAGCGTACCAACCGAATGCATCGGCGATCTCGGATCAGTACGCCTGTTGCGCCACCGTGCAGCCAGCGCGGGAAACAGCCGGACAAACCGCGGCGTTTCGTGTCACGTAACCCGTCCTCCCGGCCAAATCGCGCCACGCTCTCACTTAGAAGTCAGAGTGGTTGGACGCGCTCCGAAAGAACCAACCGAAGGTAGTTCGAGCGCTCGAATTGTACAAACCGAAGGCGCGGCTGCTTTTCAGAGCACTCCAGAGCGCTCGTAAGCGCCCAACCGAATACGCCATTAGTTTCCGTAGCAAGCCCTTCCTTTCGGAACGCGGCCTCTTCCTCCGCCATGCAAACCATTTGTATTCATTTTTCTGCTGTTCTTTTGCTGTCAAAAGCGGGGAAGAAACCCTGTCAAGTTGCTTCTTAGCAGCGTTTTGTTTCTGCCCTTATTATTTCCACTTTGTATGAGAGTACAATGCTGAATAAATGAACTTTGAACTTTGAACTATCCGCGGCCGGGCCATGCTGAGAACTGAGAAAGAAGACACTGTGCGTGAGTTCTCTGGTACGATGCTGAGCGCATGTGCACGACGACGCGAGCGCCCGCGCGAAGGGCTCTGCTACGATACAGAGTGCATGCGCACGTTCCTCTTGAGTGTTGCCGTGGCCGCTGTCTTTCCGTTGTCGAGTGGACATTGCGACATCTGCATGACGCCTCCGCGATAGCGTTCCTCGGAGGGAGTTTTCGGCGCAAAAACGAACCCCGAACTTACGGTCAGTAACAGCCCCACTGTTAAAATAAATCCTCATGGTGAGTGGTATTTCACTCAACACCAAAATGTTTAGCAACTCGTTCGACCCGATGAGTGGCGCTCCTTTAAAAGGAAGAAAAGTTACGACTTGCCTATGCACACATTTCAGCCTCAATTTTCCCCGCTTTTAAAACTTTGCGAGAAGTGTGACATTGCAATACTTGCATACAGCGCATATTTCCATAGTTGTTCGCTGCAACAATCCGTCAATGCCTCAATGAGCCGTGGAAAGGTTTTTGGTGTTCTTTGAACGTAACTTTACAGCCCCCTTTTTAACCCAGCATTTCACTTGCCGGACCACGCAGAATTGAGCTCATACCCTGTCCTGCACTCGTAGCACGAATAATTGCATACCTATGCCCGATGTTGTTCAAGGCTACACGTCCGCTCCTCCAGCTGAGCTTAAATGGAGATTGTTGCGTGAGCAAATGAACGCAAAAGCTTCGACATAAGTCAACGGAGACCAAGACGAAGCGTGGAGTGCTGCTAGCGGAATCGAGCACTTAATATAGCCCGAAAAAAGGGGACAGAAATGAGGTGCCACTTTGAGAAATACACAAATATTGAGGCGTCTACAACGGAGGAGAAAAATTATTTGGTGGAACTATTAAAATTGAGAAATGGAAGCAACGTTTCCGACATCCCAACTTACAACACGATAATAATACAGTGAACTTACAAAATTAACAAGCTGAAAGACGACGAAAACGTGCTTTCTATTTGCAACGACAACGTAGTCTCAGTAGGAAGAAAGACTTAAAACTCACCGCACCGGAGATAACGTAGTCAACATCGTGAGGGGGTTCTATGCTTTATCCCAGCAGGCAACGTTACACCAAAACACAATGCCAGCTTTCGCAATTATACCGGTAACTTATGTTATTCGTTTAAATGAGTACCTTGCATCGTTTCATTGCCCCCCCCCCCCCAGGCTTACATCCCAATCACCTAATGCCGCACACAAGCTGCTGGCATGTATGGCACACGATAACATTTCCTGGAAGCAATATACCGGCCATGAAGTAAAAGAAAACATTTGCATCCGAAATCTGTAATAACCAAACTTCCCTTCAGTGGTAATTTTTATTGTCACTTCGCTGCTGTTGATTCTGCATGTTAAGACACATGACTGGGGAAATGTCTATGTGTTTGATCTTTGAGGTATTGGTCAATAAATTCTACACCATGGCGTCACATCGTGCTGGCGGTGCTGTCGGCGGTTTTCTTCATGGTACCGCTTTTATGGAGCAACAAAAGTCGTACACTACCTCTCGGAACCCGGCTACCAGAGATGCCACCAGCTCGATCGATTCGGGGCCACTTGGAGCTTACGCGGGCAGACTTTTTCAGCCATCAAGCAATGAAGTGGGCCAAGGCATACGGTCCAATTTTCAGGTAAGGCTTCCGGTCAGTTTCGCGTCGATTTTGCTTCGAGTCTAGGCGCACTGTTCAATAATTGACTGTTTTTCTGTTTCCTGCCATTTATTTTATTTTTGGGTTCTATATTCATAAACACAGGCACAAATGTACACGAGAGGCCCCGACGAACCAAAGGCGTCTTTAAAATGATTCTAATACTTTGCGCTGGGAATCTCTATCTGTTAAAATGTAGCCTATTTCAAGAGCACTGAACGAACTCCCACGCCAGGCGTGTCTTGAAGCGTGATACAATTGTTAACAAGCTTTCTGTCTCGCCAATAGCCAAACGTTGCCTTCAGCACCGGTACACATAAATAAATTAATGGGAATGAAAGTGTATCAAAGATAATAAAAATTGTTTAAGACGGATGACTAAGAAACTAAACTGCGTGATGTAGTCATTTGAGGTACATGACAAAGCTAAATATTAAAATAACATCAGCTGATGAAGGCTACTCATTTTTGTGGGTAATTATATGTAATTAATGCAAACATTAACGCAAATATGTAATTAACGTAAATACCCTGTGCCATACAAGCCGGCAGCTTGAATAATTTAAGGGGGAATGTGGACGAGAAAAAGAATTTGCGTATACGTAAATATAGGAGTCATTACAAAATAGTCGCGGACGAAGAAGAATAAGGGTATGTCTATTTTGGAAGTGAATATTCAAAAAAGATATGTGGAACCAAGTAAATCACCTGTTCGTTTTGAATGAACCGTCTCTCACTCTTTCGCGATTATTGTACTTAAGAGTAACATAAGATACAGGGTGATTTTGTTATTTATAGCTGCTGAGTTTTCAAAAAGAAGAAGTGTGAAAAAGCGGAGAGGCGCTTATTGTTCCAGTATTCTTCGGGTTCTATTTTGCTCAGCATTTTCTAAGGCAATTTTGTGTCACCAATATTTTCCTCCATTCGCGTTTTAAAGGAGCCCTAAATAGTGTGGCGAAGGCTATAAGGCTTGGAGCTTCCACTCTTTCTTCGCACCTCAAAGCACTGAGGATGCTACGAGCTGATAAACCTAGATGCACTTGTCAGAGCATTTGCGCTCCGAGGTACGCGCAGCCATTGGCTCCACAAAGTGATGCGTCGGGCTATTTATTTTTAGCAGGCGACGCGCATGCTCCGTATACTACTGGCTGCGTGGTACTACTTTTCGCACCGGCCGTGCTAGCAATGGCAAGTGAGTTTTCGCAAAAAAGACACCCTCGCCGCGATTATTCTGTCACCGCTTTATCAAGCCACGCCGAATACGATCCCTAGCACAATTTTCCCCCCGCTGTTATCCCCTTTCACGTATTTGTAACCTGATTTCAAGCAATAGTCCGGATCTGGCGGACGACGATGAGTTTTAGCTGCAGCGGTGTGTGCCGATTTGTGCGCGGTCCATATTCACCGGGAAGGCAGATGGTTGCCGCGGTCACGCGCAGCGTTTTTGCTGCAGAAGGCTCTATTCGCTTGCCAGCGCTATTTATATCTTGTCATCATCATCACCAGCCTTTCTACACCCACGGCAGGGCAAAGGCTTCTCACATTAATCACCAATTACCGCGGTCCTGCGCTAACTTTTATTTATCCCCTCACACTGCTTGATCTCATCTGCCCATCTAGATTTCTGCCGCCCCCTGCCACGCTTGCCTTCTCTAGAGATCCACTCTGGTACTCCTAATGACCAAAGGTTATCTTGCCTTCGCATTACATGCCCTGTCCCCGTCCATTTCTTCTTCTTAATTTCTACTATTATGTCCTTAACACACGTTTGTTCCCTGATCCACTCCGCTCTCTTCTTGTCCCTTAATGTTACACATATCCTCTTCCGTTCCATTGTTTGCTGAGTCAAGCTCAAATAAAGTTGAACCCTCTTAGTGAGCCTCCAAGTTTCTGCCCCGTAGGTGAGTACCGGTACCATGCAGCTGTCATACACATTCTTCTTCAGGGACAATAAAAGGTTGCCATACATTATCAGAGAATCCCTGACGAGTGCACTCCACCCCATTCTTATCCTTCTTATAATCTCTGCATCATGGTTGGGTTCCGGGGTCACAGCTTGGCTTCAGTAGATATATTCGCTTACCACTTTCACTGCCTCGCCACCTATCTCAAACCGCTGTGCTGTCGCGAGGTTATTAATCATTACTTTAGTTTCCTGTATATTAATTTTCAGACCCACGGCTTTACTCTGTTTGTCCAGTGTGGTAAGCATGCTTTGCAATCCGTCCTCCGACTTACTTAGCAAGGCAACGTCATCAGCAAATCTGAGGATACGGAGCTCTTTTCTATTAACCCTTACTGCCACCTGTTCACAATCCAATGTTCTGAATACTTCTTGTAAACATGCTGTGAATAACATTGGAGAAACTGTGTCTCCTTGAGCCCTTTCTTATCGGTATTTTACATCTCTCCTTATGGAGCATGATGGTAGCTTTAGGGCCATTGTGAATATCTTGTGGTATTCTTACATAATGCCCGTCTGCACCCTGGTTCCGTAATACCTGAATTACTGCTAAGGTTTCGGCCGAGCCAAATGTTTTTATAATCTATGAAGCCTATGTATACGGGTTCAGTATACTCCCCGATCTTCTCTATGACCTCATTGATCGTGTGAATATCGTCCACTGTTGAATAGCCTTTACCGAACCCTGCTTCCTCTTTAGGTTGACTGAAATCTAAGGTGGCAGAAATTGTCTTAGCGATTACCTTGGTAAGTACCCTGCAGACGAGCTACAGTAAGCTGATCGACCTGTAATTTTTCAACTCCTTCATGTCACCTTTCTTATTGATTAGGAAGATGTTCGCGTTCTTCCAAAACTCTGGTACACTTCCGGACATTAGGCATTGCGTTTACAGGTTTCCCAGTTTTTCAAGAACAAGTTCTCCGCCGTGTTTCAAGAGGTCTGCTGTTACCTGATCCTCTCCAGGTACTTCGCCCCCTTTCATTTCTTTCAAAGTTTTGCTTAGTTCTTCTGTCGTTACTGGGGGATGTCTGTCTCCTCTGAACTACTTTCTCGCTCGGGATTATCCTGGATGTCCCGGCTACTGTACAGATATTTATAGAAACCCTCAGCTAGTAGGACTATTTTATCCCTTTTTGTGATGACATTGCCTTGCTTGTCTTTCGGTGAATACATTTGATTTTCCCCAACGCCTAGACGCCTCTTCACTGCTTTCAGGCTGTCTCCGTTCTTTACAGCCTATTCAATCCTCTCCATATTATCCTTATGCATGTCACCTGTCTTGTGCTTAATGATTAACTTTTAAAGCTCCACTAGTTCTATTCTCTCAGCAGGGTGGCGATTGTCATGACTTGCCGTTTCCTAATTAGATCTTTCGTGTCCTGGGAACGTTTACCAGTATCCTGTCTAACCACCGTGTCGCCGACATCTACTGCACACTCCGTGATAATGCGCGTAAGATTTTTGCTGGCTCCTGTGTCTTAAAATCTGTTTCCTCGGTAAGAGCTCAATGTCGTTTCTGCAGTGCGATCCTGAATTGTTCAACTTTACGTCTTACTGCTAGCTCATTATTCGGCTACTTTCGTACTAGCTTGCCATGGTCACTCCTCAAATCTAGCCTAATTCGAAATCTTAACATACGGTGGTCGCTCCACCTTACCCTTCCGAGAACTTCCACATCTGCACGATGCCAGGGTTATCGCATAATATGAAGTGTATTTCATTTCCATGCTCTCCATTCGGACTCCTCCACCTCCACTTCCGGCTCTCCCGTTTATAAAAGAAGGTATTCATGATGCCAAGATTATTCTGTTCTGCTAACTCGACTAGTAGGTCCCCCCAGTCATTTCTACAGCCCAGAACATAGCTCCCAACTGCCTGGTTTTTCTCCTGGTTCTTGCCTACTTTAGCATTCAAGTCTCTCATAACTACGGCATACTGTTTCTTACTTTAGCCAATGCCGATTCCACATCTTCATAGAAGCGTTAAACAGCTGGTCGTCGTAGCTAGATGTAGGCGCGTAGCCCTGTACCACCTAGAGATGTACCTCTTATTAGTCTAATTACAAGACCGGCTACCCTTTCGTTAATCCTATAGTACTCGTCTATGTTGCCAGCTATGCTTTAATGGACTAGAGATACCACTCCCACTTCTCTTCTCTCAACTAGGCCACGGTAACACAGCCCGCGCCCATTTCTCAGCATCGTAAAGGCTTCACCTGTCCTCCTAAATTCACTGAGCCCTATGACATCCCATTTAAGGCCCTCTAATTTCTTGAACAACACCTCTACACTCGCTTCGCTGGGTAACGTTCTCGTGTTAAACGTTGCCAGGTTCAGATTGCAATGGAAGCCTGTCCGGCTCTAGGGATTCTTAGCACCCTCTGCTGCGTCACTGGTCGGACCGCCGCCGTGGTCAATTGCTTCGCTGCCACTCGAGACTCAGGGCCGTGGGTTGATTGGCGTATTCATCGGAGGTTGTGGCCGTTAATACACCAGGGTGGCCAATCCTGCTCACGTGAGGGAGTGCGTTACCGGCAATGGTCGCCGGGAGGCCGCACATCAAGCCCCATTCTGCAATTCCATCAACACGCAGATTTTTCTTTTTAAATCCGGTGGGAATTGTTAGGAACCGGGATGCGAACCCCGGTCCTTCTGCACGCGAGGCGGATGCTCTACCTCTGCACTACCGCTGCAACCCTATCTTGTAAACGGCGCGCTATATCGGCAAACTGAGCGAAGCTTGTGTGACGGATGGCGACGGTCGGCATTCGTCCCTACAAACATACGCCGTGCCGGCGTATAGCTCTCGTAGACGCCTCCGAAGCCGCCGAAACCCCTGCGGCTTCCCCCAGAGCCGGAAACAATAACTAGGTTGCCGCATTTGATGGAACCCGCCAATAGCGGTGCCGTAGCCTTCATTGTCTGCTTCGGCGAAGGGCCGACGTCAGAAGCAAAAAAGCTACGCAAAAGCTCCGTTGAGGGATGGCAAGACTTGACATGTAAACAAGAAAACAAGAGGGCGCTTATCAGCGATAGCGCACTTGACATCGCCACATATTTAGGGCCCCTTTAAAATCCGGAATCAGACACTTATCATTTTAGTGCTTCGTCAGTGTTGGCAGTCTCGCTACCTGGAATGCTGCCCGTCCTAATGGTACTGCCTTCATTCGAAGGCGTTGCAACATTTTGGCAGTGTATAGAAATGGTGATTCAGCTTTGGTGCCGTTTTTGGAAGAGTATAAAATGTGTACCAGACAAACACTGCAGACTAATAGCAGCAGCGCACTAGTCCTTACCCGCTTGGTGGTTCTTGGAAAGTTAATATAGTCTTCCTGATTGTTGCTATCCGCATCACCTGAACCCCTTTTCAGACTTAGGCTGAACTTCAAGTATGTGGTGGTACTGAACAACATCGAAACTATAAAATCTTTTTTTCTAAAAGACGAGTTACTGAATCGGTCTGCGTGGTATGTTCTGGACTTTGAAAACTACCCGGGTAAGTGAGCAACTTTGAATCTCTCCAAAGTATAAACAACATAAGTACACTCTGCCACAAAAGCGGTAAAGTTCACTCAAATCTTTGGAAAAATTTGGTGCTATCACTGAAATTAACGCCATATTTGCCCTCGTCCATGCATACAATTGGGGAAAAAGCTAAATAAACGTCATCATAGCTGGAACCGATACGTTCACGCTTAGAGGCACAAACATTTACAGATTGAAGTAGCTTCTACTGAAGAATCTGATTTTCGCTGTATCCTTCTAGAAGAGTAACATTCCGTAAATTACCCACGTGTAAGTTTAATACCTTCACCGTGACTATCACCGCGTCAGATTCTTACAAGCCAAGCTGACGTTTTTAGCATCAATGTTATTGCTAAATTTTACTGACCTAGTAAAAATTTCGACAGGTTATATTGCAATGTGCTCGATGGCGGCAATAATACACTGGCTATACTTGAACGCACATTCCCTCAAGATGCGCTACTGGTCATTAAGATCTGCGTTTCGTATATTCGTATTTGAAAAATGATGTGGATAGAGTGGAGTGGAAAAGAATATAGGCTTTGATCACGGCAATTGAAGGGCGAGCGCATCAGCGAAGACGAAAGTTGCGAGGGGGTACAACGAAGTAACAAATAAGATGGGAGGGGAAGTAGGTAGGAAGGAGGAGAGGAAGAGAAAATAGAAGGAGGCGACAAAAATTAGGAAAAATTCCAAGCTCCTTCAAGAGCAGCTGAAACTAGTGAGCCACGATTACATGGCCATCTCAGAAGTAAGGCTATATTGCAGGGCAGGCCTGTTGTGCCGATCCAAAGACCACTATTGTGTAGCGGACCTGCTGCGGTGCACATCGTTTGCCTCGGTTCCCGTGAACGCCTTAATTCCGCCGCACCTCGCTTGTGAAGGGAATTGTTCGGGTCGTTGATCCCACAGTCCCCTGAAGAAGTACTAGAGGAGTTCAAATTGGTTGGTATGACGACAGTCTACCGCTGTAGCATAGTGAATAATGGAAAGCGGATGCCTACCGCGTTCATTATCATGACTTTTGCAGGACTAAAATGTCCTCTGAGGGGATGGCATGGCCGCTGGTGCATAGGGTAGACCCTTTGGAGCCTAGGCCACTGCTGTTCTGGAAGAGTTGGAGATTTGACCACACATTTCGAAGATGTAAGTCAAGTTTCAGGTGCAAAAAGTGTGCAGACAGTCATGATGCCCAAACCTGCCGATCAGACATCGAATTCAGCGGTCCCTGTAAGGGATCCCACGAAGCAACGTATTCGAACTGAACGGCCACGTCTCATGAATGTGCCTTATTAGAGATAACGGGAAAAAACCGCTGCTCTATAGGTTTGAGGCGTCGGGTCTGTTGAAAAGTCGTATCCAGGGTTATGCGCCGCAGTTCACAAAACCAGTGCCGCTGCTGCCGCCGCGTTGCCAGCTACTCTAACTCCAGTAATTGAAACGTTCGTCACGCAGGTAATGCAGCAAGTGGTCGCTCTGCTTATCAAGTCTCTTCTCACGCTGACTCATATCACAAGCCTTTTGGCGACAAAGTTAGGATCCTCACTTCCGGTTGTTCCTATTGACCACCAGGCCCAATGTTCTACCTCTGAACCTCAGCTTGTAACTCAGTCTGAAACACATGATGCCCAGGCCATTGCAGGTTGCTCCTCAAGGAATACAGCGGTATCAGATTCAGACTGGGATAGCGACGAGTCGGTCGCTCTGAAGGGAGTTCAGGTTGTTAGTAATGACAAGGTTGCAAAAGCTGCCCCGTCTGTCGACATCCACGGTTCCTCCGTCATAGAAGTGAATGACGCTTCTGCAACTACATTTCTCTCCACAAAACAGAAGAGGCGTATCTCCCCTCTAGATGAAGCTAAGGCTGTGCGCAAGCAACCAGCAAGCAGAAAGCCGCAACCAGCAAGCAAAAAGCCGTCCCCAACGACTGCAACTAATGTCACTCATATGCTGGGGGCCATTGTTGCATCCACAGTACACGAGCCAGTATAGCACCTCTGAAGTATGTTCAGTGACACGCCGCTTCATTATTTCTTCTTTTGTTAGTTTTGTCCATTAATCATTTTCCATTATTCTTCTTAAAGTGTCTCGTTGCAAATTACAATCCCGATGTTGTCATCCTTCAAGAATCATGGCTTACTACGCACAAATGTTTTTCTTTGGGAAATTATTGGGTCTTTATGTTAGTAGAGGGGTGGATTACTAACCTTAGTTTCTTCAAAACCTTATCATAGAGCATTTACCTCGTTGAGACTGATGTCACCCAGTGGCGAAGTTCCCGCGGTAGACTTGGTTCTCCCTGGGAGTCCTCTGATCTCCCTCGGCAATGTGTATTTTCCGGTAGCCTTCCGTAGAGTAGTTAAACTGGACAATTTTACAGCGAGTAAATCGAGAGTTATTGTTCCCGGTGACTTCAATGCTCACCACGTTTCTTGGGGCTTCAGAACAGATTCTCATGGTTTAGAGCTCTGGCACTAGCTGGGGGAGCATGGTCTTTGCTGTCATATTTCCCGGGCAATGGCATTTTTGCGTGCGGGATCTCGATCCGCCTTGGACCTGACCTTCTCCTCAGGCAATGTACAAGTCACGTCCTGGGGTACATTAATCTGCGGTTCAGCAGTGATCATTTTCCTATTGAGTTTACAGTCGCTATCCCCCTAATTAGAATTGAGGTCAGAAAGCAAAACAGTTTTTTATGCTCAACTTTATCAGGGGGCATTGCGGGATTGCTTTGCATCAATGCAGACCACTGATTCCATTTTAGATGCTTAGCGAACGATGGAGGCTTCGCGAGCAGCAGCAAAAAGCGCTGAGTTCACAGTCACAGTTCCGCGCAGACAAATGGTGGAACACTGATTGTAGCCGAGATAATGACTGTAGAAAAGCAGCTCTGAGGTCTCTCCTGCACAATCACTGTCCGGTAACTTGGATAAGCTATAAGTACAAGGCAGCAGCGTTCAAACGTATAGTAGCTAAAGCTAAAATGGATCACATAATAAAACTCAATGGCTTTCTTTAGAATTCTAAAAATAACGCAGCGCTTATAGGTTCATGGCGAGCAATAGGGTGGTTTCTCTCAAGCAGTTACAATCATCAGAGGTCTTGACTTCTGCTGAAGAGGCACGCATTCTTGAGCGATCTGCTAGTGGACTTGCTGTTCGGTTTTTTTTCTCGTTGTAGTAACTACCATCTGAGGAATCCTACAGAAACGGATGATTTTATGCCAGTCTCATCTTTTGATCTGACGGAGGCCTTGTTCATCACACAATCTGCGGCGCCGGGGCTTGACGGCGTGACTGTTGGTGCTGTTAAGTTTTCGACTGAGGAATTCGAACTGGTTCTATTGAATATAATATCATAATTTCATCCCTCAAGTTTTGTTGGACTCCACTCAAATGCAAAGTGTCCAAGATAATTTTGCTCCAAAAAAGCCAGGTCAGGGTTTCGATTTAGACAACTTAAGGCCCATTGCTCTCACCTCTGACATGATACAATTAATAGAGCGAATAGTATTTAAACGAATGGCTTCGGTCATGCAGGACAGGCAAGTTCTTAGTCTTGCACAGATTGGCTCTAGGCGGGGATGTTCTATTTGGAATGTTCATGTGGAGATAGAGGCGAGGATCCGCTTAGCACAAAAAAGAAAAATGGTGTCGGCATTAGTGACCATAGATGCAGCTAAAGCTTCAGACAGTGTCGAGCATAGTATCTTACTCAACAAACTAGCCTGCAGAAACCTGCCTCCATACCTGTTTGCTTGGATTAGGGAATTTTCGGCCGATCGGGAATTCTTTTGTACGAACGGAAGGCTATTTTTAGGAGGCTTTCCACAAACTAGAGGTGTGCCTGAACGCACTGTCTAGAGTGCCGTCCGACCGCCCTCTAGCTGTTCGTTGCAGGTATGGCTAGAGTGCCGTCCGACGACATTCGAATATTTAACACTAGGCTAGCAGAGCCCAAAGAGTCTGTAAAAAAAAAAAAAGTCGTTGTAGCGTAGGGGATTCGTCTTAGCTTATTGATCCCCGAGTCGGAGGTTCGACACCGGCTCTTGCCTCGGTTGTCTTTTTTTTTCATTATTTATTTTAAGTGTAATTTTTGTGCCTTAGGTTACTTTTGGTGTTTTAAATGATTTCTTTGTGTGCGTCGGTTAGCTTATATTTTGTTTAGGTTAGGTTGCCTAGCTTTATGTTAACTAGAGCGATGTACTGCCAAACGCGGCAATTTTGTCATAAAATGCCGGTGGACGTCGATATAGCGGAGTACTTATAAAACCGTCGGACGGCACTCTAGACACAGACGTGCCTGAAAGATCGGTTTTATCGCCTTGACTTTTCAACATCCTTATAAGTGACATTTGTCTTCTCCAAGATGTAACAACATGCGTTTATGCGGATGATATAGTGTTCTTTGCGGCCGCAGTCGACATTCATTTGCTATATGAACGTTTTAAGGCCTATTTATTTCTGTTGGAGACAAGGCTTGAGAGCATTCATTTAAGGTTAAATCTGTCGAACAGTGCTCTATTTGTCTTCCTGGTTGCAGAACTAGTTTCAATTTCTCTCGCTTACAAAAATCAAGTAATTCCGCAGGTGGATTCGATGAAGTATCTTGGTATTACACACACTTCTGCTCTTGATTGCCATACACATATTAACGCATCAGTCACGAAAGCGGAGAGAGCTTTTGGTCGCATGCAAAGGCTATGTGGGAAACCAACAGGAATGCTCCACGACACACTTGTGCTGTTGTACCGATCCTACGTCCGGCCAGTCATGGAGTTTGGCTGCGTCTTGTTTTGCAATTGCCCTATCTACAAACTGCGAACGTTATACCTTTTGGAGAGGAGCATTCTTCGATTTCGCCTTGGCCTCCCCCGGTTCGTCTCGAGCCGGGTTTTGTGCTTAGAGGCACGCGTTTCTGAACTCAGGGTCCGATTTTTCTTGCTGACGGTTCAAACTTACCTCCCCATGTACGGAGCCCCCTCTGTAGCTGCCACGCCAGTGTTTATTTGGGATACGAGTTTATTTTTCACATCCCTGTGGCCTAAACTTATTTCCCCGGAAGTGCTATTCGTGCAAACGTGCCAGGATTGCACTTCTGTTAAGCTATATGATGTTATTCCGGTATCCACTACTGAGCGAGAAAGTGAGTTCTTCTTTAAAAACCCCTTCCCCTCGGCTGCAAAACTTCTCCCACGCTCTCTATTAACCGATATTTTAAATGAATATTTATCCAAGTATCCTGCTTCTTCTGTTATTTATACTGATGCATCTAACATAGCGGAAAAGCTGGAATTGGCATCTTTTCACAATCTCTAGATTGAAGTGATTTGCTACAAATCCCGGACTACACACTCATTTTTATGGCAGAACTTTTAGCAATAGCTCTCACTTTGTGGAAAGTACCGCAGGATGTACCATAAATCGTAATATTACCCGATTAGATGTCAGTTATATCGGCATTACCTACCTCTTCCGACTCTCCATTGTACCGCACATTATTGTTTTCTGTTCCAAGGTACGTCAAGGAGGTACGTTTGTCTTGGGTTCCTGGCCATACGGACATCAGGGGCAACGAGCTAGCAGACCATATAGCTAATCTCGCGGTCACAGCTCTCGTTCAATTCAGAATACCTAATCTGGCTCTTTTTGCTTCTCCAAGATTAAGACGATATTGGCCTTTAGGCGCTACTCGTTCAGATTCACTCCTATCATTTGAAGAGTATCAAAATTTACAATTCGGGTGGAATGTTCCTTTTTGTGGTTCTCGCAATGCGAAGTTACCTTCACCGAGCTGCGCTGCAGGATTCCAAGGCTAAATTTCTATCTGTTCAGATCAGGGCTTTCACCTACAGAACTACGTGTGCGGTGCCAGGTCCCTCAAACATCGAACATTTTTTTCTCGCCTCTCGCCGTTTCTCGGCACATAGACAACTTCTTTTGAAGGACCCAATTGAGTGTTTGGGGTTGTCTTTAATATTTCCACGTATATTAGCTAATGGCACAACAAATTTGGAGTATGCAAAGAAGCATATAGATATTTGCATTCAACATTTTCGTTCTGTTACACGTCGTTTGAATTGCTAAAGGGTGCAAATTAATGATAATTCGGGTGTTATTCATAACGAAGTTTCCGTTTACGGCATCTGCCTTTCCGCAAATAAATTAGTATTTTGAGGTCCTCACGTATTTCAACAACCAAGTTAGCATTGGCCAAACCCCCATTGTGGTACATGCCAAAAACTGAGGGCATCATCATCATCATCGATATGAGGGAACCCCTCCTTTTATCCTCCTTTTTCTTTCTTTTCTCCTCAGCTGGAAGGAGATGAGAGGCTGGAAATGTGGCAGAAAGGATTAATCTAAAGTAGTGGAGAAGATGGGGCGAGGGAGAAATTATGAGTGAGAGTTTTGGGAGAAAGAGGTACTCGCTGCTCGCTGCGCGCAGTAGTCGCTGCTAACAGCGAGATCGAAGGGCGTGGCAGGGAACTTCGGATTGAAGTGGTAAACGTAAACAGGGTAGTGGGCAGCATTAGACACAGGCAACCTGTTCAGTGGGCAGGATTCGCATCAGCCTCAGGCTAGGAAACAAGGAAGAGTGGCCCTTAGGTGGGAGGGCGGCAGCTTTCTGGGGAGACTCCGCAAAGCTAAGGAAGGCGACCTACGCGACAAATGGGAAGCGAGGGACTTAGGCACACTCAACGATGGGAGACAGACAGGGAAAAAGCTTACCGGGGAACCTATAGACATAGCTGAGAATACGGACAAAGGCGATTCAAGTGGAAACAATAGAGGGAACAATTTACTAAAACACAGAAATAAACCACGTAAGTGAAAAGCTAAACGAGAAAAAGAAATGCAATGAATATTTAATGAGTTACATAAATATGCAGAGCGAAGGAAACCTGGTCAGTGGGCAGAAATCAAAAACCAACTTGAACGGGAAGAAATGAAAGTGTGCGCCTTAGCCGAGACACGCCTCCGAGACAAAGAAGCCCCACCTGTTATAGACAGTTATGCCTGGGAAGGATGAAACAAGACCACAGGAATAAAGAGATGGGGAGGGGGCGTTGGCATGATCAATAAATAAAGGGCCGACTGGCAGAGAGTGCACGAAAGCTGTAAAGAGCACCTTTGGGTTAAAGGCACCATTGCGGGTAAAAACACCTGGTTAGGGGTTTTGTATCTGTGCACCGCAAGTAGAGCTAGGGAGAAAAATGAGGAAATGGTAAACTGTTTGAGAAGCGATATAAACGAGTTCAAAGATTCAGGTGAATTAAGTTTAGTTGGAGATATGAATGCCCACAGAGAAGATTTCGGTTCTGTATTATGGTTCTGTATTAATAAACCCATATCAGGAAAACCGGCTAGTAGTAGTAAACAAAGAAAACAAGTGTGGCGGACAAATAACGGGCGAAAGCGGTAACAGACAGTCCAGCATTGACTACGGTCAAGTCTCTGAAACAGTGTACGAACGGTTGCGGGAAATGAGAATAAATGAAACTGGAAAAGGCAGCTTAGGAAGCGACCACAAGCGGCTTACCTTGCACTTTGAAGGCACAACCCTCACAAATCTAGAAATCGGTACAGCCGGGGAACTAATTTGAACAATAAACAGTTACATATGATCATTTAAACAGTAAAGATCAACAGTTAAAAATCATTACGTTCCCAGACAGTAATTGGGATTATGACGTAAATATCTGGTTAATAAAGCGGAAGATAGATGAAGCTGAGCAACAAAACCGGCGGAAAGGGAAGAGAAAGCAAAGAAGCTGCTGGAATAAGGAAATAAAAAAGGCTATTGACGAGCGAAAAATGGTGTCGAGAGAGCATATAGAGGCAAAGAAACTGGTATGGAACCTGAGGTAGTAAAGGGAAAACAGTATAGCTACCGAGAGAAAAAACTAGAAGTGCAGAAAAAGGTGCAAGCGAAGAGAAAACAAAACAGCGAACTATGGGTGGCCCAAATACGAAGGCAGGACAAAAGCGCATTCAAGAACCTTTGGAACTATGTAAAATCACTGAGCCTAAGGAAAGATATCCATCAAAAATTATTGATTGATGAAGATGAGAAACATTTAGAATGACTGCACTCGTTGGCGCACATTCATCGAGTGATTAGTAAGAAGTTTAGAGCAATAGAGACAGGGAAGCCTGCTCGGATGACATCAGCGCCACAGAAGACTGCGCAAAGAGAAATAAGTGTCAGCAACCTTCATTGGAAAAAATCGGAACAAAAGGTTACTCCCAAGCAGCTGTGGGCCCACACGGAATACCAATGCAGCTGATAAACCTGCTTGGATTTAAAAGTAAGGCACCGTTTAAGAGGGCAATTGGTAAGGTGATATATACAAAACAAATACCGGAGGATTGGCTAAAGAGTGGGAGAAATTTATTATATAAAGGCAGAGGTAACAAAGCCCGTATTTATTTATACAGAACACTCACAGTAACGTCAGTGGTGTATAGGTTCGTATTGCAGGCGATATAATCTGAAATTCAAGCATGGATGGAAGACAATGAAATACTTGGGGAACTGCCGAATAGATTTAAACAAGACAGATGCTCGGATGATAATTTATTCGTGAAAACACAGTACATTGAAATTGCGAAAGCTCAGACTAGAGCATTATGGATTACGTTCTTGGATATTAAACGTGCATATGACAACTTAAACGGAGAACTGCTGTGGATTGGCTGAGACTAAAGGGCTTACATTAGGACTTATATAGTTTCTTATAGCAATCTATAAAGACAATAGAGTGCACCTGACATCGCAAGGGCAGAAATGCGCCCAGCGGGTCAACAGCCATCGAGGACTGAAACAGAGATGCCCTTTGAGCCCAATACTGTTTATGCATTACATGGTGGGCTTAAAAAAGAAACTGGAAGAAAGTCATTGACTTTCTTCCAGTTTTCTTCCAGAGTATTCTGGGAATCTTTTACGCAGAGTACATGGACATTGTTCTAATACCTGATAATCAGAGCGATATGCCACGGCTCATAAATATTAGTGGCCAGGAAGCCACAGACCTCGGGTATTAAGTTTTAGCTTTGAAAAATTGGGAACAGTGTTTTAGATGCGAAGCATCTCATGCTCGGGGCTGTGTCCCTCCCTCCCTCGTTGTCGTTGCCCGCCGTCCGCAATGTACTGTACATGCGCGTCTCTTCAGCCCCGTCAGCGTTTGGGATGACGTCAGCGCAGTCCACTATAAAAAGAAATAGTTAGGTGGTGCCCGGTTTCAATCCCACGACTCTCTGGCCGCAACGGGATGTACGTGGCGCTATTCCCATTGCGCTAGAAACCGAGACGGGAGCATGTGCTACGAACGCGCCTTATGACCTTCACGCATTCTAACTAAGTCAAGAAGCTACTGATACAACGAAGGCATTCGAAGCTGAACGTCAACGGAAACGACGAACTGAAAACTAATGGGAACTTCAGTCGACCCCATGGCTGCTTCGCATACTACTCAGGGTTCTCCTACGAGAAGAGGGTGTATTTTTTTTCAACTGCACCAGCACTGGCTCAGTGTGAATTCTGCATGGCGAATTACCCAGAGTCAAAAAATACAAATATTTGGGGGTTCGCGTAAATGAAGCGGACAACTACTTAAGAACTCGCGAGGAGCAACTTAATAATAAAGGAAAGCGCAATGCAGCTATAACGAAGCATAGAGCTCAGTGGGGGTATGACAAATTTGAAGTAGTGAGAGGAATGGTTCCCGGAAAGGAGTAAAGGTTCCGAGCCTGACATTTGCGAATGCAGTACTCTGCCTAAAATAAGACCCTGTTTCATGCCTTGAAGTGAACCAGAGAACGGTAGGCCGTTTGGCCTTAGCAGCACATGATAAAACAACTAACGAAGCTGTGCAAAGAGATATGGGCCGGGCGTCGTTTGAAGTTTCAGAAGCTCACAGTAAAGTATGTTATGAAAGGAGGCTGAGAGCACTGGATCAACGTAGGTGCACAGCTAAAGTTTTTGGGCACCTATGCATGAAAAGCGTGGACAAGCAGTGGTTAATGAAAACTCGAAGGCTAACGATGAAGTACGGCAAGAACAGGGGAGAATCAAAGAGAGCCAAGGTAACAAAAAAAGAAGCAAGGTAGATAGAAACGAATAAATGGAGAGCAAAAAGGGATGCTAAAACGTCGTTAGAGGTGTACAGAGCAGAGAAATTCTACATCAGAAAGGAAATTTTCAACAATTAATTCAATGGCAGCACTGCGCTTTTTGGGGGTCGAGCCCGTTGTTCAGAAATAAGAGCTTTGTGGGGATGAATACAGAAAATGATGGGGTATGCGTGGTCTGCGAAAACGAAACAAAAACTATGCGGCAAATAGTTTTAGAATGTGAGTTTATGCATCCAAATCTTCAAGAGGGAAATATCCGGCTTGCAGAAGCCCTAGGATTTCAGGGTAGAACAGAGGAACCTAAATTCAAGGTTGCCGAGGTGTGTAAAATAAGATTAGAATGCTGGTGCACGAAAACCAGAGATGGGCATAATGCGGAGGGTAGCTACCCCCTGCAATAAAAAGAAAATAAATTGCGCCTGCCCTCAGAGCAGCGCTAGTATACAAAACATACATATATTAGTCTTTAACTTGGTAAGATGATACGTCAATACCAAGTTTCAGAGGGTATACCACCACAATCAATCAATCAAAGGTGGGAAGCCGAGGGATGGGAGAGAAAGATGGGACGACAATAGGGCGACTGGCCATGGAGGGGAGCGAGGAGTGAGTAGTGATTCGGAGGCAAATCGGAGACGTGGAAACGAGAGCAGGATGAGAAAGGGATGATTAAGTGGGCGTGGTAAAGGGAGCGCAGGATAGGGGCAGATCGTAGCTGAATGGAAGAAGGGCTAGGCGAGAAGAGCTTGAGATGGGAGAGGGAGGTGTTGCGTGGCAGGCACTAGAGGTTTGACTTCGCCTTTAACGTCATGGTCTGCAACGCAAGCACATACGCGGCCATTTTTTATACAAATTTCTGTTCTTTGTTGTCTCAGTGTGCCTGCAAAAGCGCTTGTTTTTTGACAGTAATAGCAAAAGGGTCTGAACCGACTGGGGAAATAACTCAACTCAATTTGGTGCTTTTAGGACTCGTATCTCTCAACGATGAGGCATGGGCTGAAAACAAGAAATTTTGCATGAGCACGCTTAAGAACATTGGATTCGCCACAGCGTCTGGAGAAGAACGCATGACGGTGAGTGCAAGAATCAACGGGCACAGAATTACCAACAAACAGAACCTTAAACCATCTTCCCCATATGCAAAGGGAAAAAATCCAATACCATGGTATATGCGACGGTTTAAATCTGTACCGATTTGGTTCGATAAACTTTGAATTCTCTCCAGAGCACTGAATGAACTAGCCACTGCCAATAAGTCCACTTGCGAGAACATTCGTGATTTGGGAGGTATGTTGGCCCTTCATCGTCCATACTTATAATTGTATCATTTCAATGTTCCTTGTCTTCTTGGGCTGAGATGACACCGCTACCGAAAAGAAAACTTCAGAGAATGTACACAGGGTTATGCCAAGAAATGCAGTCTCTAATTCGAAATGGGAGGAAGGCGAGGCGTGATGCAAGCGTGGGAGACAATTCTAGGCCAGATAGAGTGATGGAGTTTGCGAGAATTGGAAATTTCAACAGACCCAAGAATGGTGCATACACTGAAAACGATTCAATAGAGGGCGATTGGCCTGTAATATCAGCTTCAGGGAGCATCGCAGAATGTAAGGCTGGGTACAAAGCACTGTGTGGCACCCAGTCGAGAAGAGCGCCAAACCTGTACACCTGCGTGCATAGGGGCTAGGAGTGCGACAAGAAGTACTGCGAGTAGTTGGACGAAGGACCTGCAATGGCGTCGTTATTCGTATACAAATCCTGATGAAAATTTCTTCAATGAAGGCTATCACCGCGCTTCTTGCAGTGAAGTTATACTTGCTCCGTAGGGTTATTTCTGCACGTTCAAATTCAAGCACTCGTTTTAGCTGAAGGTAGTGTCATTGATAAGCATCGATTTTTGCGCGCTCACTGATCTCTACATGCGCCTGATTCCTGCGGAGTTATTGCTGTCAAGGTAAAATAAAAATCCCCGCTGCCTGTATGTTAGCCAGAGAAGACAGGTCTACAATGACAAAGCCAAAGCGACAAGCATTTTACTCTGTGCAAGACACGCTGAACGCTCACGGTACACAGCACTTCATGCCGCGAAACACGCAACACATAGAGCACGCTATTCTGCACACGTACGTCGTCAAAGAATGCCCGTTACGTATGCAGGAACAGTTCCGCGATGACGGTTAGCTCTAGCACGGGAAAGGGCGGTACTTTTCGGTCGGCTGTCGGCACTGGAGTCGTTTTGGTGGCCGAAGACACTGGTTCCTTCCGTCCTCAGACCGAGGGTGATCCGGCTCGCGATGGCGGGCGCAACAGCAGTGGTTGGTGGTGCGCATCCCGGACCTCCGTGGTTGCACGTGACCTAGGACTCACAGGGGTTCAAACTCGCCCGCCCCGCAAAGCCCCTTCTCGAGACTCACGCTAGGTCGTCCACTCGAACAAGCCACCCATTGTTTTCGCAGCTATGGAAAGTCGACAACCATCTCTGGCAGCTGCTTGCCGAGTGCTTCTAGAGTAGGTGAAAGCCGCCGCGGTGGCTCAGTGGCTAAGGTGTTGTGCTGCTGAGCACGAGGACGTGGGCTTGATTCCCGGCCGCGGCGGCCGCTTTTCTGATGGAGGCGAAAAGCAAAAGCGGCCCTGTGTACGACATTTGGGTGCACGTTAAATAACCCCATGTGGTCAAATTTAATCCGGAGCCCTCCACTACGGCGCGCCTCATCGCCTGTATTGCATCGGCGCGTTAAATCAAATCAAGTCAACCAGAATAGGCGGACAGCGCTAATCACCCACGCCTATCTCTCCTTCCTTCGCCTTCTCCGCCACGGCCGCTCAATGCTACCTGCTCCAATATGACAATGACTTTTTTATTAAGCGGGCTCAAGCAGAGAGACCCTTTCCGTACCAACAAGGTACAACAGGTTAATGATAATGACTAGCTGCAGATGATAAACGCGCGTCAAAAGCAGTTCGTGATACTGGAAGCCTATACGCCCATAACAATGGCCTCCTATGTTCCGCTGTGACTCAGCTTTATGCGCAAAAAAGGTAGAATGTTCAAACCAGCTTGTATGCAGAAGAGAATTCAGAGATTCAGACTTCTAACGTTTATACGTTCCCTTTCTTGACAGAAAGACCTGAAAGCTGAATAAATGTGAAGGTTCGCATTTTTATGGGCGTCGCCCATTAGGGGCTCGGGCAGTCGTCGTCGTATGTGGTCGTATTCGCGTGTGGTGACGGTACTAAAACAAAGGCACACTCGTTTTCCAATCCCTCGCGCTAGTACGTAACGCGTACTAAAAGAACACACCAGGAAATTCGTTTTTCAGTGCTCTGCGCTAGAACGTTATATTTTCGTGGGCAAAAACACGTTACTAAAACAACACGCCGATACACTCGTCTTTCGGTCGCGCTGGCTTCCTTGCTTCCTTTTCGCTCCGTACTCGCTTTAATTTTACAATTTGTGGTTCTCCGGTTCGAATTTCACATCTTCTCCGTCTTCGTAATTTGGATGTCGCGTATAACAGGGCATGCAAGTGGGCAAGAGAGAGACATACAATCTTTGTATACTTCGCCGCTCCCCACGTTTCACGTTAGCGAAGATGGTCCGGTACTTGACGGTTACCTAGATGAATTATTCAATGAAGCTAATATCACAATGGCGACATCCTTGTGTCAATGCCAGCACGCCAACTTACGAAGCACTGCATTCTCTCTTCAACCGTGTGTTCCAGACCTTTTTAGTTCCGAGAACGCTGCCGTGTTCGATAAATACTTTCCCGGAGATATGAAGCCGTTCGAATGTTCCCCAGATACTTACTTGACCACTGATTGCCGTCGCTTTTGGACAATAACAGCCAACTCTGGTTTTCCGTTTTTTGACATCGTGCAAATTTGAGGTTCATCAAGCCGCCAAGGTTTTACGTTTAGCGTGTTCGTCTCACTCTCACTCTAACTGGGCAATACTCAGTGCTGGTGTTTGATTGCGTTTGTCCTCTTTTTATGCCGCAATGACAAATCCAACCCCATGAACATATTCTTCTCAACGAACAACCCTTAAAACCGGATAAGTTAGCCGAAATTAATTTTCTGGGTTACCTGCTTTAAAATTTGAGTGTTAAGGGGATATCTAGATAGTCGCAAAACATTTGATACTTTCTTTCTGTTGCGAGAAAGGTTTCAACCGGTAAGTGCTGGTCCGAACGAGAGAGTCAGGTATAGATGACCTATTTGCTGATCGAAAGCAGCAGTGTGACTTTGTGCATCAAAAAACATCGCGTACAACAAAGATAAATAAACCCCTGTGTACAAGCATTGACATTACTACTGAAAATATAAAACTTCTTAAAACTTCCCAGCTGGGCAGTGCATAGAATTCAGATATATTTACCTTCTTTCTTATTTTTCTTCGTATACATGAAACAAAAATACGATAGAGTTATTTAATAGTTGAGAGAGTGCATGTCTAGTATTTATGCCAATTTTAAACATCAATTACCTTTACCCTACACACGACTCTTAAAACAAGGTGTTTTTCACTCAGTCAATTACAAGCATATAATACCTTTTAGTAAAGAAGCTAACATTTACAATAATTATATAATATAGTATTCATATAGTATAGTGTATACGGATATATTTTACAAATTATTGCTTATATTTTATAATAGAAGCTTAGCTTTTATAACTGAAGTCCCCTACAATTGTTTCTATTCCGATCAGGTGGAAATCAGCCGATTCACGGACCGCATTGGAGCTACAAGCGGACAACCAGAACACCTGCAGGATCTGATGATTGCTTGCATCACGAATATCGTCGCAGACTTCTTGCTCCGGCGGCGGCTTCGCAACATGGATGCCTTCAGACGACAACTGCACCATATCAACAAGAAGCTTTCCATGAGTTTAAGGAGTGGTGAATCATTTGATGTGAGGCCCAACACAGTGCGAAAACTTGTCCGCCGTTTGCCTTTCTGCGGACACTCCAAAACAGCGGCTGCTCTGGATGAGATGCAGGACCTAATTCTGTAAGAAAACTCTGGTGATTGTTATCCCACTCTTCTTTTTTCCTTTGGCTAAGCTTTAGAAATAAGGCTGAAATTTGCCGAGTTAGTGTTGGTTTGAGTACGTATTACCTGCGAAAAGAACACACAGACGAACAGAGTAGCCCATAGGACGAAGTTGATGTCCAACGTTCGTATTGTGAGTTTCTTTCTCCGTGTTGCGCTGCTAATATTTTTGCGATAGAATGCCCATTGGCATAAAATAACCTATTTCCAAGCAGAGGTGGGAACCCGTCTCTCCAAGGAAAGCACAATAAGGGAGCGGTGGTGGGGTTCCCACAGCCACCGCTGGAGCTCGGGGGGTCTTCCAGGGGCCGAATTCTCTAAAAAATGGGCGTCGCTTTGAAGCGACGGGGTAGCGCCATGCAAATGCATGGGTTCTGGGGTTGGGGCCGTCGCTTTGGGCTGTTCCGGGAGGGCACTCAGCCGCAGAAAGGCAGTGTGGCATTGGGCGCGAAGTGACGCTCACTGCCCCCCGTCGTTTTGCATGTAGCTTCGCGCCTTGCCACGCTGCCTTTCTGCGGCTGAGTGCCCTCCCGGAACAGCCCAAAGCGATGGCCCCAACCCCAGAACCCATGCATTTGCATGGCGCTACCCCGTCGCTTCAAAGCGACGCCCCGTCGTTTTAGAGAATTCGGCCCCACGATGTAGGCCTGTGCCCCTTAGGTGTCGCTTTCTGGCTGAGTTCAGTGAAGGGCACACCCGTATCAGATGGTCCGCATCAGCTTCTTCGGCAGGATCTGTGCAGAAGGGGCAGGTGTCATCTAACAGGGCATAGTAGCGTCGTGGCCATGACCGGGTCACAGCACGCGAAGTCTGTGAAGCAACACCTCTTCCCAGCGAGCAAGTCTACTGGGGAGGTTCGTTCCACTCGGTGGGATGAGGGCACGTGTGGTGCGACGCAGATTGTCCATCGGTTGGAGGAAGTTTTCTAATACCACTGGTTGTTAACATTGGCAGTGGCCGAAGATTATACGTAGGCTGATGAGCCCTATCCGCTGCAGTGTGAGTGGGGAGCGTATTCTGCCGAACCCACAACAGCCGGAGAGGGCAGGGGTACGTGTGTAGTAGTGTGTGGATGTCCCTTGATATAGTACAATTGTTGGATACTCGGCCTAAATCTCGTATTGCCGCTGTAGAGTCTCTATAAAGATGCATGATGGAACCCATGGGGCGCGCTGTAGGGCCGGCTTAGTGCCTTTAGGCCATCCCGGATGGCTGTGAGCTCCACCAGTAGAGATAGCAGGGTGCAAATGGTTTGGTAGAGGCACGTTTGAGAGGCGTCAGGGTAGACGGAACACTGCATCGCAGTTGATAAAACGTCATCTTGGGCCCCAGCGTCCACTAAAGCCTCTAATACCTTGCACTGGGTCTCAGCCGTCAGCCTCGATCCTCTCGCACATGCTTTTCGGGTAGATCGAGTGTTAAGTCGAGTCAGTGGTCGATTGTCGGTAACCTGGTGATAGAGCCATGGCGGCCTGGTTACAGGGCCATCTGGTGAAGCAGGTAGGGAACACCCCATATAACTAGCTAAGGCCGCTGCTTCCGCAAAAAAAGTACGTTTATGCATAAGGACTGACCGACGTTGTTCGACAAGTTCGTCAAGTCTGATCAGTTGAGCCTCAGCTTGGAGCGGTGGTGTCGGGTCATTCTAGGGAGGCAGGTGATGGTGCGCATTGCTGCTCTGTCAATAGCCTCCAGTCGGGCCCACTCCGTCTGAGTCATGTACTGAAATTTGCCCTGATAAACCAGTCGAGACTGTAGTACTGACCTCACCAGAGGACCAGCCATCTTGGAGCAGGAGCCACCAGACTTCTGCGAGATGCGTCGAATCAGGTGAAACATCCGGACTGTTTTTTGTTGAGCAGATCGAAGCCACATGGCAGCCGACACAGACGCAGAAATGTCCAACCCTAGCACGCTAAGAGATGCGGCGATGTGTACGGGTTGGCCGTAAAGTTGGAGTGTGAGAGGAGAAATCGCCGGTTTGCTACTGCCCCAAGCACTGGCCGCAGGCAGAACGGCTGTTTTGTCTGTTGAAAGTGTCAGTCCAGCGTATTGACACCATGTCTGCGTGTCTTTCAAGGCATGTTGAAAGCACACGCTTTGGCGATGCAGATGTGGGTGGACGGTTCATAACATTATGTCGTCCGCGTAGACGAGGAAATTTAGGTGCGGTATGGAGCCCAGATGCCAGGCAAGCGGCAACATCATAATAATAAATAAGAGGGGGAAATGCTGACCCCTGAGGTACTCCGTGAACAGGTGTGAAGTTGCCATAGCTTCTCCCACAAATTAGCATAAAAAAAGATCTTTTAGTAAGAAAGGTCTGGATGAAAAACCACAGCTTGTCTGGGAGACAAAGGCTTTGGAGAGTTTCCAGAATAGCCTCGTGGCTGACGTATTGTAGGCCTTCTGGATGTCCATGGAAAAAATTGTCCACACTTTGTATGAACGACCGCCTAGTAACACCATTGAAGACAAATGGTCAAGCCCATCCTCTCTACCCAGACGAGGTCAAAACCCAATCTGGGCTGGGTGGTACCATAGGAAGGCATCCAACCACCATTGAAGGCGGGCTGCCACCGTGCGCTCTAAAAGCTTCCAAACCATGGACGTCAAGGCGATTGGGAGTTAATTGGGAAGATGGTCGGGTTGCTTCCCTGGCTTCGGTATAGGCACAATATTGCTGTGGAGCCACTACTCGGGTATTTGGGCAGAGAGCCAAACCTCTTTGATGAAGTCGAGGAGATGGCTAAGGGCTGGTTCATTCAGGTTCTCGTACGCCTCATATGTATTGCCATCCCGTCCTTGAGTCGTCCGGCTTTGCGTGGTCAATCGCAGCTAGGAACTCAGCCATACAGAAAGCTGGTTCAATTCCGTGAGACGCGTCGTCACAGGGCGGTGAACCAACCTGGTGTGACAGCGGAAATGGGCACGGGCTGCTGGCTGTAAGGATGTCGTAGGTAGGATACGAGGCGCGGGCAACTTCGGTGGCAAATTGGTTGGGAGTGCTGCCGGATGCCAGGCATGCACTGGCTGCCGCATCTGGAGTGTGGCATCTACTTTCCATCGCATGAAAGGTGCGCCAGATGGATGATCAAGTCGCCGATGGGCCGAGAAATTCACACCAGCTGAGCCATCTCTGCCTTGATAGACGCTTCTTATCACGCCTGGCAGCCCCAGTAAGACGTTGTAAACGTATTAGAGCCTCCACAGACGAGGGATCTCGTAAGGCAGCCACTTCAGCTTGCATACGCTGGGAGCAGTTCTGCAAAGGGCAGAGGTCAGGTTTTACCTGGACTCCTGTACCCAAGTTTCCTGAGAGGCATCATTCAGGGCATGCCTAATAACAGCTATGGTATCTAAGCTGGACGCCGTCAAGTTTGTGTTAGTTTTACCCCGAAAGTCATCCCAATTCACCCCCATAGAGCTACGCCGAAGTCGACGCGTCGAGCCGGGGTAATGTCAAGCCTAATGGGGTGATTGTCACAGCTCCAGCAGCCTGCTTCTCGCTGCCAGGATACCGTATGCCCCCCACCACCATGCAAAGTCAGGTGAGTACGGTGACATCCGAGGATGAATATATCGGCGTGTAGGGCACGAAATGTTAAGTAGTGTAAAGTTATTATCACTAAAGTCATCCAGTAACACACGCCTGCGTTCACTTGAGGTGGGGTACCCCTAGTTACATTGAGGAGCATTAAAGTCTTCAGCCACAAGAAGGGGACCGGCTGTGTTCGAGCGGCGCAAAGAGGATAGACAGCCCAATCGCAGCCGAAATGCGCGTCCGCTGCGTGGGCGCACATAGCACGACACAAGAATCACAGCACACCGGGACAGTTGCACCTTACCCGCAGCCACTTCTTCCCATGCCGTGCACCAGGGGTGTGAGGGGATCGGAGTTTGGGGTAAAGACGCAAGTATAAAAATAGCGGCTTTGCCTGGCGGAGAGATCGTGGAGCCACAGCTCCGGTCAGGTATGGATGAATTAACGCAAGCGGTGAAATTGGGAAGGCGAGGCAAACAATTAGTCTGTTGTAAGAGGAGATCCCAAGCACAAAGTTTGCCAGGCGAAGACGTTACCAAAGTTCTCCACTCTTTGTTGAGCCTGCGACAGTTCCACTGCACTACGTGTAATGGTGCAGGCATAATGGAGTTAGGCTGCTAACACCAAGTGCTGTACCTGCTGCCCCACACGGTGTAGGAATTCTTGTGGTTTAGGGCAGAGGAGACTGGCTGTGACGCGGAGAGGCTGGAGGACCAGAAAATAGACTGATTGGAATGGCCTTGATGTTTTGGAGGCTTCCGGCGTTTCGGGCGACAAATTAGCCCAGCAGGGCGCTGCGTGAGCTTAGTGACCTCAGCCTGCACGAAGGCCAACTGATGGTCTACCTCAACCAGGTAGTCCACATCCGGAGATTTATTTTTACTTTGGCTTTGCTTATTCCGCTGGCGGAGGGAGCGGCAGAGCTCGTCGGAGTACGTCGGCCGGGACAATGCTGTAGTGACGGACTGGGAGCTCTTCGGAGGCTCCATATTGTCGTCTTTCATTGTCGGCTCCTCATCCTCCAAGCACCCAAACCGGTTAAACATAGGAATTCCGCTGGCACCAGACTGGCGTCGCCACGCGCGTTAGTAAGCGCGAATATCTTTGCATTTAGTGGGACGTTTTTGTCCGTGATTGCATGGTCATCTGAGCGGCACAGACCACACCTAAACTCGGTCTGTGGCGATGCCGCTGACTGCGTTTCTGGAGGATCCAATCCATCGGTAGCCGGTGGTACTGGTACGGGAAATGGGCATGACTTGCTCATTTGTCCCTGACGACAGCATTGATAACAGTGCACTACTCCTGCTTTGTATGGACGTGGGCGAAGTATGCACCCGTTGTACAGGAAACGTCCAGTCGTCTCCAGCGGGCCTTATAGAGTAACAAGGCACGTACGGCCAGAGCCCATGTAGTGAACAAGGAGCCCTGTTGGCTGGCGCACCGGATGCCAGACCGGAGGTCTTCAGGGCTTTCTCCTAGGTCCCCACCGGAAACGACATTGCACCTGATGTCAGTTCCTGATAGCAGGTACGCTTGTATAGACAGCATCTATTCAGGTGAAAGAGGAATACAATTCGGGGAACACAGTCGCTGGACAGCCTCCAGAGATGACACCCATACTGATAGTGAGTTGGTGCTATTGTGGTAAGCGTAGCCAGTAAATGCAGACGTTCCTTGGCAGCTGACGAGCGTCGGCTGCAATGTCTTCGTTGGAAGCGAGAAAATGCTGAAGTTCTTCCTAGGCTTCATCGCAACCTTCTACGTCGAGGGGTTCGTAGCTGTAAAAAGGTTGGCCACGTTAGGTTTCTTTCAGAGGATTTGAGACAGGCACTCGGGCATAGGTATACGAAGGCGATTATATTAAGCAGCCAAACGAAAGGACATAGATTTTACACAAGGAACGATAACAGGGCACGGGATGGTTCACTCAACACTAAAGCTAAAACACACGAAACAACGAAACGTCCTACATGAGACTTGCGATGCAGCCGTGTACTGTCGGACACGGCGGCGTAGCCTCGTAGGTCGTAGCGCGACCTCTCGTTGTCGCCCTCGCCGGCAGGAGTGATGCAGGCCCCGGCCCCGTCTGCTGCCCCGGAGCTACATGGACCACCAGGCACCGGAAAACTCGAACCAGTGTGACGCTCATACCGGATTTCTGAGTTGTATGCCCAGCCTGTTGTGCTGCGTCCAGACCTCGTCATCTCTCCCGACACCGGCATCTTCCCTACCGAACCGTTCACAGCGACAGACGTTCCACCGCAGGCCTTCCGCCAGATCCACACCCCTGACTTCTTCCTCTCGAACGGGCACTCCGGAGTGCCCGTGGACGTACTGCTTGTCGCCGCCTTTCGGCCACATTATCACAATGACGCTCCGTTCTCGAAATTTTTTCCATGAAGAACTATTCACTCGCACTCCCCATCACTGAAGAGGGTCGGTGAATATGTAGAATATGGAGCACGAAACACCAAATACAATGTCCTTCCCAGAAGTCTCTAAATAGGAAAAGTCACAGGTATTTTACTTATGCTAATCACAACTCTCTGAGACGAGAAAGTTACAAGTATAGCACTTAGATAAAGCTATTTCACTGAAAGTACACAAGCAGGCGAATGCCAAAGCTTGTAAGTGTAAAAGTAAAATCAAACGCTCAAACAAACGCTATTCACACGCCTGCGAACGTAGAGACTTTTATTGGTGCAATTCCTAGTGTACTAATAACACTAGAATTTCTTTCGACGTCATTACACCTGTTGTCACAGGAAAGCTGCGGCTACCGTAAGGGACAGTACGGAGGACGTAGCTGTCTCCTATCTGGCGAAGAGTTCCTGAGTGTCGCTCGTCGGTGAGGGTTAGTGGGCAACCACCGCGAGACCTTATGAATCGTTTGAGGTCACTTCGCACACTCGGCCAATAGAACTCTTCCAGAATGCGGCCTGATGTTTTCCGGATCACCAGGTGACCATATCTGGCGTTCTCGTGGACCACTCGGAGGATGTCATCCCGGTAGAGTTTCGGGACCAGTAGTTGTTTGCATGTTCGTCCGGTCCCAAGTTCATATTGCCAGTACAAAACGTTGCCGTCTAAACAGAAAGTGAAGTGATTGCCGTTCTTTGAGGAAAAGTGTCGGTTTGTCTTTCGGAAGAAACTTTTCAGGATGCAATCATTGCGCTGTTCCACTGCAAGTTGCTCCTTCGAGGCGTCGACGCCACTTATTGAGGTTACTCTTGAAGGCCCTAGGTAGGTCTTTGCTTTGACAATGGCAGAAACTATGACGGGGTTGTCTTAACACGCGGATTGCTCATCATCCTCAGCTTTTCCTGGCCTATTGAACGCGGTGCCTTTGTCATCGCGGCCCGGATTTTGATTCGGAGGCGCCCGCACACCTGGTGTATTGCCGAGGACAAGACCGTAAATAGGTTTGTCTATGAAAGCAGCACTTATTTTTAGGGTTTTCCGGAAACGTAAGGCGTGTCGATGTGGATCACCGCCTTCTGCAGGGTCTTCACTGAACCATTGACAAGACGCACTTGGCTGGTCTGCCAGGTCAGGCGGTCGTCTGGAACCAGGGTCCTTTGGAAGATAGCCGTGTTACTTCCCGTGTCCGTTAAAGCACTCGTTTTCTTCCCGAGTACATGTCCTCAAACCACGAGCATGCCTTCCACGAGGAAGATGGGGCTTTCCTGCCACGTGTATGGACGCCGGGATTCTTGGGGGCTCTGAAGTTTTTGGCAGCCATGTCGAGCGGTAAAACTCTTGATCCGCGCGCAAGCAACAATCTTCTCATTCCCATGCGGGCACTTCGGCGGCCAGCCCTTTGGTGCACTACGACATTCCGCAGCCCGATGACCGACTCGATCGCAGAGGAAGCACCTTGCATGTGGCCGTTTCTTCCCATCAGTTCGTTCTTGGCTTGTGTCTTGCCATCATCAGCAGCTTCTCCTAGGTTGTGTAAACACTGCCTTTCCGGGAAGCAGTCCGTATACGCTGCTCGAGTAGCAAGAGACTTGCAGTCCCGCTCTTTTAAGAAAAAGCCGAGCTTCCAGCAGCAGCAACGAAGGAACTGCTCCGAGATCGTGTGCTCCAGGAGACCGTCATACGTCTTCGGTACTTCGGCCATCTCAAATCAATGCTCAAAATAACCAGATAGCCGAGCAGTTTACCTTCTTTTCGGTCTCGCCATCTTGGGCCCGTGCCGTCCTAAACTTTTCCTGATATCCTTGCGCCACGAAAGGGAAGCGCAGTAGCACGGCCTTCTTGACTTTCTGGTAATCTAGTGACTCGTCGGCGGTCGTCCGACCAATCACCATCAATGCCTCTCCAGTGAGGCACGTGAGGCATTGAGGCAGTGAGGCATAGCCAGTTTGGTGGTGCCCGAGTTTTGTTTGTTCTTGCATTTGGCGCCTATGCCTCCAACGTGCGACGAACGGTTCCGAACCTTCGACACCTCGTTGGCTCCCACGCACGCACGGAGCACGATAACGTTGGCACAGTGCGTGACGTTTGCTCCTACTGCCAGCGGGCCCTGTACAGTCTAGCCCAGCAACGTTTCCACTGCTTTTAGCGAAGTGGTCAGTGGTTTTAGATTGCTGGTCACTAGATCCCAGTAATGGTCCGCACCAATCAGGATCGATATTTTGATTTCTTCGAAACCTCGTGCGCAGAGTGCGCGTGTGTCCAAACGCATTGCTTCCATCGTCTTGATGACTTGGTCATCTGGCACGGGGATATGCTCGTTGGATATAGCATCTATTTCAAGTGCCTTGATTTGCACGGGCCTTTCTGTGTTTTCGGAATCGATGAGGAGACGTACTTTTCTTATTGTTTTTGTCGTTTTCTGGCCTCCAAATACACCCACAGTTAAAGTCTCCTCTTCCAGGAATTCGCAGCCTAGTTTCTGCGACGCATCGGCAGTAATAAAACTGCGTTGACTTCCGCCGTCGAAAAAAATTTGGTGGCGTCCCGAGGATGCGGAGCCTGCTACTGTTGCGATCAAAGTTTGGAGGAGGACCGTGGGTCTAGTAGAGGCCACGTTGCTGCTGCTCGGGGCGTCTGCAGCGCACATGGTGGTTGCATGCTTTCGAGCACACTTGCGGCAGCGCAGTCGACCTCAGCAGTCCGTGAACAAGTAGCCTTTCTTCAGATATCGGAAGCATCGACCTTCCTTGGTGAGCAGGTGTTTTTTCGCGTGATGGCCCATTCATCGAGGTCGCAGACCTCTGAACGATGCTGTGTGGACTGGCAGAACAGGCACCGCTCAGTGTTGTTCGCTGAAAGGTGTAGAGCCGACATGCTATGTACGTCACAGTGTTGCTGCTTTCTAGGTGGCTTTTCTGGGATCCCAGCGACGTCTGAGGTCCTGACTCCTATATGGTGCTCCACGGATTCTCGACACTGAACTTGATGGTCGATGAACTGGAGAAGCTGTTGAAGCTCTTGTTCGGGCTGTGCCGTCTGGTTCTGTCGGTCCCTTATTACTTGAGGTGAGGTGGATACTGTTGTTGAAGGCGTCGGTGGGCTGAAGCACTCGTGAAACTTCAGAACCATGTCGTATGGCAGTACCCTGAAGAGGATCTCCCGTAGCATTAGGCAGTAATTACCAGTACTAATGCTAAGTGCCTTCAAACTTCGTACATGTACTTGAACCTCGTCGTACAGCAGTAGAAGTTGATGCACGTTCGAAGACTATAAAACTGGCCTCAAGTCCAGAAGGCTTCTGAGGTGATCTTGTACGATGAGCCTTTCGTCACCGAAGCGCTGTCTTAAAATATCGATGGTGTCTTTGTAGCACTCCTCGCTCAGCTGGAGTCCAGAGATGGCCGATGCGGCAGCTCCAGTCACGAGGGTGCTCAAATACTTGAATTTGTCCGCAGTGCTGAGTTCGCTGTTGTTGTGCACAACCGATGAAAACTGCATCCAGAAACACTGCCAGTTCTTCCGGTTCCCATCAAACTTGATTAATTCAAGCTGGGGCAGCTTAGACTTGCTGGTGGCCGGAGTCGGGCAGCTCATCGGTCGTGTGGGTAGTCTGGATGCAAGGGCGTTCTGCAGCTCGAAACGCAGGGTCGCTGTCGTGTTCACGGCCTTATCGCCGTATTTCTTAGCGTCCGATGTCTCATTATCCAGCAGGTAGTCTGGCATCTCGTCAAAAATCCTGTCGTCGAGCTTCCTTATGTGCTGGTGGAGCGCTTCGATTCGTTCAAGAAAGACGCTCAGCTCGGACGCCCAAAGTCCAGGTTGCCCTCGCAACGCTGCTTCCGCTTCGATAATTACGCCGTCCAGCTGAGAGCGGAGGCTCTGGCGACGTCGGAGTAGGCGTTCCATGGCGGTCAGCTGGCGGCCGGGGATTCTGGGGCCAAGGTCGCCAGCGCCGTGTCGGTTCAAAGGGCTTGCGCGGCTCTGGGCATCGGTGAGGTAGTCCTTGTCGCGAGATCCCGGGTTTCCGGCACCATGTAATGAACCTCGAGGTCCTCCGGCTGCCAAGCCGTCGAGAGAGTGAGCGGAGAGCGCACGTCTGAATGATAATGAGGGCTTTAATGGAACTGGCTCGCATGGAGCGCGAGCGCGTGCCACCGCTTGTTTGTCACATGAAACTGATGATTATGCAGCGTCGTCTGCTACAGCGCAGAAGAGGAAGAAGTTCCAACAACGTATATTTGAACAGGCAAAATACTGTACAAGCACGAGGACATGTAACGTGAACGAGAGGTAACTTAGAACGAATTCAAATGCGGGAAACAGTTCAAATACTTTTAAAATGTACAATCACGAGCGTTAACAAATAGATATTACGAAGTAGAACAGTTAACTAAAACAAAAACGAACAGTTCGATGCATATGAGAGACAGAGTCCCACAACATTCACCGACCGGGCCGGACGATGCACCGCTGTCGGAGGCGATTCGGCTATCTGTCAAGCGTGGCTTCGTCGTAGGCCAGGCCGTCCGAGACGATCACGGTAATTCGAGGCCCGGGAGTACGTTGGAGTCCTCCAGAGCGCGGGTCACCGATGGTGTGGTGCACAAACTGGCAGAAGCCGTTGTCACATCACGACGTCCAAACGTAGCTGACTTGCTTCGGCGCGGATTCTCTTTTTATAACTGCGCCGGCACGGAGAGAGAGGACAGACCACACAACGCGCCAGCCGCCGTCGACCGCAGCACAACTTCCCTCTTTCTCCCTTCTGGAATCATCGGCGCGCCTCAGCACTGGCAAAGCTACGCTCGCTCCCCCCGAAAGAACTCGAAGCTTCGGTGAAATCTGAGCGGCGGAGCTTTTATTTTAGAATTTTCTGGCCGGCGAGACGGCCAGAAAATACTTACTCACTGGCGGGCGGGCGAGTAAGCGGCGTTACTGCCGCTTCGTTCGAGAGAGTTCCAGTGTTTTCTCGGGGCGAATAGAACCGAACTGAATGAATCGGACGACTGCAACAAGAATTAGGCACTGTACAATATTATGAAAAAGCTATACGGTACTTTTGGACGTCGTACGCTCGAATTTGTGACACTAGGTTATTGCTGACAAATTTTACTAGCCTGAAGCACGGGATACTTGGTGGTACTTGTCGAGCGGTATTTGGCGATTTGTGCTGCAGTCGAAGAGATTTTATTGCACAAAATAATGATTGTTAGGAAAATGCGCGTTACTGTACACGTCATACTATTTCAGATAGCGGAGGTTGTTTTCTCATCATGGTTGCTAACTGCCACTTGGCACATGAAGTGGTCACTTTCGAATGCCGCCTATATTCGTTTTCCAATTAATCGTATAGTACTTGATCTTGACAATGTTTAAAAATGTAGGTTTCCAAATAAATAGTGAATCTACGCTTAGAATCAAAGCAAAACCACATACGCTGCTTTATTAGTTGCAGCTGAGTCACATTATTGAGAGTTGCACTAACAAAGAACTCTTTGTGTTTGTCATGTATTGCTTCGAGAACCAAGGCGCCATACGTGCGCTATTTTTCCGTAATGGCAGCTTCACAAAATATTTTCCTTATCATGGAACCCACTCACGTTTGTTTGAGCATACGCCAACCACGGAAAGATAAGGTTTTTCCGTGCCGGGGCCTGCTTCAACCTGTTGCCCGCTACAACATCACCCCAGTTGAATCACGCACGCTACTACGCAGTGATGAACTAATAAAATAGTTTTTTTGCGCAACACCCTTTCTAAAACGTTTGCCCCCACATTTATATCGGTGGCAGCTTATTTTCTGGTAAGAATATGTCGTTTTGGGCTTTCCATTAGATATTTTGGTCAATGGGCGGTGCTTTTTTTTTGTTAACGCTTTTCTGAGCTTGAGTATTTTATTAGTGTTCAGAACTGTTTCCTAATTTACGCGCCACCTGTTTGTGGTCGTTTCCAATGTGTTAGTTTTATTTCATGTAATTCTTCCTATGTCACGTATATCTTGCCAACAAAAATTATACTGCATTTAGGGTCACTAAAACAATTGAAGTTCATCAATCGCGGTAAGCATTATTTTATTATTTTCATAATCAGCATGCCCAACCATATTGTTTGGTACCATGTGCTTTCACGTTACCAAAGAAGTCCTCCGTTGGAATTTCAATCTCCTGATGTAGATGCATACCAATACCCTTTGTTTATTATTACTACGACATATAGGATACCGATTCCATGAGCAGTGCATCAAAAACCTGAAGGTTTTATTTGTGCTATTTTTTCACTAGTTTTATGCCTGCTTTGATACATTCTGTACCTCTTTATACTGACCTCACCGGGCAATTTTCAGTTTTGAAAAGTCGTGCTCTTGTCTTACATCACAACAACTACCGCATTTCAATAATTGCAGCACTCACTTCCTCAGGGCTTCCTGTTGAATAGTATAGGTTTTTCACTATACTTACGTCTAGCGTGAAGTTCGAGAAAAACATTTTAGTTTACTCTAACGGGGAACCTTTCTAGCAAACCTTATTATGTTACCTGTAAATATCCTCGGCCATCTGCTACTGACATTTACGGTGTCAATATCCTCCCGTTGCTTTGAATCTTTCTAAACGCAAAAACTTTCCTAGATCCAAACTGTCGGAATACGACCATTCTTCGGAAGCTGATTCCAACGATGATTTTGTCCACCTCTACTTGAAAAAAATTGAGGAGACAAAATGCAACCCAGACTCTCCTTTTCAGTGTGAGTAACCATCTTTCAATAGCTTCTGTAGTGGGAGTAGTTCGAAAAAACCACCCATTAAATCCGCACAACATCCATATGTAGTTACTGCGATTATTTAGGCTTTTGTCCTGTTCTTTACACACAAACATGATAACTAATATATTGTAAGCAAGAAAGAGCTTGGAAAATACTAATCCACTATATGACATGTAACAGCAGTGCCGATCTGAAAAGAATCTTTAGTCTACGAACAATATTATCCCTTCGGGAATACGTGAAGCAAGACGCTTTTTTATTTCACCAAACTGACCCTTCTCCTGTTTAACGACCACTGTATTTGCGCAACCCCATAGCTCTTATTACTGCATCTGATAGGAATGTCAGTATCGTCAGCAGTACAATCCCCGCTAAGCGACTCAAATGGGAGCCCTTGCCCGTGTCACTATTGCTCAGGCAGTGGCTAACCGATGTAAAGACAAAAGCACGAGCACTTGTATTCATCTATATCAATTTTAGTAATCGTTTCTTCAGGCCGTTTTTGTATGGACAAGACCGTAATAATCTAACCGTAAAAGCAATTTCTATTTGTTGCGGAACAGGATCCACTAATCATTTTCCGCAATCAAGCCCATGATATCGCCTAAATGAACTCTGGACTTTGTTCACTAAAACATTTTGCTACTTACTTATCGTAATAAGTATTATTAAACGCAAAATAACTTCAAAGCAATACCTCAGTGCTAAGGTATGGTTCCTCAGAATTGTGGGGAGCTGGTTATTTTGCGTATGAAATCAATTCCGGTAGTTTAAGACAAACTGAAATTTTCAACGAAGTGCAGGGCCTCTAAAAAATGTAATATTATTCATTATTCACTCGACTGAGTCTGAGAGGAGGTTACAGACAGCATCGGGACAGTGCGTACGTGGTGGGGATGTTTTATGTGTATATTGTGGGGAGTACAATAGGTATGAGAGCAATAGTCTAGTTTTTCTATTATTTTGTGTTTTTGCCTCTCTGGTGTTTTGTGACTCTGCGGCCGTCCTATTTATCATCTTAGTCCCCTATTTCAAGCGCTGTTTTTCTTCTTAAAGATGCAACACAAACTGCGCCAACGACACGCTGTACTGAGTCCCAATCCGATTGTTGTTTTCATACCTGTCCCCATGTTATTGCTACACTTTTTCGTTATTCTACATGTGCCAGTGTAAACGATTCTCAGAGTACTGTTCTGGCTGAACGAATAGGTCGATAAAATTAAACCCACTTCCACCCCCAGTGAAATATGCTGAAAGAGCGATTCGAACCCCGGTTCGAACAGCGGTTCGGCTTGAACGTCGACGCCGCTCGCCTGAGAACAGCAGCTTCGTCTCCACGCAAGTTCTGCGGTTCGAGGAAAGAAATCGGCAGTGCCGGCAAGCTCCCTTCTCTTTGCCTCCCCCAGTGGGAGGAAGCCAAACCCGCTCCGGCGATGTGTTTTACGAACTGATTGTCCGTCAGGGTGAGGGGTGAACCATGCAGAATCGGTAATGCGGCTGTGAAGAAGCGGTTAGTGCTAATATGTAGCCTACACTTATTGTTTTCATTATTTTCAGTGGCCTAGGCACTCAACGCAAGTAAAGTTTTTTCACTGCGTGGATCAGACATTTTTGTCTGCGGACCCCTGTAAGGGAGCAGCGAATGTTTTCTCCCAAGCCAAAGAGTGTCTCTAATTTACATATGATACTGACATAGATTTCAGTGCGATTACGCAAAACACTAACATGTTCGAAAAAGTGGACGAACACACACATAGCCTAAGCATTTTTTTTGCGTTCGAAAAAGTGGAGGAACACACAGATTCCCTAAGCAACATTTTTTGCGCAATCTTACCGCAACAATAAATATCTGGAGTGCTCAGAATACTCCCCGTAACGGCAATACACTCTTTCGCAATTCCAGTCGTTTTTTTTTTTCCTGCATTCAACAACGTAATTAGGAGCGTTTCAAAATTCCCGCAGTTTCCACTTTGAAGTGCAAGCACATTTGGGGCAGACGTGGAAGAACGCGAGAGAAAATTTTTCACTCTTTGTTTTTAATATTTCTTAACACTTTACGAAACACTAAAAACAAGAAACGCTTTTAGTTCTTAATGTTTAGAACTACCGTAATGAGTTTATTTCTCTTGTTTAAAGCCTGGTGAGATGGCTGTTGCGTTGAGCTTTCACGAGTTCTTCGAGGGTATTGTGGATTCCGAGTTGAAGGAAACGACAAGTAGAGGTTTGAGCGGGGAGGCCAAGTCCAATTTTGAAAGCTTTCGAATTAGTATGTCGGCTTTCCCCCGTTCTTTGAGTTTGAGGGAGATGTCTGGGGTGGAATATGTGATGCGACAAATTGAAAGTGCTTGAATAAGTCGTATTGTATCGTCTTCTTTGAGGACTCCTCCTTACCACTACCGGCCGACACGTCCTCCAGGCCCTCGGATAATCGACCCCACCTGCTATACAAGCCCTTCAGTGCATTCCATCTTCAATTCGGTCCCACAATACTGTATGCGCAATTCCTAACAATATGCACCCAGAATTCAACCAAGGTAGAAGACTCTTTGGTTAAACATCTTCGATCCCAATTCCACTTTCACTCCGACTCGCTCATGCTCTGGCGCTTGTAAACTGAGAACGTATATTTCTCACCTTCCTCACAACTCTCTCGACATCAACCACCACTGCCGAAGAAATTGCCACAGCCATGGCCGCTAAAACTGGCTCCGAATACCTTACAATAATAACACATTCCCAGCAAGCCTGCCGTATCATTCAACGTGGACGCATTTCACTTCCCCCCTTACGCATGCTCGCATCAATCAATCCCCTCCCCGAGCTGTACATCGTGTGGACGCCCGGCCACTCGTCCCTCGATAGAAATGAGGCGGCTCACGCCTCACGGTCCAGCCTCCTCCACCTCCCGCTGTTCCATCACACTCGATATCCTGCACCATTATAGCAACCTTAGCCTCACTTTGCCTAAACCTCACCCTCAACTAACCAAGGAGCAAGCAATCATCTGGCGTCGATTAAAAACAAACACTTATGACAACGCCCCCATCCTGCACGCTCGTTCCCCTACCCGATACACCCTCACCTGTCACTTCTGCCCCTCTTTTAATACTATCTACAACATGGTGTGGGCCTCTCAAAACAACCCATCGTTTACCCCCAATCCCAACCCTTCCCCAGAGCAGTGGGAGGGCCTGCTGACCAGCTCCCATCACGCTGACCAGATCTTTCTGGTGACCCGTGCCAGGGCTGCAGACAAGGCCCAAGGGTACCTGGACTGAGGCGAACCCACCCCCCTGAGCGACTGCCCAACCACCGCAGTTTGCTCTATTAAACATATTAGATGCGACTGCATCTCATTCACTCGCCTTGTCCCTCCATACGGCGTTGTCCGCACCTCCCCCTACACTATAAAAAAAATAATAGTTAGCGGCGCCCGGTTTCGATCCCACGACTCCGTGGGCGGAACGCGAGGTACATGGTGCTCTTCCCACTGCGCCACAAAACCGAGACAGAATCAAATGCTACGAACGCGCCTTATATCCTTGACTCATTCAAACTACGTCAAGATGCTACTGAAACAACGCATGATGGGGCAATGATTAACACTTGCAATAAAAGAAAAGAAGCTCCCACTTACAGCAACAATTATGGAGTAAAGGTCGTTGCGACAGCGAAGCCCCAAGCATACCACTTAGAGGGATTGACCAAGATTGGCCAATAAAACATTATATTAATCATAAAACATAATAATCATACGCGTTCCCGACACGTTTCAAGCGATTTCAGAATCAATCCAACGGAAACACCAAGTGAACCCCACGATGCGTCGCATCTACACAGGGTTCCCATCGCGGGGAGGTGGGCGAAATTTATTCTCTCTCTCTCTCTCTGGTTTAAAGGGCGACCAAAATTAACTCTTTCAGTCCATGTGTCGCTCCTTAACTTACTAAACGGGTTTAATCAACTCAATACTCAACAATTCAGTATTAAGAAATGATATCTATGCACAATATCACCTCTTTGCATCCCAAACGTCTCTTCGAGCCTTCTGGGGCAATCTAGGCTCATTCACATGAGAAATAGGTAATGGGGAAGTCCACACACAACTGTGCATGCTCGCTCAATTTTTCGTCATTTCATTTCAGGTCCCTTTTATGGAAAAATTGATCTTATATCTGGTAGCGACTGGCTTTCTATGGACACTATATAGCCTTACAATAGAAAGAGAAGTTCAGGAACAACAATCCTGTCGGCTAAATCCAGAACTCGCATGTGCTATCGGCGTCAAATGAAACGCGAACATGAAAACATGAACCTGAACACACAAACAGCGCGATTTCTTTCCATGCAAGCCAAAATGACGCGTGGCTTAGTTACAAAAACAAAGTTGGGAAAAGTCCATTTCTAAACATACCAATAGCAAGGTATTATATGAACCCTACGAACAGTATTTTTCAATTTCGCACGTTCCTGTTTTTATTTTCGTGTAGGCGTTTCATTTGACGCCGGTAGTACCTTTCTTTGAAGGATTACGTTTTACAGCGCAGCTCTATATACCTAGGTTTTCACGCAGAGCGTGCGCAGATAAACCGGCTTAAACATGAAATTTTTCCCACTTTGTGGTCAACGGGTTTTGGGTGTAAGATGCCTATGAAGTGGCAGGGAAACAGTCACCTCCATGATTGTCCGCTAGAAAAACTAGCCCTTAAAGGTTTCATTTAGCTAATTGTTAAGGAAGTATGCCCTATCGCAAATTACAAACCAAACTTTTCCTTAGTGCAATCCTTGGACTTTGCCAAGCTTCGCTTGTCACCCTTCTTCACAGAGTGAAATGGAACAGAATTCTGACAAATTCCTCCATTCTTATTTGCCTCAGTTACTTTGTACGTTGTGGCTAAGTTTGTTCGCCCTTTTTCTCTTCAGACAGATTTCTGGTTGGGCACATTGGTAACTTCATTGTTGCGGGAACAATGTCCCCCTGGGACTCCATGCAACAGACTTTCGTACTCCTGGCCATCCACAAAGACACTTTTCAAAGGAACGTTCAACAAGAAATTGACGACATTGTCGGACAGCACCGGTGCCCCACATGGAAAGACCGAAAGAGCATGCCGTTCACGCTGGCCTGGCTGTGGGAAGTGGAGCGATGGAAAGCGGCACCAATCAAAATTCCAAGAGAGTGGGTCACGTGCATTTTATTTCATGACGGTGGTGGTTCTTAAAACTGGGGATCGAGCAACATTTCAAAGAACCGTTGGGGTCCTTAAGCATTGGCTAATTCTGTGGCAACCATTACATAAAATAAAATTCGTGTTTATTTTCATTAATTTTTTTATGTAAGCGGGGCTGTTAGCTGGAAGACGTGTTCTAGACAACTCTGAACTATTATTTTAAATATTTGTCGTAAAATGCGCACCTGCCAATTGCGGCTGTAATCAAACAATATTTATAGCAAGCAATGAAGTTTGACTATCCATGGGTAACAGTTGCAATTTGAAGACAGGGAACACATGCTGTGTTAATACGCAAAGTAGGTTATGCGTAAGGTCAAGCGGTGAGAAAGCGCTTTAGCCTTGGCAACAAAAAAATAGTACAGATTCTAAATATCATTGCGTTTCACGTGTCGTAACTGCTAATCAAAAGAGAAAGATAAAATATAGGCGCAGAGTGACAATGTATGGAGCACAATGTATGGACGCAATGTATGGACGCACTATCTTATTATAGATAATGAACAGGTGGGTTAGCTCTGTCCCCACGAATAATGGAGCAGAACAAACGCATACCTTCGATAATAACTTAAGGAATTGAACCTGCCGCTTGCTACTACGCACGTTGGAAGGCAGCACTTAAGAATAAACAGCCATGGGAATAAGCATGATAAGTAGTGCATACGGACATCAGGCAAACGTCATGAATTGCTATACTACTTTATCTAAAGACATCCTACCTTACATTAGGATGACGTTAGGAAAAATTATATTGTTCGAGCTTGCCGTGTGCTGCAAGAAACCGACGATAAGTCATCTTCCGGCCGAAAAGAACAAATACTTAGAGAGATATGGGAAGTAAAATAACAGATATACTTCCATGGGAAGATAAGGTAGCACAATTTGGCGTAAAATGATCCATTGCCAAGGGGCGTTGCGGCAGTGATCTAGATCCTGCAGGAAAAAGGAATCGTTCCTCCATCTGAAACTGATAAATGAATGTTTATTTTGTTTGAAAAAATACCCCTGTTAAAACACGACTTCTTCAAAGAGGCTCTTTCAAACACCAGCAGAGAAGCTGCGGTTTCTAACACTTTTCTCCCGCACAGTGACGAAACAGTCAACACATTCCAGAGATACTCAGATATATTTTGCTCTGTCAATGTAATTCCCTGGGAAGATAGACCTGTCTCATAAAGGGGTTAACAGCGCACAAAGAAGACGACACCTTTCTGATGCTATACCAACTAGCCCACCAAGCCATCTTCGTAAAATTTGGCGTCTGTTTCAAAACGCGGAATTTCAGGCAGCGTTCATCGCGTTTTGTCATAGTGTAATTATATGCTTTTATGCATATAATGGTTTGTCTTTGTAGTGTGCACATTTTTGTCTCTGGTACTGCAGAGTAAACGTAACGTGATATTTATATACCCTGTAATGGCATAACTTTAAGAATTTTTCACCCATTATCGATTATCCGAACATCTACCCCTTTATGCTCGCATAGTGAGTCGTGTACCCTAAAAATAAATAGTTTATGTCAAACTTGCTGTTTTTCCGCGAATGAAATTGTTTTCCAATCAGGCGTACGTGGCAGGCAACGAGGCAACGGCTCTCCAGGAGCCAAGCAAAACTGCTATCAAGCGGCTCCGGCGCACCGTCAGACATGGCTACTGCGCAATGGAGGTGCACATCTGGGCACGCGCCGGCGCCAGTGCGTCTGCCGCGGTTATGACGTCACTCCTCTCTAATGCGCAGACTGGCGAATGTGCAGACCCAATTCTCTACACACCCGTACTCCAATTGGTTTGGATTTCCAATCAAATGCAATCCAATTTAATCTAATCCAATCCAACTCCAATCCAAGCAAAGCCAGACCAAATCAAACCAAGCCAAGCCAATTCAATCCAATGCGATCCAATGCTCCTTGCGCTTGCGCAGCATGGCCCTTCAAGGTCCCCGCGAAACAGCCGAACCTCGGCCAGTGTAGCTTACGCTACAAAGAACACTTTTATGTCGTGTTGCCCAATATTGTAACGAGCACGCATTTCTGACGCGGCATGATACCAAAAGATTATGTGTAGAAGCATCAGCAGAGGCTGAAGTCTTCGGTTGCAATGGTGGTTTCGTAACGGTTTCAAAGGTCAATTGTTTTGTCAAAAACGGTGTACAAACAAACCTAAACGTTGTAACAACTTGAGTCGTACAGCGAAAAGACCACACCGTCTTTTACAACCGAGCACACTAAAGAACGGCTCAGTTTAACGCCTACGAAAAGCAATAGCGCAAGATTCTTTTCGAATAGATTCTACCGTTCTGCAAGGTGCTTCGCATCTTTCGAACCTTATAGACTGTCTTTAATTTTTCCCGCCCCTAATCCCGACTTTTCAGAGCACGGGAAGATATCGTCGTCGGTGATCTCTTTGTACCAAAGGGCACTGTGGTTCTCCTCAACAAGTGGGCCGCGCACAAGGATCCCCGCTACTGGAGAGAACCGCACAAGTTTCGCCCCAGCCGGTTTCTAAACGATGACGGATCCTTTAATGAGGAAAAGCCAGAAAGCCTGGTTCCGTTTTCCTTGGGTGAGTTTAAACCTCCGCGGTTGCGCAAATGCTAAGGCGCTGTTTTACTGGAGTCCAAGGGCACGGATTCGATCCCGGCCCGCGGCGGCTCCTTTTTGGTAGAGGCAAAAGGCGAATCCCACGGTGTGTCGAGATTATGGAGCGCGTTTAAGATCCCCAGATTGTCGAAATTCATCCGGAGCCCTGCACTACGGCGCCCCTCATCGCCTGTGAAACGTAGGCGCGTTAAGCCTCACTGTCAATCAGTCAATAAATCAATCAGTCAATCAATTAATCAATCAATCAACTTGTGTGTGGGACACTACCTTGTTCTTGATCATAACACCATTCAAATGCGATAGAAGAAACAATTTCATTCGTTTTAGGAAACCATGAAATTGCACAATTTTTAAATTCATTTTTGGCAGTTTCTAAAGTAAAGGCAATGGCGCGAGGGTTCAGAAACGAAGATTGACCCTGGGCCCACTGAATACTCCTGAGATGAAGAACGGCACTCGGGGTACTAATACGGCCAAGGGAACTGCTGAAGAATATCATGCCGTGCTAAACACCATGCTTAACATATCTACAATGGCTTGCAGAGACACTTAACTTCAATCGCACTGTTTCAGCGCTATAAGAAGACATGAAGAACCCATAAAGAGAAATGTGGCAATATACGCCGAGCCCCAATCTCCAAATGTAATTCATTCCATCTTCCACACCCCTACCTTTATATCGGCTATTAATTAAACAGGCTTTCGTGCGAACCAGAATGTTGATGAAGAGCTGATAGAAATGCAAGGCGGCTGCTAAAGTTGGTTTGCCTGTGTTTTCTTACCCATATGATTATCAGTTTATAGACGAAAATGAGATTGAGATTGGCTCGTGATTATTATCCTTAGTTTTTAGAAAATTGTGGCTTCTGAAAGAGCAAGTAATACGTATATAAGTTACATGTAACTATGCTGAAAGATGACGTGTTATGCCAAGGTATTTAATGCTGAAAACAAGAAAAGACGTAGCAGTTACAGCCAGTAGTGACCTAACTGTGTGGTTTATTGGTCCAAAACCATGTCCTGCAGCGGTACCATAAAACTTACCAGCAACGCGCGTGCCCTTTCTCGCGCTATTTGCTATGTATGAGCAAGGTCTTGCAAAGCACAATGACAGGATACATTATCCTAACGTGCCGTTCACATAAAAGCGGTATGTGTAGTTTAGAGGCGTGGCTCTAGATAACGCAAGGATTTCTGTGAAAGTTATATTTGTTTATCTGCTTACTTTTTTGTTAATGGGTTTAATATAAATCAGGGGGGTGCGTGTGTGCTCTAGAAAATACTTGCTGCTCCCCCATTCTTCACATTGCAAATATTTTCTGGGCAAAAACACTGCACGATTCAGGAATGGTTCCGACATGTTTAGCTTTTTTTGCACGTTCCGGTGACGCATTGGGCGATATCGAAAATTCGTATTTCTTTCTAACTCGTCATATGTGTGTCATGCGGGTCCACCTGTCCACGGCGGCGGCCACGTCAGTAATACAGCAGAGGGGGACAAGAATCTCTCGGTCCGTACATGCCGCCACTGGAATTTTATTGCGGCAACGTTCTGGGCTAAAGCCCTTGTAGGGAGCAGACTCGGTTGGTGTGGCTGAGGCGGCTTCCTATATTTATTTGGAGAGCGCATGCCTGCCAGAATTTGGAGCGGCGAAGACGAGCTACCGCCCAGCTGCGCAGTCGTGTTCGATCTCTCGCGGGGCACTTCTGACGCTGGCCAGGCACCGCTGATGACGATACTAGCGCTCATGATGACGATGGCGATGGTGTCGCTACACCCTCTAGAGGGAGCGTGGCTGAGCTTTACTACTAGAACAGCTTTCAGTCATAAATGGGATATCCTAACATTGCGCGGGGTTGAATGAATACGGGAGGGTATTAAGGTGCTGAGTAGTGTCCATATTTTATGCTACTGAGGTCATGACGAAAGGGAGAAATTTAGAGTAGGTTTCCCGGTTCATAAACGGGTACCGCAGAAAACTGGAGAAATTGTACAACTTTAGCGAAAGAAAATATCGAGCTGCGAAGAGACAAACAAGACGCACAGTGTTAGAATATTCAAACTTCCAGCTACGAAAGTTTCTACGTGGAGGTGGAATTGGCAATGACTAAGGTAAAAGCAAAGTACACGATAGTGATGGGCTAATTGAATGCAAAAGTTATAAGAAGCGACTGGGCAGACGTGTGGCAGGAAAGCTATTGGAGCAGAGAACATAAAAATATTTGTAATCTATCTAGTCACGAGAAGCCGGTGTTCCTCGCTTCGAGCTTCTTTCGCGGTATTGTCTGATTTTTCCAAGTCACCTGCGCGTTTACGGCTACTGCTTCTTATCTGTATAAACCTGAGATGTACTAAATCCCCACGTTCTGGATTTTGTTTCAGATGTACCCTTACCTCGTTTGGTATGGGTGTTACGGCGACCCTGCTTCGTGTAGCCGAAGAGTTGGCGTGCCGCGGGTTCTGGTCCGTTCGATTGGAGAATTGTTGGAGAAATCGAGCAATTTGCGATTAACCTAAATTAATCCGAAAATGGTGCGGATTTTTGCTTCCCTTGTTTGCGTCGGGGTTTCTTAGGCAAGCGATATCAGCCGAGTCCACGTGGTGCGGGTTTAATAGATTGGGTTGCCGTTGATCATTAATCCGCAATAAGTGATGTGCGCGCCTTTTCCAGTCAGCGGGTGTGTTGCGTTGATGGGTTCCCCTTAGAGATTCATGGCAAATATGTCACACGTAACTGTTTTCCAGAGAAAGCTCTCACGAACACATTTTCACCACACACTTAATAAACGTAGCTTCAACGTGTTGACTGGACATTTCTCGCTTCTATTTACAGGTAAGAGATCGTGCCCGGGAGAGAAGTTCGCCTTGATGGAAATGTTCCTGATGATGACGTTCGTTCTGCAGAAGTATACTGTGATGCTAGATAAGCCGATTCCACAAGACGAAGAACACCCGGACGTCTGGCTGTGCAATCCATTTGCTGTAGGGCTGCGGTTCTTGCCCCGACCGAGCTCAGCCATTTACGGCCCCTGAGCGCCTCCCTCAGAATATAAACTCAGGGTTACACGGAAGCAGTGTTAGCTTGAGGGGTTGTGCCAAATACAGCGCGGAATTTCAAATACACTTCCAATAGTAAAATCAATCATAAAATACACAACAATGCCCCAGTCGAAGCTTTTTCATCAAGCAAGCTTTTCAGTCGAAGTTTTTCAAGGTGGTGGTGATGATTAGGGTAATGATGATGGTGACCTGGTGAGCATTTTGTTTTGGCTGCGTCTAATCTCACGGCAGCCATAAGAATTAACTCCGGGAAATTCTTGTTCCACAAAGGCTGGCTGGTTTACAGTTCGCTTAATATTATTACTTCCCAACGTAACCCAACATAACATAACCTCACCGAACATAACGTAACCTGAAGTTACCTAACCTACCCAAATCCCGCCCAGCTGCAACAAACCTCACCTAACCCACCCAGCCCAACGACGCAGAACGCCACCTGTATTAAACCTAATGCAACCAATTCTTGAAAACATGTGCGGCGGGCGCTTGATATGGCAATAACCTGAATGAAACCGGCCACGGTGGCTCAGTGACTAACGCGTTCCGCTGTTGAGCTCGAAGACGTGGGTTCGATCCCCGGCCGTGGCGGCCGCTTTTCTGATGGAGGCTAAAAAAACACCGTGTGTTCGAGATTACAGCGCACGTTAAGGATCACCAGGTTGTCAAAATTATTTCGGAGCCCTCCACTACGGCGCGCCTCATCGCCTGCGTTGCATCGGCGCGTTAAACCCGACAATCATCAATAACCAGAATAAAAAAAAGCACTAACAAATTCACGAAGAGCAAAGACTTGAAAAATTCCGAAGCTACCAAATTTCCGCCCTCCCGTGCTCGAACCAGTGTCTTCGACTTTCAAAGCAAGTGCTATACCACAGCGCCACAGGAGCAGCTCTAGGAACAAGTTTTTACGGTATATTTTTCCCAGAAAATGTCCGGGTGGCGTGCTTAGGCAATCAGAGGCGACTGCCGTGAGACATTTTTAACAGTAATTCTCACGGTTGCCGTGATAATTTACACTACTTTTGTTTTTTTTTCTGGTTTGACTCTTCTAAATAAGCGCTGGAGTTCCCCGTGGAATGATCAGAGTAAAAATTTTAACAGCTTAGCCTACCGTGCGTCTTCGTTATATTTCAGTCTCGTATCTTTCAGCGGCGCGTTTAAAGCCTCGCACTGTGCCAAGTCACTCAAACCAATGGAATTTTTTGCGAAGGTGTCGACAAACACCGTTGAATTTGCTCGCGCGTTTCGGCATCCTTCCGTCTGCCCTCCCGTACTACGTAACTTACGAATTCCCTTCATCACATGAGCGGCGCCAAGCGTCTCTTTTACGGCGAAAGTCTCAAGTGCGCCATTGTAATAGAAACCGTGTTAGTGATTGTAGTTATTCCCCTGTGAGAAAAATGCCCGCCACTGTAAAGAGTTAATAAAAACCACCATTCATTTCTTGTGAGAATTCAACTGGCGCCCATTGAGTTGGAGCCGAGCTTCTTACTAGTACGCTAAAGCCGCACGTTGCAAGCGGAGGAACAAAAGTAAGACTTGTACAAGCGCCTGAAAATCGGACGCAACGGCACGAGAGTAGAATGATCGCACCCCCACCACGCAGAACTCTGATTCTTGGGAAGCTGTGACGTGTGTTGAGTCTCGGAATATTTGACGCCAACATACAAAATGTTGAAAGCGAAAAAAGCGACGCAAACACGATGTAGTCCTAAAGAAGTCTATAATTGCTAGGCTCTTACCTTCAAATCCCCTAGGCAGACTTGCGTTCCTTGAGGCATTTTTATCTACACAGCACACAACACAAACGGAGGCAGTACTGTGATTAGTGGAAAGCGTTTGTGCGGACTTCTCCGCATGAGCAGCACATCTGCGGAAGGACTACCTAGCCCTGTGCCCGCTGTGTGCAAGGCCGCATTTCGGCCCACTGCGCCACTCCAGGAGCTGCCCTTTCCGTCGTGACGTAAGCCGCAGCCACACGTCGCATTGGTTTTCGCTACATGATGAGCTCTCCTGTCCTCCGTTGCGGCTCCACCGATACCCTCCCTATTCGGTCATTATCTCGCACATAAAAGATTTAAGCGTGTTTAACAGCTTTGAGAAAGACACCTGAGTCTCCGAATCAAACTTTTTTCTTAGTCATCATTGCTTGTTTCTTTTTTTTTTACCTTTTCGAACTCATTCATAGTGGTTCACCTCAAAGACCCGTCTTGGGTGCGTAATTTATATAATGTCACACCAGGTGCAACCACTCAGGCTCGATATTGTGTGCATTCTGCACGCAAACATGCAGGCGCAGTAATGTAAAGGCGGCGGGCGCATTTTTCTGAGGGAGAAACGCGAAAACGAGTCCTTTGCTAAACGGCGAGAAAAAAACGAGCTGCCAAATACGTCAACCTCATACCTACCACAACCACGTCACCCTCCGCCGCATCTTCCAACCTACAGTGCACCTTTCTAAAACGGCTGAGACACTCCGGACACTACCCCGCACCCCGTTCGGTTTTATATGCCCACTCAATCCACCGCTACCACCTGCCATTGCTGTAGAGCGAGGCGAGAGGGCGTTGCGGTGTTCCAAGCTTGGAGTCCACGAAGCTCCGATCTCTTGAGCGAAGGAGGCGGCTTCACTGTCACCTTCACCTCTCCCTTTTTCTGAACAACCCCTGTGCCAGAACAACCCTGCATCTGTGCTAAAGCGCTTTCCCTCTTTCTGCCGTGAATGGTACCACTGCAAAAGCTTTGATTATTGCCGCAACAGAAAAAGTGCGTAGTTTCCTGGACGCACAGAATACTTAACCAGCGAAGCTGTACATGTCGAGTTCTCTGGATAGTTTGGAACAAAAACTCGGGCACTTCGGGTACTTGTGTTCAGCGTTTTTTTTTGCGATAGTATGCCCTTTAAAAACGCCTAAAAATTGGGATCAGCTTACGGAAAAACTATAAAAGATAAGAAAATGTCTTGGGGCTTCCGTATGTTGAGAGAAGATGTCTCAGGAATGCATTTCTGTTAAAAGGTAAGCGGACTTTAAGGAGATCACTGTGAGCTTGGTTGTAACCTGGCTTTCCAACATAGTGAGTTCCGCAGTGAAGCATGCCCATCTGTGCGGTTAGTGTCATTACGGCCCCACTTTATACTAATCTCCACCGCCACCGCCTCTTACTCGAGTCCAGCATTGTTGTTGCTCCGTCTGCCTGCTCGCCACGCGCCACCACATGCCGATGAAGTTTTTTTTTTCATGCACTCTTTGCACTGCGCCCAGCTTGGTTGGCCATCGTACTTCACGGAGTGGAAGGGCACTGATTTGTTTGTCCTTGCTTCGCTCTCATTCCGACTGCTTTAGCTGTCTAATATACTTGCTCCTTAATGCAACTAAAAAAAACTTGGCCAATTTCGCTGATATTGCAGCAGTAACTTCACTAAAGGAAAAAAAACCACGCCCACACTTCGATAAGCACAGATAAAGAGAAGACTTTCAGCATGTTGTCAAGTGGGCTTGCAGGGGCTATTTAATGGCAATTGAACCAAGAGACTGGGTGAGCTCATTTTCCACGTTATAAAGGTGTTTTAGTGGTTCAGAGTTTTTCAAAGCGTAGCGGGTCCCCTTTCCAACTTAGGTAAAGATAAAAGGCCAGCGTCGCCAACAAAATTCAGCAGAGTTGTATCGAGAATGGATGAATTTTTTCGCACGCAGCGGAATCAAATAGTCAACACGAAGAGGATACACAAATGCCGACTCCCTTAACTTATCTTGAGCTCCTCTCAACGGCTGTCTTCATAAGAACAATTAGGGAATGTTTCGAGCGCAAAGTTTCGACACCTGCTTCATCGAATATTTATCGCTTACAAAGTGCGCTTTGCGGGTACTTGACCACTTTGATTGCGTGTATACAAGCCCTTTTATTTTGTTTAACTAAAGAACGATATGTTGCCTGTATCATGGACACCGTATTGCAGGTTGCATTAAAATAAACAACCCATTACTTTATGTACTGTAAAATATCACCATCATGAACACTGAAGACGAAGAGCAAGAAGATCTGCTCCTCGTGGCGCGAGCGCGCGATCGGAATTCTGGCAGCCATTAAAGAAAGGATTCAGATGGTTCCCCGGTCTCTCTCGTGTTTACAAGTGGTGCCGTGACAAGGATTTTTACCTCCACGCCACGAAAGCAAGCAGCCTGCCTTGGAGCAGCGTAGAAGACGGAGGCGTCGGAGCAGCTGATCGACCTGGTCCAGACAACGAGGAGACCCCCGCGGAATCAACGGGATCCGCCGAGCTGACTGAAACGTAAGAGGACTTCCGACAACCCTCTTCCAAGATGAGCAAAGAGATAGTAACAAAGAAGAGGAGGGCGATACGCGCGCAAATTACGCAGCTAATCAACGCAGCCGAATAGCAAATAGCAGAGAGAGCCGAAAGGACAACGTTATACTCCACGCAAGCACAGACCAAGGGAATGGAAGCCCGACTTAAAGAAGCAAATAACCAAATGGAGCAATATTTAACAGACGAAGTGGCGGACAGCGAATTTGAAAGAATCCTTGAATACAACATGAAAATATTGGCTATACTCTCGAAGCTCGAAATGAGCATTGTGGAGTCCATCCCAAGCAACATAAATAGCCCGCCGATAGCACCAATCCCACAGTGCAGCGCAAGGAGAGATGAATCGGAGTTGGTCAAATTGCCAAAGCTAGAGCTTATAAAATTCGACGGGAATATGCTTGACTGGAACAGATTTTGGACACAATACAAGTCATTAGTTCACGACAGGCCTAACATGAGCAAAGCTCAGAAGTTCAACTATTTGATGGCGTCATTAGACGGAAAGGCAGCTGCTGAAATAGAAGGCTTACAGTTTTGCGCGGAAAAGAACTACGATCATGCAGTCCAATTGCTATTGGAAGCTTATGGAAAACACGACAAATCGGTGGATCTTCACATGAACGAGCTGCTAAACATTCGAAAAGTGAAATCAATAAAGGATATTGAAGATCTTCGACGGCTGGTCCAGGCGGTACAAGTGAACATGCTCGCCCTTGAATCCCTAGATGTAAATCCCGAGTGCTATGCACCAATGCTAATGCCAGTGTAGAAGAGGGCTATTCCAGCAGAACTGTCAGTAGAGTTCAATTTGAAGGAGTTGTCGCAGAACACACGGAACAGGGAAGAAAGACAGCAAAACGAGTCAACAGGAAAAAAAAGCGCAGAAGAACAAACCCGGTTGCTTGAATTCCTTCGGCATCAAGTAAACTTACGAGAGGAGACAGAAAAGGAGCAAACAACGGTCTCTCAAAAACAGTCAAAAGAAAGCACGAGACAGTTTCGAACGACAACAAATTTTTACAGCTCATCCGAAAGAGTGTGCGTATTTTGCAAACAGAAAAACCACACGACTGAGGATTGTCGGCGCAATATGCAAATGGAAGAGAAAAAGGCAGCACTAACAGCTAACCGGGCATGTTTCAGGTGCACGCGGCCAAATCACACTGCGCGTGTCTGCAGAGCCAGCGTGCGATGCAAACAGTGCAAAGGAAGGCACGCGACATCAATGTGCAGGACAAAACGAGAAAAGAAAGCAGAACAACATGCCGCGATGGTCCAGCCACAAGAATCGACGGACTGCACCATGCATGCCATTGAACGGCAGGAAAGGCAGTGCGTACTGCTTCAAACTGCGGTAGCTTGGATCGAAGGAGACTCCTCAGGCGACTACGCACGAATCTTACTTGACAGCGGCAGCCAAAGGTCATTCATCGCAGCCGGATTAGCAGAAGCAATTGGTGCAAAGATCATCAAACAAGAAAAGTTGACGATTGGCTCGTTCGGCGGTAATGAAACGGTGAAGACTATGGATGTGGTGCAAGTAACAGTAGGGCTGGAAACCAAGAGCTCGACCACCACAATCGAAGCACTGAAAGTAGACGTGATATCCCGTAATTGTCTGCCAGCACCCAGCAAAGACATCAGCGAAGAGTCTTGTATCATACCTTGATTTTCAGCATAGCACCTGGGCACTTGGAGATGCTTTATCGCTAATGCCTCTTCAATTAAAACTCTCCAACTTTTGTTTTCTTCAGCAGGTAAAGGATCATCCCATGTTGTGTCCAGTTTCCATAAGCTCTGGAAACCTATTTTCGCTCGTATGGTGAATGGCGACAATAGTCCAAGTGGATCAAATATTTTAGCAGTTGCCTGCAGCACTCTTCTTTTAGTCAGTGGGAGCATTGTTAGGTCAGTCCTGTAAATGTACATAATCACGACTACATTTTTTTCTGAAAGATGGCTTTCTCCCAGAAATACAGACACAAGGAAATAGAAGACGGCCATTTTGTATCGTCTTGCGATCTCCGCGTAATTCTCCTGCGCAGAGATTGTGTTATAGACAGTAGAGAGAAAGACGGCTCTTTATTAGAAAAGAAGGCGGAGATGTTTGCCGGAATTTCTACACCGACATGCTACTCGGCGGGGGAAGGGGGAGGGCAATGAAAAGGCCCTATAGATTACAGTGCAGAAGTAAAAGGAAGAAAGAGAAGAAATAAAAGAAGGCAAAAAAATAACAAGAAAATGACACTCAGTTTGTGAGTAGTGGGATAACAAAGTCTGTCTTCTAAACTCTAAATCACTGCAGTGACGCCAATCTCCTCCAGATAGTCGAACAACGCCTCCAGTTCTTTGCGTTGAGCTAGTGGAGATGGCCACGGACCAAGAAGTACTTTCAAGGTCATTGGTCCTGGGCTGAGGCGCTCTAGTTTCTGCGCAAGACTGCATCTTGCATGTATGTATGCAGAGCATTCCAGCAGCAAATGCTTCACGTTTTCCGGCGACCCGCAGTTGTCGCAGTAAGGGTTTGTGGCGACACCAAGTCAAAAAATGTATGCCTTCGTAAGCGCTGCGTTGAGACGAAGTCGGTGGTATAATGTCTGTTCTCGCCGCGGGAGTACCTCTGGCAGCCTCATCCTGAGTACAGGGTCTATGTAGCGTAGGAAGGTATGGTGGTGATCTGGAAGGGACCAGAGACGGTTCCGTTCCATTAAAATGAGCGCCTTTGCCATGGTTGTGGCAGCACACTTAGCGAAAAAAAATTTCCTCACATCGCGCATTTCCAGACCCCTGCGAGCAGCTTCACCCGCCTTCTCATTTCCTAAAACACCACAGTGACCGGGAGGCCACTGAAACGTTCTACGGTGTGCAGCGTCGTTGCCAAGGTGGTGCAGGTATGTGATGTTGCGAGAGGCATGTTCATGAAGGGTGAAGCAGTCCGTGCGTTGCAGGTATTGAAGAGCCGCCTTCGAGTCTGTGAAAACAGTCCATTGCTTTGGCTGCGGGCGTAAAATGTAGCGTATAGCTTCACTGATGGCGTGAAGCTCAGCGGTCATCGATGATGTCGCACGCTCGAGGCGATAGGAGAACGTCTGGCCAGTAGAGGGAATACATATTCCGGAGCTACTGCGCTCAGGTGCGCAGGAGTCATCTGTGAAGATGTGGTTTGCGTCAGAGTACAGCCAGCTGATATGGTGAAGTGTTAATTGTAGGAGCACGCTTTGAGGCATGCTCTGTTTGGAGTCGATTCCGGGGATGCTGCATCTGATATGTAGAGGCGAAAGGGTCCAGGGTGGAAAATTAGATGGCATCGCTTTTGGTGCCTTGGAGGGAACAGAAATATTTGATGTGATGAATGTTTGCCCGAACTCGAATGACCATCTTCAACAATGCGTGTTAGTATACGGCTCTTGGCGTGCATTCGATGTCGCAGATGTATTCGCACAGTCTCCTGGAGACCAATCACGTCCAAAGGCAAACAGCCAGATTCATCGATCGTACCTAGGCACGACGACCCTTTCGGGAGGCTGAGGCAGATGCTCGAGGCAGTTGTATCTGGCCACATCTACCTGCTTTCTGCTTGTGGGAGGGAGCTTATGGAGGACACGGAGGCTGTAACGCAATAGACCGTCGACATGCACTTTGCAGAGCAGTACCATAGAGCGACAGTCATTGCCCCAGCGACTGCCGGCGAGATACCCGAGGGTTTTTGAGATGGCGGTGATTTCTGTACGGAGTTTCTTCACTTCAGGACCCCAGGAAAGATTCCGGTCTATTAGGATTCCCAGGAATCTATGGGTTCGCACATATTGCAGGGTGCGGCCACCTAGAACCCGTGGATATCGTTTCATGTACTTGCGAGTGAAAGCAATTGCGACACTTTTCTCAGAATATAGGTGCAGTCCTCTCAGTGAAAGGTACGCAGATATTTTTGCGGGAGCTTTCTGCAGCCTTTGTTGCGTGGTACGACGTGATCGCGACGCACTCCAGATGCAGACATCGTCCGCATAAAGGGTGACGTGGACACCAGATGGGAGTACTCGCTTTGGGTGGATAAGAGTAAGGTAAGGTTAAATAGCAGAGGGCTCAAGACGGCTCCGTGAGGTACTCCTTTTTCTATAGTACAGTACGAAGTTGGGCCGTCCGGCATATGGACATGAAAAGTTTTTAGTTTTTACAATTGTAGGTAACTTGAAATCCAATCGTAAAGTTTTCCACCAAACCCAAGAGCAGCAAGGGATGTCAAAATGGCATCATAAAAAACTGAATCAAATGCCCGTTTAATGTCTGAAAACACGGCAATATGAGCATATCCATTATGTTTTTCTTCTTCCAGAGATGAAACTAGAGCAATTACATTATCAATCGCTGCTCTATTTTCGCGAAAGCCGTTCATCTGAGGCGGATAGAGGTTTATGCTCTCAAGGTACCAGGCCATTCTTCTTAATATTATTTTCTCCATAATTTTGCCGACACAGCTTAGCAAAGCTATTGGTCCGAAATAGTCATACGTCATTGGTGGTTTACCGGGCTTTAGGATGGCCACTAGCTTAGCTAGTTTCTATTGGGGAGGTACTGTGTCACAGAGCCAGATTGAATTATGATATTCTAGGAGACGCAATCGAGAGTGATGGCACAGGCGAGAAATGGCCTCGTAAGATATTTCGTCTTGACCCGGTGGAGAACGTGTCTTCGCAACAGAAATTGCAGCGTTGAGTTCGTATATGGAAAAAGGAAGGTCGATAACGGGGCAAGCCGCACGCGGGACTTTGAAGGGGGCACTGGTGGGGCGCGTTGGCGGCACCGATCTTGTAGACAGTAGCCTACAATACTTTTTAGCCGCCTCTTTCAGAGAAATGTCGGCGTGCAATGATAGCGCGAGGAATGGGTGCAGGTGCTGAATATCGCTGGGCATTCCCTTAACGAGGCGCCAAAGTCGCGATAGAGATTTGCGAACACCCAGTTTTGAGCAGAAGTCCTGCCAATCTCTGTCTGTTCAACTTTTCCAAGTGGCGTCTTACCTGCCCTTGCATTCTGCTAGCCTCTCGAACGTCTTTTGATTTCTTTGTGCGTCGTGCCTTACGTTCCGCACGCCTGCATGTGAAAGGCTCGTAACCTTTTATACGCTTGGTCTGTATTCAGGTTGAGACGCTCAACCGTGGATCGGGAGCACTCCTGAAGGCAGTTGGTCATGGTTAGAACCAGGTCGTCGTCTCCAGTTGCCGCCGTAGTTCTGATATTTACGCGGGCTGTGTAGACGGTCTAAAGAGCGTCGCACCATGGCGGCCAACCTGCATGGGAGAAGTTTGTTAAAAATTTTGCCCAACCGGCAAACCGCCTCCGTACACAGACTTTCCAGAGTAACTGGGAATTATGATCATGCCGTCCCCATGAAGCACGGCCGTCCTCGCTGGTGTCACTCCGCTTCTGCGAGGGTGCAGTATGTCTTGATTGCACCCAAACCTGCCGAACCGCTACCAATCAGTGATTGTCCATAAAAACTAGTATTATCTAAAAGTTACTCTGGGTAGTCAGTGAGCAGAAGCGGTTAGCCGTTTGGGTAAAAATCAGACTGCTCTCATACAAAATGGCCGCCATGATGCGATGCTATTTCAACCGTTACCACTATCGACATCTTGCCCAACTTCAAGACTCATGGCTGCATTCTTTGCGCGCAATCATGCTTCTGTTTGTAGTGTTGACATGTCTTTGGTAATTACACACCAGCTGTTTTTCTATTACTACTGTCCGGGCGGTATCACTGTATTTATGGAATTGCCAACGAATCGGTGGCCACGTTCGCATACGCAAGCAACTCAGCACTGATTTTTTTTCGGAGACCTAGGTTTTTGGGGTGCACGACAGCCTCCCTTAAAAAACAACGCTCACATACCCCCCTGTATGGGACAGGTGTTTTCCCAATTAGCCACGCTAATGATCAATGATGATATGGCCATGCACTTAGAGGCGTGGGCTTCCAAGACTTTGGCAGTATAACATCTGGCAATTCTGCCTACCAGAATAACCCAACAATGTTGTACTTTCCAGGGACAATTTTTTTATGTATACTGCGTGCTAAAGGGCTTAGAAATCTATTTTTGACTCTCGACGTGCAATTTGACGTGATTGCAAATGGTGGCGTAGCCAGAAATGTAGCCAGGTGTTACACACTGCCGGAAAAAAAACACTTAAAGAAAAGATAGCCCGCGCGCAAACATCATGCCATCTTTATTTGGTTATCTACATTTCTTATTTGGTTTCTTACTTATTATTATACCGATTGTGAGTGTGAACAGCGGGGACAAAAAAGGCCGAAAGGAGGAGAGGGCAGAGGGGAGATGCAGTGCTCAAAAATTTCGGGGCGTGTTCTCACACCGAAACACCCCTGCTGGCTGCGCTCCTGTGGGCATATGCATCCCCCTGGCTGCCTTTGTATTGGAGGCAACACCCTAGCTATACGCCAAGTGGAGTTACGATCCTCTGACGAGAGAAAAACTTGCACTCATTCGTGACTGCCTCAAAAGCAATGGTAACGTCCATATGGTTTGCAGTCACAGAACGCACACGATGATTTTATTTATCGCACCACTAACATCATAGTTAAGCTAGAGAAGCTGACGCGCCTGCGTGTTTCCGTCTCCAAAACACCGTAGTGTCAAAACGTTCGGTGAAGTTACCCAAAAATAAGAAAACAGAACAAATACGCGAAGCGGTTTATACGCTAAGTACAAATTAAGATGATCATAAAAAGTAAACATATTCCTGCGCATGCAAGCATATGCATCAAAACTTTTCACACATGAACGAAAGTGGGACGGATGCGCCACGAGCGCCTTCTAGTGGTAGCAGAAAAATAAAAAATAAATAGCAGGCGAGCGCGATCCTACAGGAGGCGATGGTGCACTGCTTGTGTTTACGTTCTCTAGTGACAATGGTTGTGATGGCATTGTTCTTAGCAGTATACCAGGCTTTTCACATGAACCATTTCAGTGCGGGTGCTTGCCCCAAGGCCCGTCACCAAAGCTTTAATTATCAATGTAATTAATTATGGTATTTACTAATTAACCGTGCGCTGTAGCGGTGGATAAAAATGCACAGAGGCGGCCCTCACTGGGAGTTGTGAGCCGAGCGCGCTGTTTGGCGTTCCGTCTGGACGGAACGCTAAGCAAGGGCTTCCTCGAAATCCCGTCACCATTTCCACGCTTGATAAAGAGCACATCCTGCACCTGTAGTAATCATTTTAGTCAATTCACGTTTAGTTTTCAGTCAAGTTCACGAAAACACAGCCTCCGAAAATAATGTAGTACTGGGTATTGTATTTCTGAAATGTCAGGGCGGACAGTACATTGCACGATGTCCTCTACTTATTACTTTCTTTCTCAGACAGCTAACAAACGGCTATATAATGGCAGGAATAATATTGGAATAGTACTGCAGCATCTGATGTTGAGACCATGTTTACAGGGGCCGTGCTCACATTTTTCGAAATTTGTATTTCCCGAGAACGCGTATGTGTCAAAATTGGAAGGTCAGAAGCAAAAGTAAATAAAGAGAGCGTTAAACCTAAACTGCACCTGTTGACTGTCATTTGCGAGCGGTCTTGTTTATTGTCCGTACCAGTTAACAGTGGTTCAGAGACCAGAGTCACGTCACTTTGTTGGTACAGTGTTGGGTATGGGGCATCTCATAGCACCATTCCCTTGTAGGCTGCATTGCAGGTGCTTAAAATATAAATTATAGCCTACATCTGAGAATGTAAGTCCCAAAACCTGTGTCACCGAAATTATGCAGATGCCATTGCGAAAACTTTCTTCGCTTCACTTATTCTCTACAACTGCAATGCCGCTATCTACCACCAGCTTAGGTGATGACGTTACGCGTAAAAACAGCCCACCACGACTTCCTGACGTACAAATGACGACTTGGCAAGACCCACACGGTGCAGACGACTTTAGAGCCTTATGATGCACTACATGCGTAACGGTTCGTACACAAATCGCACAAATCGGAAGACGCCATTGTTTCTTTTTTTTTACGGGAGCTTTCTACCACTAGAAGGCGCTCGTGGCGCATCCGCCCTAGGGAGCCTCGATGCGAAGCACTGCATTGGGGCTCCCTAATGCACCCCCACTTTCGTTGATGCATGAAACGTTTCGATACAAATGCTTGCACGCGCAGCAATATTTTTACTTTTTATGATGATCATTATTACTACTTAATGCATAAACGGCTTCTGCGTATTTGTTCTTTGTTTTTTATTTTTGTGTGACGTCACCGGAAGTTTTGATACTACAGCGTTTTGGAGACGGAAACACGCGTCGCGCCTACAGGAATCTGTTTATTCAGGGTCGCACAGATTATTTTATGTGACCTCCCCAAGCCAAAGGGAGTACAGCCCAGAGCTGACTCGGGCCCTCTCGGCCCCATTGCAAACTCCGTGGCAGCTGTCGTTCAAATCACGAGCCAAGGGTCGTCGCGTTCGGCACGCCACGGGGCAGAAAGTATGCGTGTGCGACCCGTACAAATTTTCGAACATGTCGATCTTTTTCCTGAGCTCTAAAGGCTTCAGGGGAGTGAAGCGACGAAGCTGCCAGAAAGAGGTACGCCTGCAAACATAAAGCAGTCACCGCGATAAATTGCGCGTTTTATAATTGCGGAACGTTTACGACGATTACCGCGAATTTTAAGCTACACACTTTGTAGTGGCCAAGCGCAAGGCAAGACACAAGAACCTCGTTTTAGCCAGCTGAGTTATTTTATTCCAGCTAGGTTTTCGGTAAAAACAATATTTCTTACGACAAAAAGAAGGTACGCAGCCCTTTCACCAAATTTCCAGTGGTCTGCAGGAATGTTTTGATTACAATTGCCGGAGCTTTTTCTCTCTGTTCTTTTCCTCGACTCCCATCTTCGCTCATAACGACAGCGTTTATTTCTTACGTTGAGAGCTCTTTGGGATTTCTCTCCATTTCCGTGTGCACCTAAAAAAGTTCCAATTTCGGCATGAATGTTTTCCCTTTCCAGAGCTAACAGTACTGATTAAACTCGCGGTACGTTTTTTTTTTTTTTTTTTTTTTTGTCAATAAGCTATCCCGATTGCTACAAGCGTGCTCAGTATTTAGTATAAGAACACCTTGCATGCCTAAAAAAGCTAGTTGTAAAACATTACCACAGTACACTTTATGTCCAATCAATAATTATTCAAGATTACAATATTATTCAATATTTCGTAGTATTTATTGCTCACCCACGTTTAACAAAGACCTTGCATACTGGTTTCAACCCAGTGCTTGAATGGCGCTGTTGACAATTAATTACAATAAGCAGGATAGAGGTCATATACAAGAAGAGATGGTGGACGATTGAAAACTGAGCGGCCGTAGCGTCGCCCGGTGTGTCGTGGCCACAACTGTAAATAAACCCCCACTGCTTCGTCACCCGTAACAGAAAAAAAATGATTTTCAAGTGTACTTGGAAAACAAGAAAAAAATTAAAAGTTACATTTTTACAACACGACTTGCAGTAGCGTTCCAGTGAACCTTAATTCAAAAACCTAAAATATGCAAGTTGGTTTTGAGCGTACTTAATTGCCTTTGCTTCAAGCATTACAGTAATGACAAAGGATGCTGAGTCTTTTGTTTGGCGCCCGTTACACATGTATCATTTAGCAAAGAATCTGCACCCATCGTCACCACGACAGGCTTGGAACTTGTTGATTAAAGCGTTCAAGTTCAATTTACTTGCTTTTCCATAGCAAATATTTCCCTTCGTTCACTTTTAAGTGCTGGAATTTAAAGGGCCCGTCTTACCACCGTAGCTCGTCCGGGGCAACGGTAGCTAGCCACCATAGTAACCCATAACATGTAACGCGGCGTCGCATACCAAAACAGATGCTTCAAAAAGATCACCGCCTCCCCTGGTCGGGATCGCGTACACATTCGTCATATGAGAGATGTTGTGGCGAACTTTGTGCTTCTGCAAATAGCTACCCAATAACATATATTAAAGAAAAAAATGGCTCCAATTCATTCTGTGAAGGTGGTTATCGCACGAAGCTTTAAACGACACCCACAACAATTGCCCATTCGACGTCACTTGAATTCACACGTTGCTCAACAAAGATTGAAACCAGAGATTCTGCCAACCGTTACCTTGAATTCGCTTGGGGAAGGGTGGGGGTGGGGGGGCGTGCCGAATGCAGCAGCAGCGTTGGCCGCAGGCGAGCTAGAGCGACGGACGCCACCGTTGTAGCCAGGCCGTGAGTCGGGAGCAAGCAAACGGAGAGGGGAGTCTTTTGAAGGGTGATACAGCGCAACCTAGCCATCCTAATGTGCTAGCTTGGGGCCACACCACTGCACGACACAAGCACAGACACCGAAACGATTCGGCATGTGAGTTTACTGATTCCCATTTATACCGATTTGAGCTAGTTAGTTTAGTAAGTTTGAAAATTGCGAGAGAGCTCAGGGAACGCTTATAATCGCTATTTATCAGAACCAGTTGCTACGTTCGCCCTTTGTAATACCTCTTAAAACACAACCGAATTGATAATCACTAATTTAGAAATCGGAATCTCATTCGTGGCAAGCAGTGCGCAAAATGTAGCGTTTCTCTAGCGGCCAGATGTCTGTACGAGGTTTGTACATTTTGTTTTCTCGCCATGCAAGCCAATCCTTACCGTATGTTTGCCGTACGACCACTTAATTCTGTCGGGTGCATGTTAGGCTGGAAGTGCTGTTGAACAAATTGGTCAAGTCGTGTGAAGGCACCGCGCAATGGAGGCGAAGCTGCACCAAAACAGGCCCAAAACAACCGTTGCTAAAGCAAACGACAAAGCCGTGCCGCCGATGCCGCCGCGGGTGAGCGGGCGCTTCCGCGCGGGGAACGCTGGGTAAATTCGCCACGCCATCTCTGCTCCGTGAGTGAAACTCTCCGTCTCATCTCCCCCCAGCGGCCTCCGCCGCGTTGGGAGCTTGTTGTACCGCACGCCACAAAAGAACCGTTGGCTGCCAGAGCTAGAAATCTTTGCTTTATAAAAACATACAGCTCGGTGCAGTCGCAAACTGATACCCGGCAGGGAGTAAGATATTCATATCCAAATACTCTATTGGTTTCTGAGATATAATGGGTGATGGCTGGCTTACACATTTGTCTCCGCGTTTTCTGGTTACGTGAGCTTACATTATTTCCCCGTCTGATTGCTCTTTATGCTTACACTGTCACATGGTTGTTTCAAATCTTTCCAAACTTCCCGACTCGTTGCAACGCATTCCCAAGAGTAATAGCTCCCTGTTTTGGATTGCACTTTCGTATTTCTTTATTTCTACAATGAAACAGCGTTCAGTCTGACCGATATAATTCGCGCCAGATAACGAGGAACCAACTCCTACGGCCCAACGAATATGTTGCAATCGGGTTTTTGTGTCACATCCTACATTTCACGGTCTGGCTCTTGATTCTGCTTTCTTTTTCACACTGTTAGCCATAAATTACCATATCCGTACTTGAGACACACCAGCTTTCCCTTAAATACGTGCGTCAAGCAAAGGCGAGAATTAGAGAAGCGCGGAAGCGCACTCAAGATGAAGCAGAGCGCGCAAATGGTAAACACGTGCAGTGCGAGGTTCGTGACGTCGAAGCACCAACATTCTTTTAGTTTACAAAAAATACCGAAACCGCGCGTTCTGCAGCCTTTCTAAACTCCTGAAAAATTAAGCGTCAGATTAGCGCGAGTCGAATGAGGCATGTACAACAAGATATGAAGCCCATTACACTGATCGCATGATTCATTTCAGCTTACTTAAGTTTGTTTCCAGTCTGGATGAAGTGACGCACTGATGTATTTGTTTACGAATAAAGTGAAATATTATTCGAATTGCATAACTTAAAATATCCAATTTCCTCCGTTTGTGATCATAATTTTGCCTTGGCATTTTACTTAACCACGACCATTCATGGCTGTTTGTGACAATTTTTTCGCGGGAACATGATTACACAAGTTTGTGTCAATCACTCTCAGCTGCAGGTGTGGCAGCCAGCTGAAGCACTTGTCTATGACGTCACCACGGCTGGCCCGCGACTGTAAGTTCCGGTGAATCACCGTTTGAAACAACAGCACTATTGTACCTCTGATTCGTTCGTCACGGGCCGAACTGAGCATTTAGCTTTTTCTCCCTTCTCACCAACATGGTTTCACTCTTGCTCTCGACATATTTCAGCAAATAGCCAAGGGTCGAAACATATTTTTACGTATAACGAAATATGTTTGCGTGAAGTGCAAATCCGCTTTCTTGTCCTTATAGACTCTGCGACTAAATGTTCATATATGCTGCGTCTTCACTGCTGACGGCACTTTGCAGCCTGGTTTCAAACCAGGTTTTTCTACGCCGTGTAATTAAAACTCACCACAACAGCTTGCTTTGTGCGAAAAAACACGCTGAGCGATGGCTAGTAAGCACTGATGACTCAGATTGACTGTCTGCTTAGAAGGTGAATCTTGGGAACAATGGTTTAAATTAACAATGCACACTTTAAAATAACAATGCACACTATGGAGTTTTATTATGTCAACTCTACGAACATTAACCATCGGTGGAACCTCAGCCTAGGCCCGCAAATGGTATTCTTGGCACGTGTGTGGAAGTTTACCGTCATTATGCAGACAAAAAAATGTATTGTAATGGCTTCATTCTAACACGCTGCCGATCATTAAACACGAATAAATTTATGGAATGCACCCATGCACCCCGCATAGGTGTTTGCTCTTGATAAGGACGGACCGAGAACGAACGTCGCCTCCACGATCTCCTTATATCCGGATACCGTGCATCCGGGCCTTCCCCGCGATGCGCAACTCTTCCTTAATCGAACTCGGTCTGGAAACGCATTAACTATGACATCGGGGCCAAGCGGAGGCAAACCTCCAGCAGAGCCCGACGGGGCGGCAATTCCAATGTTGTAGTTCACAATACTGTTCATCAACGGTGAGGCCATCCCTATCCCTACCTTCTGAATTCTGCAATGCTTGCGGACACGCGCTGAGACCGATCATCCATCACCTTGTATGGAACTGCTTAGGTATCACAAGGACACGTTCGTGACGGCGACCGGCATGGGTCCTTATTTACGAGGACTCGACCCTTCCTTAGGGCCCCATCAAAAAGACTTTAGGCGCACTACGTCGTTTTGTCTACGATTCCTCAAGGTTAGGCTACTACTGAAGCCTTCTTCCTTCCCACCCATCATTTCCCTTTATGCCACCTTGAGTACTTCCTTATAATAACCGTTCTTTGTTCGTTCGACACCCTGGCCTGCTCTGGTCACCGGGGCCCTTTTCATAAGGCTACGCTATAAGGAGAGGCCGGAGCTAGTCAGCCGCGCCACCCGCTGCTCGAATGTGGGTTGGGAAGTGTAATAACTGATGGGGTTAGTTGACACTCCCCTACTAGGTGTTCTAGGGTGCCACAGGGATGGTGCTGAGGTAGTATTCGCAAAAGGCGGTAGAGAGTGGGGTGCACGGTAAGGAGTAGGGTACTAATGGGGTAGAAGTTTGCAGTCGTCAAAATGCGCTAGCTGCGGATCTCGATAGGTGTGGGTGGGGTGATGGGTATTGTTGGCTCCCGTTCTCACGTTCTGGTACTGGATGAGTATGTCGGCGTATCTAGGCATAGGCGTTGGTTTGAGGATATGCGGAGCTTTTAAATCTAAATCTACTCCTTCAGAAAGGTCCCGGTGTGTATGGGCGCGGACAGTGGCGTATGCGAACTCATTTCCTTGAGAGATCCCTGCCCAGGGGACCAGACAATCTGTAGTTCTGAAATTTAACTGCTTCTACAATAGCCAATGCTGATAGGAATATTCGTTCATTGAGGAAATTCCGGCATGCAGCTAGGGAGTAGGTTAGTACACCCTAATCCTGGTAACCTATAATGTAACTTCTAAACGGAAGTAAACTATAGCATAAAGTTTACAATGTAGTTAATTTTATATTTTCATTATCCCAGCCCATTTCAAGGGTTACAGGCGTGAAGTTGAAAGCGGTGTATGGGTTACGTCAGTGATTTATAGGTTACTTCAACAAAATCTGACATGTAACCTTTACGTTGTAACCTATAAAACGCCCTGTAACCTATAAGAGATGCTCGTCGCGCCTTCTCTCTAGGTGGCCGTTGATTCCTCTGTTGCATGACGGAATATAAAGGAATGGCGGCGCCCGCAGGCCTGGTGGCAGCGTTTTCGCGCCACTCGCGCCTCTTTACCGCTGTGATGCCCCTATGATGAAGCTAGGATTGCTGTTACAAGACTTGTTTGTCGGCGTGAGTCGCGGAGGCTGCGGCGAGCCCGTTTGTGACTGGCAGCTCTACACGGACCGTTCTTCTACGACCAGCATCAAGTTCGCATGTTGAACCAATGCCCCGGCGCCAGTGAAAGCGATTTCGGTGAGTTTATTCCTGTAACGGAACCCTTGTTTTCATTGGAAGTATCTTTTCACTGGGGGCTTTTCAATTTGAAATTTCAGCATTCGAGAGGGATTTTGGTTACCTGACTGGTTGCTTCGCTGGACGTTTTCTGTTGTCTGCAACGGCAATTGAATGAAATCACGGGCTTGCGTTCGTTCCGTCAGATTAGAGCGGACGTCGGGCAAGCCCGCACGTTGTAACAGATAACGGCGCTCATGACCTTCTTTCTGCGCTGTTTGCGCGCCTTAGTCATGTGTTGAACGTTTTGTTTATGCTGTTGGCTTCATCGGGTGCACTTGACGAGTTATTGGCTCATGTAATTGTTAGGTAGCTCTGTTTGAATAATTGAATCTTTTCCCAAAAAAACTCTTATATTATCGCGGTATTCTCTGGGTATTATTTGTTTGCTTCAACTGTCAGGAAATGTTCATTTTTCTCGCTGCATATATTCGGAATGGTGTCTAGTTTATTGGTCTTGTAGTAGTATATCCAGTTAAACACAAGGTGTGCGCTACAGAAAAGTAGTCCACTAAATGCTGCCCGAAATTTCTAAACTCACTTTTGTCCATCACAAGCCTCTTTTTTGCGAAAGATTACCTACCACAAAGAGAGAGAGAAGTAACTTTATTGGGAGAGGCTGGTGATCCTAGGCATCGGCCAAGAGCCCTTCGGCTCTAGCAGCGTCTTCGGCCAGCTGGACGGCCCAGACTTGATCCGCTGGGTCTGTGCTGAACACGGTCTCCCATTGCTCTGCCCGAGTGATTCTGCGCACGGGTGTAGCCGCCTGTGGGCAGGCCCATAGCATATGTGCTAGATCTGCCCTTTCTTTACATTTGTGGCATTTGTCCGAATGTTGCCCTGGATAGCAGTAGCTGTACATAACCGGGTTTGGAAATGAATTCGTTTGAGGTAGCCGCTATACGACAGATTGCCTCTTGTTGAGTGATGGGTGAGCGGGGGGGAACTGGGCCTGTTCCAGACGGTAGTGATTTCTTATGTCCCTGTAGGACACGATCCGATCCCTACCTGACCATCGGAGCGAATGGGCGAATGGGGTGTTTGAATCGATGTCAGCTGGGTCGGTGAATCCTCGAGCAGCATCGTGCGCGCACTCGTTCCCGGCCAAGCCGGAGTGGGCAGGTGCCCATATCAGGTAGATTTTGCCGGTCCGCGCATCGCGACGGGAGCCAGATGTAAGGATTGCAGACGCTTCTGGGGAGATTCGCCCTCTCGAAAAATTTATAATGGCAGACTTAGAATCACTGATGACATATTTGATATTTGCGGAGGCCGTCATCGCCAGTGCTATGGCCGCCTCTTCTCTCACTTCCGGTTTATTCGTACGAATCGAGCCGTAAGCTATGTAATTTCCCTGCCGATCGACTACCACGAGCGCCATGGCATCGCGCCCTTCGTAATCGGCTGCGCCCACGTATGCCACATTCTCTGATTTTTCGTACTGTTTATGGAGGGCTTTGGCCCGCACGTGTCTTCGCTCCATATTGTGCACGGGATACATGTTATTCGAATGGGGGATATGGATATGCCTTCTCTTATGGCTAGAGGTAGTGGGACCTTCGTTGGGTCAGTACTCGGATAGGTGATGCCAATAGAGTCAAGGATGTGCCGTCCAGTCGCGCTGTACGTTAGTCGTTCTCGTTCCGCTAAGCGTTCAGCTTCGATGTGTTCGCATAGCGTATTGTGTAGCCCAAGTGCCTCGAAGCATTTGGTAGATGCGGTAAGCGGTATCCCGATACCTCGCCGGTAAGCTCGCCTAATGAGAGCGTCGATTTTGTGTTCTTCATCCTTTTTAATGTCTAAGGACGGATTGACATACGTTATCCTGCTTAGAACCAAAGTTTCAACTTAGATTGAGTTCCTTCATGCCGGGATGGCGGTTCGCAATACGCGAGATGAGTCGGGTGATTTGAGATACCTTCTTTTTCAGAGCGAGGATGGTTTCGGAATTGTGTCCGTTTGCTTGTATGCGAAGGCCAAGGACCCGTAAGCTTGTCACTATGGGGATGCGTTGGGTTCCACCACCAGCGAAAAGATGGACTTCCGGAGCTGTCTTACTTTTGCGCCACCCTCGACTGGTTGGCCGATATAGCAAAAGCTACCACACAATGAATAGTTTTCATATGTACAACACTCTTCATTTTTGTCATTTTTTTCCTTGAGTGGGTAAATTTGGTGTTAGTCATTTTGAGACAGCGGGCCATTTTCACCATGTTAAGTGGGTTCATTATTCTGATTTGCCAAAATTGCAGGGCAAATGATGAGTATTTCAGGGTATTGCAGGGCAAATGGTTGTTTCGCGTGATCCTAGTGTAGTGCCGTAAAACGACTTTACAGAATGGGCCAGCATGCAGGCTGCTTGATTGTTGTTGTTTTTTGGTAATACAAAAATTGTGACAAATTTGGTTACAGGATACAGTTACAGGTTACATTTACACAGTTACAGTTACAAGTTACAGATACAGGGTACAGTTACACAGTTAGAGTTACAGGCTACAGATACAGGTTACAGTTACACAGAGACAGGTGCAGGTGTAAAAATGGGTGCGGCACCCTCATCGGTTGCTGGCTGTTCAAAAGTGTGGTTACATCTGGCTACCTATGCTATGACTTATCAGAGCTACTGTTTTTCTTGCAGGCAGTGTTCCTTGAGCTGACAACCAGGACTCCCCTGCGTATGACACAATTTAAAATGAAGCCCGATTTCCGTGGAAACAACGGTATGAAAATGCAATAACTAAAACACATTCATGCAAATATTCTTTGTAAACATGACAACCAGGCCTGCACAGAAAAAAGTATGATTCACTTGTAAAAATGCGAAGTCTTTCTTCAAGTGTTATGATGTTATATTCCGCATCTTATTTTGCAACATGGTAATGAGACTCTCTCTATCAGTTCGTTACTTCATGTACGTTATGAATTTACATAATGATGCCCTCAGCATGTAGCTTTGTAGTTTTTCAGCAACTTTAGCTATTCTATAAGATGGGTACTTTTGCACAGCCAACAAGAAAAAGAGCTCTTTAAGAGAGCTCCAGTTGTTATGAGTGCTTGTGTTGTGTTCTTTTCTTCGCCTTGAGAAGTTTGCGGTGTTCTTTCATTATGAATGAAAACCAACTGCCCACCTGTAAAGCCTATTCCATTTTTACCAAAATAGCCCTTCGAGTCATTAAAAGTACAGACCTCCTGGAAATGTCACTTGAAGATCGGTGCAAATTACAGATGGATCCACTCCCACAACATATCTGGACCGAGAAAAAATGTAAGTTGGCGATTCCTTTTTACTAATAGCCGAGTAAAAAACCACCGATAAGAACATTTTACTGAAATGAAAAACGTTTCTGCTTCAACATGGGATCTCTGTTCAAATTGAAACTACCAGTACGAGGGGTGGAGGGGGATGTTTAAGTACAACGAAAAATGTGACGCAGACAGCGCCAGCATCCTTAAAGCACGTTTCCTGGATTTAGTGCGACGTTCGCTCTGTTGCGTGTACAAGTGATTCCACATCTTTCTCTTTTGCAAATGCATGTGCGGCACCCCAGTTTATCTGTTAGCCCAAAGTTTCTGCCTGTTCTGAGTGAGCATGCGGAAATATTGTGAGAGATAAACTGGAACACGGCACGATTAAAATTACATTCGGGAGGGTTGGCCGGTATGGCTACAGTAGATTCGCTTGTTCTGAACAATGCAGCCAAATTGCTCTTTGTAACGAGTATAGAAATGATGTGAAATTAGTTCAAATGCAGAAAATCACTCCATCTCTGGTGTGGCCTTTCATTTCATTCTCTGGTCTCCGTCTTTATTTTCGTGCAATGTATTTTTCGTACTTCACATGCCTGTGGTGTGAGGGGCTTATGGTTTCATTGTATTTTGTTCTTTTTCTGAAAATTTTCTGTAGATGGCTCTTCAAGGTGGGGAAATCCAAGTGACGGCACCTCACACATATACCTCCATTTACGGCAGCAAGGAACAGGTTATTCAGTTGAACTCCGGAAATGTTCAGCGTGCCCTGATTTCGTGCCTGCTTGTGTACTACATAAATTGCGAAGCTTATCTCCTTTTTATGCAGGAGATTTCTTTATGCAGGAAATTTTAGATCCCATTGAAAGTTTGTCCAAAATACAGATTTCAATCGGCCTAAAAACTTGTTAGTGCTGCGTAAAAAAAGATAACTTGGCGTGGGAATCACAACTCACGTGGAACTGTAAAGAGGAACCTAAGAGGGAAGTGCAAAGATGGATTCGTAAAGACGACTGAATTCCAAGTGTAATATTACCGACTCTGAGTGACAAGGCGAATGTAGCGAATATAGCCATAAACACTGCTTTGTATGAAACAGTGAATTTGTAATAAATGTTCTTGCTCGTTTCCCACATTCTGCGTTTTTTTCTGTGCGGAACCATGACAATAACGCTGTACTGGGAAAGTGCACATCTCAGAACCATGTCATAAATTTAGCTCAAATTTGAATTCGTCTAAAATTCTTCAAGGCAGCATCCAAACAATTCGAAATACTTTGCATACATCGTGCAAATATTGAGGTAAATAATCTGTATATTTGGCCATGTTTGCGAAGCTGTTCACGCAACATTTATTAAATAGGTTTAATAAGGATATATGAATAAACATAATTTTACCTGGAAGTCTAAAACAACATAGGAAACACCAATTCACCCAGGAATCCGTAATTGTCTAATACTCATTAAGGGACGACAATAAAATTGGGGTGGGGACGATAATAAAATTGGGGTAAAAAAATAAAGGTGAATGTTCAGAACCACTGATGCCAAACTTCTGTAAATAAGCTCCTCTTAAATGTGCAAACGTGTGCATGTACTGCAATTCTTTTTTTGAAAATCATGGCATAAGTTGTCCGACAAAAATTTTTGACGTAAGGCTAGGTTGTCCCAACTTTGGCGTCCTGTTGAAGTGTGCTATCAACTTCATGTTTCCCCTAAAGCTTAGTTTCACTAAAGCCTAATGTTGTTTAACTAAAGCTCAAATTCATGCCCACAATTTACCAAAAGGGCTATCATGCATGTTTGATGCTCGTTTCTTAAACGGCACAAAGCTGATGCAAACATCAAATTTAGTTATGCCTGTTCATGAGACTTAAGCGTTTCCAACACTGGCGAAGATTTTTCGGTGACAACCTGGGTAACGATTATCGAACAGGTAGTGCAATACATATATATTAAAAGAACATTTTTAAGCTTTCTGGCACCGCCATTGGAGGAATTATAAAAGTAACTTCTCTTTCAGTCACAGCCGTGTGGCCGGTAGTTCATTCAAGGGACGAACAAAAGACACCCGAGGCTTTCCGAGTTTAGATAGCGCAATGGACAGCATAGCCGCACATGTCGTCTTCCACTAACGCAATGTTTGTTTACCACTACTACGCGGGAAAAGCGCCTTCGGGGTCTCGCCACAGCGGTGCCGGCGAATGCGCGCGTGGCACGCAACACGACACCTTCCAGGTGTGTGGCCGTGGAGGGCGGTAGATGTGCGTGGCCTTGGGGGTCAGTAGAAGCTGCAAAGTAACCTATAACTGAGTAACCCTTACGTGTATACGTATATAAAGGTTACTAAGCTGTAGGTTACTTTTGTACCTTATAAATTATAGGTTACAAAAATTCGAAAATGTGCACCTCTATTAAGGATTGCCCAGCTTTGAGTGTATAATCATATATTCCTCACGATATGCGGCAGATATGGTGACAGCAACTTCTCTGGCTGATTCTATGGATGTTGCGAGGGTCTTGACTGCTCCTAGTTCTTTTCTGTTGGCCTCAGTCACTATGGCAGCGTTGGTAGATTTTTGTGGATACGCGGATGCGTCTGCATAGAGAGTGAAGGCAGGGGGGTGATTGTACTGTGGATGAATTCTTTTTGTCCTTGCTGCTCGTCGTACCTTGACATACGTCGAATCACGTTACGTGTGATTGATGACACGCCGATGTGTTGCCGAACATCTACGGGGATATGTGCCTTGGGAACTTGCTACTGTGAGGTTAAATATCCTAGCGGGCGAGACATGGCTCTTTTCTTAACGGGAAGTTGGAAGCGTGCAAGTTGTATACACTGGGATTTGTGTCCACGGGTTGTGGACGCCCAGTTGTAGTAATTCTTTGTTACCATTATGGAGGGCCGGTTCAGTGCGATTTTGGGGGCTTGACATATCGCGGTGCTCAGAGGTTTTTAGGGCCAGGCATGAAGTACTGTACGCAGTCCGGCTAATCAGAGTGGCCAGGAAGATGCGAGCAGTATCTTATTCTTGGAGACTGAATCTTCGGTGAGGGACTGGATGCATGAGGTGCATTTGTCGTGTGACTGTACGTTGGACGGGGAGAATCATTTCGCAGTCTATTCGTATTTTGTTGGGGTGAGCCCCACAATTCGGAGGTGGGGGCTATAGGGACCATTGATTATTGTTGCATCATTTCGAATCCGGTAAAAAGTTGACGCGCGTCGTGGGTGCGTTTTTAAACCAGGGTGTCGAACCGGAACCGGAACCGAACCGAAAACCGGAACCGAACCCGAATTTTTGCTCGGAACCGGAACTGAACCGGAACCGTATTTTTTCCGCCATTTTGGAACTGAACCCGAACCGGAACGAATCGAAGGAACCGTTCCGAACCGGTTCCGGGCCTCAAAAATGTGATTTCTAGTTTTCCATTTCGGTACCCTACCTTGTGTCTGAAGATATTTTGCCACTCGCCAGACAGAACCATGAAATATTTTGCGTAGTCTGCAGTTCCCAAGGCCCATCAGGTTCTCTTCTAATTATTGCCCTCAATTTAATGTAAAGTTGTCCGTATATACTATCAGTTTGCGTTAGGTACTGCCCATCTCTCCCAATTATCTTTTACATTGTGGGGATCTTAATTGGGGCTACTCCCAATTACGCGAGCACGTAGCCCGTGATCCCCTCTCCTCGAGGGGTGAGGATGGCCCCTCGCACCCTCTCCCTGCAAGGGGCACGGGTTGACCAATGCGCGCCGGTCCGTGAGCCACGTGGGGCGTGACGTAGTGGCCCCTTCCAAGGGCTCGCGGCGGCGGGCGCGCGCTTGGGTCGGACCCAGGAGAGATGGGCTGGGTGCCGACTCCGACAGGTACTTCGTGCTCGCAAGCTGCCCGCTCGCTTCTGCCTGAGCGACTGCCGTTTTCTCACTTCCGTGAGGTCGGCGAACGTACCGGGAGTTGGATTTCGCAGTCAGTCTGGTGGTGGTCGGTTCCGGTCCTAGCCGGGCCCATCACCCGCAGCGCTTCGGTGGCTTACGCCACTGGACCAACAGCTGCCGAATACCCTCCCTGCGCGTCGGGCTCTGTGGCTTGAAGCGTACGGTCGGCGGGTACCCCCCTCTCTGCCCCAGGGGCTAGGAGTGTAATACCAGGGCTGGTTGCTGTACCGTGGATTACCCGGAATTAAACCAAGTTTTGAGGAGGTACTTCGTCTTCTCGGAGTGACTGCGCACGCGTGGCGAGGGCCGCCGCGGCCGTTTACGGCTTGGCTCGCTCGAACCCATGGTGGGCACCTTGGCAGGCGGCACTGCATTGTACAGGTGAGGCCCACAACATTTAGCATAACTTAAGTTAAAACATATTACGAGGCAACAGATCATGGAATATTATTCATGGTTTCTATCTACATGGTGTTTAAAATTGTGTAAAGTTTTCAATGTGTTGTTAATTCGCATGCATCCCTGTCCGCTTGTGAAGGCCTTCAGGGACACCATCAACAATAAATCCATATCTTCCACTTATTCTAGTTTGAATGGGCAGTTATATACAAACAGCACTGAGACACAAACTCTCGCAGTTCCCAAAATTAACGTCACTTTTTCTTGTATACAGTGCCGTTGTGTCCATTGGTTGCTACTCTAAGAGAACATGAGATATAAAAAAATGGGGAATCCTAATTTCCACTTTTAAAGTATATTTGATAGCATTTTCATGTTATCTTAAATCTGCTCAACCTTACACTTAAGAGGCGGATGGATTTAAGTCGATTAGTGTGGGTTAGCGGGTAGACTGGGGTGAATTAGTTAGGTGAGTGAATGAGCTAATGTGAATTAGTGGGACTGGTGTGTTCATTAATTTGGATTAAAGGAATTAGCGGGTCAGTTAAGGCGGATTCGACGGTCGGACCAAACATGATATCTTTGAGGTCCTTGGCATTTGGAAATTTTGCAGCGTTCTCCTTCTCGACCAATCAGGAAATTTTGTCACGCACAAAGTAGCCGCAAAGTTTTGCGAGGACTGCCTGAATGCTATTTATGCCCGTATTGCGCTATTATGTTGTTGCTATATTAAAATTGACATCTCACACTAAAGTTAATAACTCATTGCCTAATGCATATTTTATATTCATCAAAGGGTTTTCAAAACGTGTGTATACAGGGTGTCCCAGCTATCATGCACCAAGATTTTAAAAAAGAGAAATTGCGTAACTCGAAGAAAACCTAGTGCATAATGTTTTGCAGTACTGTGAAGAAGCGGAGAGTAATTTTTTCGTTAATGAGACTTAATTAATTAATTGTAATTAATTATCTAACTCGAGAAATACTGTCCCAATCACTAAAGTGTCTATGAGGCACTTCTAGGTAACCACGAGGGGCATCTAACTGCGGTATTTTAAGTGACGAACTAATTGCGTACTTATTTATTCTGACTGATAAAGGAAACCCGCGAAATATGAAAAATACCACGTGACGACGCTTACGCGCGCATTGTAAAGCAGCGTCCCCAAACAAAGCTGATTGAAAGCAACTGCTTCGCGTGCTACCCGCCCGAAGAGACAGCGCATCGCCTTTATAATAGCATGCATGGAAGGAGCAGCAGCAGCAAGATTGGCGGGACGCGTGTGCAGATAAGGAAGAAACTCGGTAGCGATTTCTTCTTTCTGTCTTTTGTCTATTTCATTCTGGCTAACTCAGAGGCAGTCTGTTTGAGGGCGTTGCTTTACGGTGCTCGCGGAGGCGCCGTCACGTGGTATTTTTCATATTTCGCGGGTTTCCTTTATCAGTCAAAATAAATGTGTATGCAATTAGTTCATCGCTGAAAATACCGCAGTTAGATGCGCCTCGTGGTTACCTACAAGTGCCTCATTGACACTTTAGTGATTAGGACAGTATTTCTCAAGTTAGATAATTAATTACAATTAGTTAATTAAGTCTCATCAAAGAAAAAAATACTGTCCGCTTCTACACAGTAGTGCAAACATTATGCACCTGGTTTCCTTCGAGTTACGCCTTTATTCTTTTTTTAAATCCTGGTGCATGATAGCTGGGACACCCTGTATATGAGGGGAGACAGTTGGAAAGAAACTAAATTGCGAGAAAAAAAGGAGGAACGATTAACTGGTTTGATGCAAGAGACGCCCGATAGCATTCTTCAATACCTTCTCTTTCTTTGTGTTACCGTTCTGCAGCCTCCCACACGTCTAGCATCTCAACGGCGATAGCACGTGCGCTTAGGCAAAGCGGCGCCAAAACTCTCATAACAGACTCTTAGCAGGCGTGGCCCAACTTTGCCAACGGTCGATTGCATGTTACAACACTTCCGATGATCAATCAGAGACCAGCAACGAGACCAGTCAGGATTGTATGGGCACCAGCTCATACTGGCATCCCCGGCAAACAAGATCACCAACCTCGTGGGTCGAGATTTGACTCGCTTAGCCAGCGCTGATGAAGCCTGGCCCGAGTGCATGCATCCTGCAGTCACAGACCAGGAAGTTACTCAGAACTATGGCCTCTTCCATAGAACGTCTTCCTCTCCGCACAAATCGCTACCGATTATCCAGGAAAGATTACTCCGCACACTGTCGGTATACACCTTCCCACACAACACCAGACTTCACCTCTTTGACGGGACACAACTCTCTCCATTTCGTTTCTTCTGTGGAGAGCCTGGGAACCTCATACACATAGTAAGCGGCTGCGACAAGTGTGCCGTAGATCGATCCAACCTCCACGTTTCCACAGAGAATTGATAGACAGCCATGGCCAGCTCCGGCCTGGAAGATCAGTTGCTCTCGATGGAAACGGCTGTCGATTCAGCCCCCTCGAATGAGTACGCCTCTCTGAAACTTTCCCTCGATTGAATTAAACTACTCTCTCTCTCTCTCTCTCTCTCTCTCTCCCCAAGTGATCATTACTGCTGCTTGTGACTTCACTTGGCTATCATCTTTCCTAGAGCCCAATCGCTGTCACCGGTCGCTGAAGGGCCATTAGCAAGTTCCTATCTCCGGTGGTTCCCTATCCAATGCCGTCCTATACACGCCGTCCAATGAGTCTTTATAGGCATTCTATCTTCCTAACAGCTCTGTTCGCAGATAAAAGATGAGCAGAAGGAAATTTCTTTTAATGCCACCTGCCACGCTTGGCAGTCGGCGCCACATACTCGTCACACTACCATAGAAAACATTTTGCAGGTACAGTTAAAGGAGCTCTTCAACACTTTAGATAAACTCGCCGCGGTGGCTCAGTGGTCAAGGCGTGGCGCTGCTGAGCACACAGACGCGGTTTAGATTCCCGGCCTCGGCGGCCGCTTTTCTGATGGAAGCGAAAAGCGAAAAAGTCTGTGTGTCCGAAATTTCGGGGCACGTAGAGATCCCCAGGTGGTCAAAATTAATCCGGAGCCCTCCACTATGGCACGCCTCGTCGTCGGCGTAGCGTCGGCGCGTTAAACCCAACAATAAATAAATAAATAAATAAATAAATAAATAAATAAATAAATAAATAAATAAATAAATAAATAAATAAATAAATAAATAAAAAATTACGCCCACCTCCCCTCGCGGGAACCCTGGTGTGATGCGACGCTGAGGGCGGTTCAAGCGCAAGCGGAGAGCAACCTTCGACCGAAAGGCCGCCGGAGAGCGGCACACCGGTTATATGCGCAGCGCGCCCGAAGGAGAGGAGACCGCGGAGAGAGTGCCGCGGCTATGAAGCAACACAATCCAACACAATCCACTTTAATCCAATCCAATCCAATCCAATCCAAATCCAAGCAAAGCCAAGCCAATCCAATCCAATCCAATGCCCCTTGCGAGAGAGTGTTCGCTATCGGAGAGGAGAGGGGGAGAGTGGCTGCGGACAACAACGGACGCACGCAGACAACAACGGACGCACGCAGGAAGGACAGGGCCGCCGACAAGAGATGCTCTGAGCGTCGCATCTAATAAATAAAAAGCAGTAAAAAATAAATCAACACTTTCACTCTTCTTCGCATCTGGAAGCACTGCGAAAGCTATAGCTATTGCCAGCACAGAGCAACAGTGCGTGATTTGCTCGCCGCTGCGGATACACCTTCCGTTTCTGCTTCGCTTTTGTGGCTTTTTTTAAGTGGCTATCAAATGCGTTCTATTCTGCAACTTAAGGAAAGCCGGCAAACAGCCGCTACACCGCTGTAATGACGTCATTCAGGGGTCGAAGAACGCGAAGACCGGGAAGGGGAGATAAATATTTTGAGCAAGTTTTTATGTTATCTGACGAGGAGAGAGCAGTAATTTTTGGCTGAGGCACATTGCAACCCTATAATCTAATGTGTTGGTTGACTATTTTCTGCAAGCACTGAAGATTTAGAGAAAAGTTGAAAAAAGTGTTGCAGGGTCGCTTTAGTTTGGCGAAGACAAAATATTTGGACAAGGAAACCTTCATTATAACTTTGTTTTTATGCCGACTTGATAAGGAAACGAAAAACGAGCACAAAAAAGTAACAGAAAAAAACATGCCTGCTTTTTTTCTTTGAACCCGTTTGAACCCGTTTGAACCGGTTCGAACCGGTTCGAACCGGACCGGAATGGTGCTTTGGAACTGAACCCGAACCGAACCCGAAAGGCTTGAACCCGAACCCGAACCGAACCCGAAAAAATTCCGGTTCGACACCCTGTTTTAAACGACAATCGAATTTTTTATCACTCTATGGTACAGCACCTGAGCACAAATCCACACACCTTCACGAAGTTCATTGGTTGAAAAACGTGACTGTGGGTGCGTTCCCGCCTGAGCTTTGGTATGACGTAGGTTCGAAGTTTCTGTTCTTGCTCTCTCTAAAAAGACAACGAGTAAATCCAGGGCGTCAAATTTGCTCCTACAGAAGCCATTGGATTAGGTGGCAAGCTCCAGAACAGTACATCAGCAAGTGATTTTGAGAACACACAACAGCTCCGTTCCACCCGCCGCAATATACCTTTCCCCGCTTCCTTCGAAAACAGGGCTTGGAATGACAGCACGCAGTTGTTATTTCCGTACACCGAAATGTACGGCATCACAGTACACCGTCGACATGGCTAATAGATAGGCACTAGACAGTACGCTCTCGCCATTTTCAGACTTAGCAGCAGCTGTCGCATCCGCCCGCAAGCCGAGGGGACTGACTTTTGTGACGTCGCTAGCATACTAGCTTGGAGCAGAAACCTAAAAATTTACAAGGGCATTCGCACTTTTGTAACTCTCCAATGTAGCGTGTTATTTCTGGGGCTGTCTGCCCGGTTGTAATTGTTGTTAATTTTCTTTTGACAAACGAGTATTTTCGTCCGTCCTGTCTAGACTTTGTATAGCACGTTCTCTTGCTTATGTCGTTTCGTTTGTTTCCGACGGTTGCTGTGCAGCGCCATATGTACGCGGCAGAAGGTTTTTGTGAGGCTGAGTTAATCTTACTTCTTCCTCTCCAGCCCAGACCTCGTTTGTCTGAATAAATGAATATATGAAAGAAAATAAATGAAGGTGGGGGAGCGAGGGATGGCAGAAAACAGGACACACATCCTTATCGAAATCAGCAGCAGCTGCTGCAGTCTGTTTCAATCCCCCTGCAGACGAACGGTTGTCCCATACAGTTCCAGATGCACCCGCAATTGGCTGTCCAAAGCAGACTAAACGAGCACCTGTTTTGAAAAAACCTGGTCGAGGTGATGCAGAGTGTCTGGGATGATATCTGGGAACTGATCGAGAGACAGTGTCTTACTGCGGAACAACACCGCTGATTGTCACATAAAGCCAAAACTGTACTTTAAGCAGCGTTAGCGCGTTTAAACGTAGCGTTGTTTGGTAACAGGACCAGATCATGCCAAAAAGGTTGATTGTAATTATTTCAGCAGACTTTTCGCTATCAGCGTGCAAGTACGTATATGTGAAATTTCTAACGGCTGTTGCTTCATCGCAATTTGCAGAACTCATATTCGTATTAAGAAAGTGTTTCCGGAGCCTTTTAAAGAGAAAGATTTCTTAGTGGCACTGATGGCGTCCCGTAAAAAAAAATTAACACCTTTCCACTCAGCGTGAAAGCTGTTGGAAGTGCAGAGCAGTGATTCGCCATTAAGGGCTGTGGCGTCGCTATCCGCTCATTGCTACCATCACCACGCTCTTCGCTGCCCTGTCTCACTGCTCTCCTGATGAATTTAACGGAGGTTTGTCCAACGCAATTCAAATTTCCCTCCTTCGCAGTGCTCGCGGGCCCCTTGCCTGGAACAGGGCAAGCGGGACCTCGCACGTGCCGGCGCCTAATGCGGAGTTTGGAATACGGTGTTCCTAGCAGCTACGTTTTTCGCATACTATCGTAAAAAAAATTAGCACTGGCAAATTTTGCCAGGATATGCGCAGCGTGAGCTAAGGTTCAGATGGTTATTCTTAGCTTTCCTCGTCAAGGATTAGCTTGATTATCATGCTTACTGCTGTTTCAATGACACAAATAACGGTATACGCATTATGTGACACATGTATACTTATCGAGCGGCTCCGGCGCAGCGTCACCAATCGCCTCAGCGCTAAGCTGGTTCCACAGGCTCACGCCGGTGTTGCTGCGACGCACGAGCCATCGGTTCCACACCCGGCCACCCCTGCCATAATCTTCAAGTGGACCGGGCCGCCACGTGCGGAATGGAGGTCGGCGAAGACGCTGGGTGCGTGGGGTGTGTGAGAGACGCCGGGAAGCGAGCGATGTTCTGTGCGCCGTGTGACATCACTGCTCCTCGCGCATGTAGAACATGGCTCTCCAGGAGCAAACGCCAAATTGCTCTACCTCGGCCAGTGTAGCTCAGGCTACAACACCCATCCAACGGACGTTCCTAACTAAGCACACGCTGAGGCTGCCGGTTAATTACGCATAATCTGCATCAAATGTGCCCGCAGTTTTCTTAGTGTTAAACAACGGGGAGATGTATGAGAAGCGCCAGCGGTTCAGGAGTTTCGAACGCTTATGACTATATAAACCGCTTGGCTTTCGAACCCTCTGTGGGACCCCGCGACGACAGCCACTATACGACGGAACGCCATCTGGCTCTACTTGGGTCCAGCGAGCGAGCTACGACGACAAGGCGAGCCCCTAAAGTGATCTGCACATAATAACTTGTGCATCTTCCCATGGACCGGTTCGTCGATCGAAAAGCTCTGTTAATATCTCCAGACACACGGCGCGTGCGTGAAATGTGTCGAAGCGGTTCTAGATGAGACAGTGCACGCCTGAATTATGAACCGAGAGAGCAATAGTATACCCGTATCTGATAAACTACGTATCGGCATACATTTAGACAGTTCGATACATTCGTTTACTTTTATTTTTATTTCATTTTATTGCTCTTGTATTGGCGCATCATCATTATCTGCTTGCGCCGCCACTATCCTCATCATGAACGGTTGCCTACAATCATCATCAGCGGTCCTTGTACTGGCGCGTCAGCAGTGCCACGACACAGAAGTTCGAATGCGAATGCACACCCGCGCGGCCGCATGCCATCGCCGCTCTCCCAGTTCCGGCCGGGCTTACGCACTCGAATGAATGTAGGAGGCCACCGCTCACCGAGTCCACGGCTCCTTTCGTACATTGTTAATTACGAACACCCCTAAATACACCGCAATTCTCTTTGCTTCCTCTTTTTGCACGGTGTGCTTTACTGTGTGCCTTTTGAATAATTTCTCTTATTCTAGGAGGAGGCAGCACTGTCAAGCTAACCTAATTAGATTTTTTCCCCTCGATGCCTACATCATTTTTGTTGAGGAATAAAGGCGTCATTATTATTATTATTATTATTATTATTATTATTATTATTATTATTAAACCCCACTAAAACAAAGGTTGTCACCTACAGCCGGAAAACCCACCGTCTGCTGTTTTCCTACAGTATTGAGGGAGCTCCTCTGCAAAGGGTTGAGGAGATTAGGGACCTAGGGGTGCTTTTCGACAGTACCCTCTCTTTTTCTCCTCATATTAGGCTCATCACCCGGCGAGCACTCCGAAGCCTTGGAAATGTGTGTCGGATTACAAAGGAATTCTCTTCTCCAGATCCATTTCTAATGCTATACAGTGCAATATGTATACCACAGTTAGAATATGCTTCTGTTGCCTGGAACGGCATCTCCAAATCTAGTAGTGAATTATTAGAACGTGTGCAGAAGAAGTTTTTATCCATATTTAAGCACCGTCATCACAATCACAGTTTTCATCCTGATTCTGACTTATCCATAGTCCCTTCCATCCCTTCCTTGAACTGCAGACGTATGCGTGCAGATCTTACATTTCTTCACAAAATTGTTCATGGTGACCTTTCTTGCGCAGACCTGCTTAACTGTTTAGAGTTTAGTGTACCACAAAGGCCCACCAGGTCGCATCGCCCGTTCTTGACCGCTGCGCGCAACTCCAATCATTCTCCTGTGCGCAGAATACAGAATTGTTACAACCGCTTCTTTGAACGCCTTGACATCTTTCAGAAATCCTTTACAGTTTACCGTACAACGCTGTTGAATACAGTATGTTAAACACCTATGATATGTCTGTCGTTCTTTTTTTTCTGGAATTTGATTTCTCTGCGGTTGTGTCTATCCAACTGATAGTTGCCTATTTTTGAAACTGTTTACTGTCATTTGTTCGTTTTTTCATTTGTCTCTACACTCTTGCAGTTGTTTTTGTTGTATTACTGTCAAACTTTGTTGCTCTGCCTGTCGTGTGGCCTTTACGACGGGCAGAGCAACATAGGCATCTTCTTTTTTTATTTTTTACCTGTACCCAGGCTCCGCCTGTGCTTTATTTCTGTCATTTTCACTACTTCAATTTGTGTGTCTCTTGTCGCTTGTGTGTTTCTTGCTATATGTTTCTTGTATTTTGTTTTCATGTAACTACCCGTGCGCCAGCACTCAGGCCTCTGGCTGTTCCTGGGCACGTAAATAAACATGATTGATTGATTGATTGATTGAGTGATTGATTGATTATTATTATTATTATTATTATTATTATGGGAAGATCTTACCCATCAACACTACAATTATTACGTACAGCAAAAATCCAGCATGATTTTAGACTTCGTGGATTTCACATCCTTGGTGCAACTTAATAATATCGAAAACAGCTCTCAACATATCTTAGATCTTTGGTTTTCAGACATTCAAAGCGTGCGTGTATCGTTGTCTGACATCTCTTTTGTCAAGCCCGACAAGCATCATCCTCCTTTTCTAGTGTCTGCTCACGTCTCGATTCAGCGTTGCAGTGCTACACTGAAGAATAATGAATTCGCTCCCTACTGTTATGCCCGTGGTGATTACATTGGTTTGTATAACTTTTTTTCTTCGTTCGATTGGCTGCAAATTCAAGAACTCCCAGATTGCGATGCGCAGGTCGAGCGGTTCACTGAAATAGTCAAAAGTGGCATGAATCAGTTTATACCCAAATGTAAACCATGCCGTTCCAAACACCCCTTTTGGTTCTCTAATGAACTTCGTACCGCCCTTAAGTCAAAAGACCGCAGCCACAGAAAATATAAGAAAACCGGGCTTGATGAATGGAAAGAGGACTTCCGGTCCTACAGTAAAACGTGTAAAAGTCTTTATGAGCGGGACCAGCGCTCTTATCTCGATTCTGTTGACAGCAGCGTTAATTCCCAGCCTGCAACATTCTGGAAATATATTCGATCCCGTAAAAATAACTATCATGAGCAAATCCGTCTTGTTGATTCCTCTGGGGAAGAAGTTCGTGATGTTGCCAACCATTTTGCTCAGCAATTTAGTACTACATATGACCAGCGCGATGACAGCGAAATAAACCTAATGTTAAATAATGTAAAGGGTCCTAGCTTAGTACAATTGGACGAGCAGTTGGTGCTCCAGAGTCTAAGGTGCATGAAACCGTCGCTGTCGTGTGGCCCTGACAGAATACCTCCCGCTATTTTAAAAACATTCAGCAGCATTTTTGTTCCTGTTTTAACTGCGGTATTCAATCACTGTCTAAACACAAACACATTTCCTCGTAAGTGGAAAATCTCTCGAGTGCGCCCCATCTTCAAATCGGGCACCAAATCTGTTGCGAAAAACTATAGAGCAGTTTCTCTACTTTGTGCTGCCTCCAAGCTTTTTGAGACAGCGCTGCACAAGGTATTGTCAAGTTCTGTACAGCAGTTTCTCACAAGTAAACAGCATGGTTTTATGTCAGGAAGGTCGACAACGACTAATCTCGCCTGCTTCATGGAGCAGGCCTCCGCTGCACTTTCTGAGCGAGGCCAGTTGGACGTCGTCTACTGTGACCTGAGCAAAGCATTTGATGTTGTCTGCCACGCGTTGTTACTTTATAAGCTTTTGCTGTCAGGCATTGATACACCACTCGTGGCTTTGCTGGGTAGCTATCTAAGCAATCGGTTCAGTTTCGTTAGTGTTAATGGGCAGACGTCCTCTATGTATAGATCAACAAGCGGTGTGCCCCAAGGCTCCGTGTTGGGCCCTCTCTTGTTCTCCATTTTTGTGAATGATGTGTCAGTCGCAATTAGAAAGTCTTCTTTTCTTCTCTATGCTGACGACATCAAAATTTTCAGACGTATAAAGTCCACCGAAGACTGTGATGCCCTGCAGCAAGATATATTCTCCTTTGCTAACTGGTGCTCAGATAACAGACTAAATCTTAACCCGGCGAAAACAAAGGTCATGTCTTATACCCGAAAAACGAACCCCATTTTCTTTCGCTACAGTATTGATGACGGTTTTCTATCTAGAGTCGACGAGATCAAAGACCTCGGACTGCTCTTCGACAGCGCCTTAACTTTCTCGCCTCATGTCACTCAACTGACTCGGCGGGCGCTCGGCTCGCTTGGTGCTGTATGTAGGTTTTCAAGAGACTTCCAGTCTCCTCATTCGTTCCTAAAACTTTTTATGGCACTTTGTATTCCTCAACTTGAATATGCCTCTGTCATTTGGAATGGAACCTGCACATCTAATTGTCAACGTGTAGAGCGTGTACAGACGAAATTTTTATCCATATTTATGCATCGTTTTCCCTCTGAGCCTCTCCCGATAACTGTCTCTTTAAGTTACCGGCGCACCCGTTCAGATCTTGTTTTCTTATATAAACTGCTTCATGGTACAATTTCATGCCCGGAACTGCTTGCAGCAATCGGGTTTCGTGTTCCGAAAAAAGCAACAAGGCTAAACCACCCTTTCCACACAGCTGCTCAACTTAGCAGATGTTCTCCTCTTGATAGACTGCAACGCCTATATAACCTTCACTCAGGGGAACTTGATATTTTTTGCCGTCCCCTTGGGGGGTTTTTGTCCGGGCTGTTAGCCGTGGCGCACTAACTTCATTTCGACAGTTCTCGTGTTCCTGAGTTATTTTCCGCTTGTGTATATTGTTTCCACAGAGTCTGTTCTCATTTGTTCATATATGTTGTTAGTGCTGCGGGCGTAATCGTTGTATGTACTATGCTACACTTATGTAGTCAACTCTTAATACATATATTTAAGTGGCCTGGGCGAACCAAATGTTATAGAAACAAATGTTTCTATAACTTATCAGTTTATGTGAATAGTTACAAACATTTCCTGTACTTTTTCGGCCGCCTGGACACCCGCGCCACCGTCCCAACCGGTCAACCTTCGGCCTCAAGTTGCCTCTCTCCACGCCCTTCTCACCGACGCGCTGGAGGGAATCTCTTTTCTGAGCGACCAAGTGACCCGGCTTCGTGAGGAAAACGAACAGGTCCCTCTTCAGAGCATGCAGGGCCTTGCTCGGCAGGCCGATGTTGTTGTAGTCTCCCTCCGGGAGCAAATTCGCTTCCTGCGTGGGGAACTCGCTCGACGGCCTGCTGCCCCGCGCACCCGGCCCTGCTCCCCGGAATTGAAGTCGCTATTTTCTGCGGCGGCTCCAATGCTGCCTGCCCCTTGCGCATCCCCCTCGCCGACATCAGCCACTGCCGGGGGTGTGCAGGGTAATGTAGTTGCATTTGTCCCTGCCTCGGTCACTGGGCTTGTACAGCCGAAGGTACGCCCAGCTCGCCTTCAACCGTCGTATGGCACTTCCGACCCGGGATCAATCACGGTGGTTTCACCGAACTTAACACACTCGGCTGACCAACAACCGACACGTGACGTATCTCGGCGGCCACCTGCTATGTTCGTTTCTAGGCTGTCACCGGAGACTTCTAGTGAAGCCTTGTCCTCCCCCCTCACCACTTTGAACGCCCCTCCTGTGACCTGCAAACGACTAAAAACAAGGTTCACCAACTATGCGTCGTTTCATGTCGTGTTCTCCGATGAGTACTTCGAACGCTTGCAAGACCCATCGTTGTGGCCGAATGGGTGCCTCTTTAAACGGTTTCTAGGTCCTCTTCATGAATCCATGCTACACACGTCTGGAACATCTAATAATAATTCACCCGGATGCGCCTGAACATTCTCTATCAAAACGTTCGTGGCCTATGGACAAAGGCTAGTGAGATTTTTTATTTCGTATCTTCATCCGATTTTCATATTTATATTCTTACGGAAATCTGGCTTGAACCAGATATTGCCTCCCGCGACTATTTTACCGAAAATTTTAATGTTTACCGCAGTGACCTGGACTGTACAAATAGTAAAAGTTTTGGTGGGGGCGTTCTTATAGCTGTAGATTGTTCTATTACTTCCTTGAGGCGCAGTGATATCTAAACTGTGGATGAATCTGTCTGGGTTGAATTATGCTGCCCAGGTAAGCGGAATATATTACTTTCTACATTTTACTTTTCTCCAAATCTTCATCCACATGAGTAGGAGTCAGGCATTTCGGCCATCGAAAACGTCGTCACCTCAAATCCCCGTCATGACTTCTGTATCGCTGGCGATTTTAACGCACCTGGTATCGACTGGTTGGATGGTACCGTCCAGCATCAATACCACTATGCCATAAGGAAAGGCACCTGCCTTCTCGACTTCATTTCTTTTACTGACCTCCAGCAAAAAAATGGTGTAAAAAACGGCAATGGAAACACGCTTGACCTTTGTTTTTCCCATCTTCATTCTCTCAGTGTTTCCAAATCCGACTTTCATCTTGTGTGTCCTGACAAGTATCATCCCCCCTTGCATCTTTCTTTACCGTGTTCCCCTCATTTCATTCGCTCCTGTCCATCTGCCCGTCCTGCCTTTAACTTTGCCGCTGGGGACTACGTAGGTTTTTATAATTATCTGTCGGAGTTTGATTGGTCTGAGGTTTCAAACGCTCGTAAAGTTGACGAGCAAGTCGAGCAATTTTCTTCTATTATGCAAGAAGGTATGGGCAGATTCATCCCGCGTAAGTGGCCCAGGAACTCTAAATTCCCCGCTTGGTTTTCAGGTGAGCTCCGCCTGGCCTTGAAACATAAGTAGCGTGCCCATCGGAAGGCACGGCGGACAAATAGTGAGTCATGGCAACAGCAGTTTGTCTATTACAGGTCTTTGTACAAAGTGCTCTATAAGCGGGATCGGTTACTGTACATCTCTGCTGTTGAAAATGGTGCTACGCGGAGTTCCAAATGCTTCTGGCAGTACGTCCGTTTTCGCTCCGGCACGAAAAGCCGAGAACACATCAGCCTTCTCGATGGAAAGGGAAATAATACCGCTTCTGTTGCCGATGCATTTGCTGAGCACTTCAGTTCATTATTTGGACCCAATACCCTCTCCCGCGCCCACGAACTGTCTTCTTCAAATTTCTGAATCACCCTTATATGCGAACAAGACGTTCTCAAGGCACTCAAGCAGCTAAAGCCATCTTTTTCCTCTGGTCTGGATGGAATTCCCTCCGCACTGCTAAAATCTTACGGGGTCATACTAGCTCCGATTCTCGCTTCTATATTTAAAAACTGTATAAAATCATCTACCTTTCCGCGCCTTTGGAAAGTCGCGCGTATTGTTCCTGTGTTTAAGTCTGGTTTGAAAACAAAGGTAGAAAACTACAGGCCAATTTATATCCTCTGCTCGGCAAGCAAACTGTTCGAATCAATTTTGCACGTAACTTTGTCGAGTAGTGTCAAAAACATCCTTCTTCCAGAACAATACGGTTTTTATCTGGCCGTTCAACTACTACAAACCTTGTGTCTTTTATGTCCTTTGCCTCGGAAGCTGTGCATGGATGGGGTCAGCTTGATACCGTGTACTGTGACCTCAGCAAAGCGTTTGACGTAGTTGACCCTTCCTTGCTTCTGCATAAAATGTCTACTTATAACATTCCAGTTTGCTTCGTGGAGTTACTCAGCAGCTATCTTAATAATAGGTCATGTTTTGTCTCTGTTAATGATAGAGAATCTGCTGCCTACTATGCTTCCAGTGGTGTGCCTCAGGGATCTGTTCTGGGGCCCCTTTTGTTTTCTTTGTTTGTTAATGACGTCTCAGCCTCTATAAATCACTCTTGTTTTCTGTTATATGCTGATGACATCAAAATATTTAAAGAAGTTACTAGCGCTGAAGCTTGCATAGCTCTTCAATCTGATGTGGATGCTTTTAGCAACTGGTGCTCCGCGAACAAACTTGCTCTTAGTGGAACTAAAATGAAGGTTATGTCCTACACTCGTAAAACAAACCCCATACTTTATCCGTACGTTGTGAAAAGTGTGCCACTACCGCGTGTGTTGAAAATATCTGACCTTGGAGTGGTATTTGACAGTGCGGTAAACTTTTCTGCTCATGTGGATTCTATTTCTAAGCGCGCCCTTCGCCGCTTGGGGTTTGTCGGTCGAATATCAAGAGAATTCAGCAACCCTGTCGCACTACTAAAGCTTTATTTGTCTGTTGTCCGCCCTATTTTAGAATATGCCTCTGTTGTTTGGAACGGCCCGTGCCAGTTGAATAGTAATATACTTAACAAAATGCAAAATAAGTTCATATCTATCCACAAACATCGTTTCTCCCGCCACAGTGGCAATGGTTCAGACTTTTTTACTTCTAATCCTCTCCAAAGTTTGAATTCAAGACGAACCAATGCTGACCTAATTTTTTTATTTAAACTTGTACACGGGATTATTTCTTGTTCGGAGTTGCTTGCAAATCTAAATCTTAGAGTACAGTCGAAACTTACCCGTAAGTCTCCTATACTTCGTACCCGTAAGACATGCAATACACACTGCACATTGTACCGCCTTCAAAAAACATTTAATCTCTACTCCCATAATATTGACCTGTTTCATACACCACTTCGGTCTTACATGTGCGACCTTCTTACTTCTGTCTCTCCCTGACGTGGTTCCGACCTGTTTTAATTCTATTTTTATTGCCCTATTTCCGTTTATGTTGCTCGCCTTTGTTACTGTTCCTACTCATATATATCTGCCCGTTTGTATTGTCAAATTTTTATGACACTGTGTTTTATCGTTTCGTGATTGTTCCAACTTTAGTGTGCCGAAATAATTAATTTTGTTAAATGACCTTTATTCTTCATTCTAGTTTTTTTCTGCGCTTGAATTTTATTGTTCTTCTCACGCGTGAATGTATTTGTGTCGTCGTTTGTCTTTTTCTTAAGTGCGCCAGAACAAAGACTACGGCTGTACCTGGGCACTATAATACAGAGATTGATTGATTGATTGATTGATTGATTGATTGATTGATTGATTGATTGATTGATTGATTGATTGATTGATTGATTGATTGATTGATTGATTGATTGATTGATTGATTGATTGATTGATTATACACGACAATTACATCTTATTCCCCTATAACATTATAGTGAAGTTCCACCTGGTATGACAGAGGTTAATGACCTCGGTGTCAACTTTGACAGCAAGGTGGGGCTTTTCAAGCTGCAAAGGAGCAGCCTTTTTTCCACTTTCCATGCCACAACGGTTTTCTGTAAAAGACACTGTACACAAGCGGTGAAATAAACTTCAAATTCAGCTTCAATCTGCGCGCATGTGGAGCGGGCGCACGTGAAAAAGAGTTGGGCTCCGACAGGGTATATGTGTGTTTCCTAAGTTAATGAAGTTTTCAGGTGACAGAAAGCGCCGCTGTCGTCTGTCTTTCTTGACCGTTTCCGTTCACGATAACTTTTCAATGATGAATGTTCGCGAATTAGCTCGTCTCTCTATTTTATCTTATTTTAATACGTGGTTAAATTTGTTTACAACTTTTTCCGTCAGGTATATACTCCTTCATTTTATTTGTTTCTGTATATGCTTCTCAGCAATATGGCGACTTTTGCTTGCTGCTGAAACCTTCAAATGTCCTTCATACGTCAGACAATCTCGAGTAGGCTGCATATTTCGACCAGTAACAAAAATTAAAGCCTCTTTCTTAAGTGTGTTCAGAAGTGCCGGCCTCCCGTAGACAATTTATGGGCAGTTTAATTCAGAAGACATAGTGCGCCTAATATTTGGCCTAGCCTCATGCGGTTAGTGGCAACGTTTTCCACCGTCGAAAATGGAGGGAATTTTGCGGACATATTTTTCATCTAGGTTATTGATTTTTTATAAAACAAGTAAGAAATATGGGCAGGAACATATGCTTCCGGGTTCTTGAGTTTTTCCACGACGCATCCAGAAAAATAGCCAACTACCAAAATTCTATTTGCAACATTCCCTCCCTTTGGCTCTTCAGACTGCATACATGCCGGTGCGATTCTTCTAAGGCGCATAGTTTTAGCTCTAGGCCTTCTGAAGGTTCCGCAGCTCCACAACTCCCGCAATCAAATTTCCCGCTCATATTGGTGGCTCCGCCTTTAGTAATCAGGAGGAAACATTATTAGGCTCTACCACTGACCGCGTACACGCTGTGATCTTGCTATGTTGCTGCGCGGATCACCGGACTTTTGGGCTCATGTAGGATGCGCGCGGGATAGTTAAAAAAAGGCTGCCGTCCATCATGCGGGTGGACACCACAGCTTTAATAGCAACTATTCATTGCAGCGTCGTCTCTTGCGAGTCGGTTTCCACGCTTATCAGCGTTCGGAGAATAACAAGGTTAGACCACCACCGTTGGTCGAAGTGGTGCTTATTTTGCTTCTTCACCGAACGATGGCTTGCTTCCGTAGTAATGCTGTTCAGTTATTTATTATTAGCTAAGACGAAGCGCTTGCCCGGAGTGTCGCGACCCCACATCTTGCCGGTGCATCTGTCGCATATCGTTCATTGCATGGCGGCGTCACGGTGCAAAACTGCAGGAATATTTTTTTTTCTCTCGGAGGTTGGATAAGGGAAGAGTTCAAAGGGCAAATTCCTGACTTGTCGCTAAATAGAGTTTATTCTGGCTTTTTAAACGTGGGACGCCACCCGCCTTCTTTATTTTTCTTTTGAGAGAGATGGTTAAAACGCGAAGCTTTCGCCCATGCAACGCGAGTCAAAGTCAAAGTCCAAACTCCAAGCTGCTTTAAACGCGTCGGAATGGCACGTGACCCCAAGAGAAGTGTTATAGATAATGTCAGGCGTATGTGTAGGCCGCTAAATACACAAACGTATTTCTTTAGGCTTTATTCGCAAACGCTTCGAGTTAAACCATGGCTGCGCCAGAAGGGATGTCGATCCCTCGGTCAGTCAATTGTCACTTGTGCAATCAACCAAAGCGTATAGATCTTTTTTTGTGTGTTATGCTGTAATGCGGTGCTTTCCTGAGACTTTTTGCAACAGACGCTTAAAAAGGATATCTACATCGCACCTTAGACAATTCGCTTCTCTCCTTTTCAAAATGTTATTCCGGTTCCCTATGACGTTTTTGTTCTGCTATAATTGTTTAGCTTGTAGTAGTGCAGCTTGATTGACCGACATACGTTACTACCAAGGCCACCCAAGTGTATTTTTCTGGGAACAGGCAGCGCTGGTGCGGAGCGTTTATGCGTCGCAGAGTAATCGACCGCAGTGGCTGCAGCTTTTGGATTCGTTCGTCAGCTTGCCTGAGTTTTGACATGGTGCCGATCTTTTTTTAGACTGATGTGTTCATTCTTCACTCTTTGGTACACTTTACATTGTGCGTAATTGTCATGCGTGAGTTTTGATAAATTTTGTATGCATAACAGGGAAAAGAAGGGTCAAAATGGCGATATCGCATAGACGTCAGTTTGATAACGCAAGGAACCGATGTTTAGGTCCGACCACTGGAAGTCTTTTTAAGCGCAGCATTTTGGCGCCCGGTGCCGTGGTTGTGGCAGCGGCGGGGGCGATTTCCACGTAACCGAGCGAGCAAACGCGACACTGAAGGCAGAAATAAAACGGTGGAGAGTTTGGCGAAAGTGAGGGGGAGGCCGGCACGCGTTACTATGGCGTCATCTCTCTCACTGCCTCCTTTCAGTCTTTCACCAGACGCTGCTCCTCCATTCGTGGCCCATCGGAACTAGATGACATTTGCCCGGACGGTTCAAACACGATTTGCAACAACATACTCCGCTGCGACGACGCGCTACGAGATAACGGCAGAGCACCGGGCGCCGCCGTGCGTTCGCCGATCACGTGACCACTTCCTCAGACGCAGCAGCTAGGCACCGTGACAGGTAAGACTGCAGTTCGCGCTGTGCACAAATTTTGGATTAGGGAGTATAGTAACCGTCAGGGCTTTTTTAAATGCAAAGCATCTCTTAGTCGACCTTCCGTCGTCCGGCGTCCGCACCTCTCCTCCTAGTGCCCCTCTCCACGCCAGCTGTGATAACGCCGCTCTCTTCCTCGCCGCTCGGCTCGTCTCGTGCCGGCTCAGGAAGACACCAGCGACACTATCGCTCCAGGAGTCCTAACCAGCTGTGATAACGCTGCTCTCCTCTTCACCGCTCCTCCTCGCCGCTCGGCTCGTTTCGTGCCTCCGAAGACAAGGCTGCACAGAAGAGAGCTCGCGACGCCTAACGTAAACGGAAGCGTCGAGCAGCGGATTCCTCGCTTCGAGAACGAGAAGCCGCAGATAGCCGCGCATGTCTCGGCGCCGGCGAATACCGTAGCGGGAGTGATCTTCAATATTCCCGAAGATGACACCCCGGAGCAGATAAGAGACAGTATTTGCAACTACAACCCAGACATGAGAATTTTAGACGTCAAACGGATCAATTCGTCAAACATGGCTCAAATCTTATTTAACGGCAGGAAAGTTCCCTTCTGTATAAGGTACCGATCCACCACTTATCATTGCAAACCCTTCCGGAGGAAGACCGAGGCCTGCGCGGTATGCTGGCAACAGGGCCACCGCCAAGACGTCTGCCCGAATGCCCAAGCCCCCGCTCGTTGCTCTCGATGCGGCACCATGAACGCTGCCGAGAATCATAACTGCTCCCCCAGATGCATCGTTTGCGAAGGCCCGCTTCTCACGGGCTCGGCGGACTGCCCCAGACGTTACCAGCCCCGCCGTCGGCACCCGACCTACCCACAGGTTGTGTCTTCCGAAAAACCAACTAAGGACTCCTTCCTTGCTCAGCGTGACGAACCTTCTCTGTCTTCAGAGGGACCTCGCCCCCCTCCCCGCCACCCAGCTCGCGATGCAGGCACCGGGATGAAGACTACCACGAAGACACCCCTACAGTCCCGCCGGGACGGCGAGCACCGGCAGAAGGACGTGCGGGGACATCAGGTGAGCTGCCCGAGCGCTCCTACCAGTAGCTCGTCGCACACTCGCCCTCCCCCTTCGCTTTCCCCTGACATTCTTAAAGAACTAATGCCATCCGGGCCGAATCACCCTTCTCCGCCAGGAAAATGCTACCCTGCGGCACGAAAATCAATCCCTAAAACAGCAAATAATCCACCGAAAAGAAGATCCGTCTCCCCCTAACGCTCCTCCGCCCAAGCGCAAGGCGCTGTCGTCCGACCCCAAATCTCCACACGAGCCCTCTGACCGAGATGAACAGCTGCAGCGGCAGATAACTTCCATTGAAAGCTCATGCAAGCTAGCTCTTTCGGAGCAGAAAGCCGAGTACTCCAGCCTACATCAGGCTGTTCTAGCCAACGTTTCTACTTTCCAGGCCAATCTTGAGGAGCTAAGAGCGCAAATGCAGTCTTGGGTTGACCAAATAGGTGCTCGTATAAATGCTTCAACCCCATCCTCAGCGGCCACTGATCCCCTATATAATCCCGTCTATGGCCACCACTAAAGAAACTTTAAGAATCTGGCAGTGGAATTGCAGGGGCTACAGCAAGAAAAGGAACAACCTGCAAATCCTCGTCGCCTGCATGGAAACTCCCCCTTCAGTCATAGCCGTACAGGAAGCAGGAGCTACAACTAAGCTCCAGGGTTACAGGGCTTTTCAATGTCCGGCTATCCTCATACAGCGATTCTTGTCCAAAGAAACGTCCCGTCCGAACGATCTCAATTTGATAGCATTGATATTCCGCATGATCTAATTGTCCTCTATCCTATGCAACGTAATGCCTCCAGGCTATATATTCTCAATGTATATAGCAGTCCCAAAGCCATTGGGCATAACTTTAACAGGCTCTTTTCCCTCGCTAAACAGGCTGCTCAACATTATGCTCTTCTCATAGTGGGCGATTTCAATGCGCCTCACACTGCATGGGGTTACCCCAGGTGCACCAAAAGGGGTCGTCTTCTATGGGAATGCATTCAGGCAATTCGACTCACAGTACAGTCAGACCCATCAATACCGACTATAATTGGCAACAGCGTTCAAAAAGACTCCACGCCGGACCTCACCCTCACCCATAGAATACATAACGTCCGCTGGAGCTGTACTGACTCATTATTGGGTAGTGATCATTCATTATTCAAACAGACATCTCCCTGGCCCATTCCATCAAACCGCGACCCAGACATACCCAGATAACAAATTGGGATGATTCCTGCCACGCCCGCGCTAACTACTCCCAAACAGAAATTCAGACTGACACTTTCCAGGACTGGGTCGGCCAGATAGTTACCGATGCCCACCTCAATAACCACCAATTAGACCCTGAAATCCCGTCCGACATAGTGGACTCCCGGCTACTTCACCTGTAGGAGGCATTCAAGGGCATACAGCACCGATGGCGAAAAAACAAACGTAATCTTAAGCTCCGCCGAAAAATGGCAGAATTGAGCCTACAAATTGAATCGCATGCTGCTCATTTGGCACAGAATCAGTGGGGTCAACTGTGTGACCAGATGAAAGGCCACTTGAGTATGAAACGCACATGGTCTATTCTTAGACATCTTTTAGACTCTGAATGATCAAAGACCTCCCAAATTATTAGACTCACTGCTATTGCTCACAATTTGCCGGGCACGAACCAACAGCTCACCGACGCGGCCAAGTCTTTGTACGTACCCAAGGGGGAGAAACTGGATCTACCTCTCTACCCAGGAACGGCCAATGCTGAACTTGACGCTGATATCACGGAGGCGGAAGTAAGAGCTGCTCTACTCCACATCCGCCCAGGGTCAGCCCCGGGACCAGACGGAATTGCTAACAAAATGTTACGTAACTCGGGCGATTCTTCAATCTCGACTCTCACCAAGTTTTTTAATCATTTTTGGACATCAGATACCTTACCCCCGTCGTGGAAGCACGCAAAAGTCTCTCTCATCCTCAAACCAGGAAAACCTCTCAGCATGGATCACCTCAGGCCGATATCACTTACGTCGTGCATGGGTAAAGTTCTTCAGCACATAATCCATGCACGGCTAACTAAACATCTCACCTCCATCAATGCCTTCCCTTATTAAGTGATTGGCTTTCGCTCTGGATTATCAACTCAGGATATTCGCCATCAATTATTTCACGAAATCATCACTCCAGCATCTAAAGTGGACACGGCTGCCATCCTTGCATTGGACCTCACGAAGGCCTTCGACCGGGTTTCCCATGCGGCTATTATGCAGGGACCAACTGCTGTATCCCCAGGAGAACGCATCTACAACTATGTGCGAAGCTTCCGCACGTCACGCACAGCGGTTATTCAGGTTGGAAACATAATCTCGGACCCCATTAATATTCCCTCTATTGGCACACCTCAGGGCGCCGTTCTCTCCCCTCTACTCTTTAATCTTGCAATTCTCAACATCCCCCAGAGACTTGAGAAAATTCATCGCCTTAAATTCAGCCTTTACGCGGACGACATCACTCTCTGGATGTCTGGAGGCAGCGATGCACAGATAGAGGAAACTTTACAAACTGGAGCACAAATTGTCATCGAGGAAGCGTGCGCAGCCAGACTTGACTGCTCCCCTACTAAATCTGAACTCCTTCTTTTACCGGCAAAAAGCAGCTCCAAGTCCGTCCCGGATATGCAAATTACAATTGGTGACATCACTGTCCCGGTGGCAAACAGCATACGTATACTCGGTCTTCTAATCCAGCGTAACCGGGCTAACACTCAGTACATTTCACAACTTTCTTCGCACGTGAATCAAACAATCGGTCTCATTAGACGCATAACCACCCAGAACAGAGGGCTTAAGGAGGAAGACAGAGTGCGACTGGTGCAGGCTTTTGTCGTAAGCCGCATCACATACTCACTGCCTTTCCTTCAGGTCACTCCCACTGAAATGAGGAAAATTAATTGTCTCATCAAGAAAGCCTACAAGGCTGCATTGCAGCTCCCCTTGTACACTTCCACTGCCCGACTTGAGAGCTTGGGAATTCAAAACCTCGCGGAGGAGCTGGTGGAGGCCCATCGCATAGGTCAGCTGCAACGGCTATCAGGCACCTCTACTGGACGGCACATTCTGGGAAAACTCGGCTTACGAGCTCCGCCAATCACCGACAGCAAGCTTCAAGTCCCCCCAAATATCCATTCTAATATACTGGTTCGCCCACTCCCGCGCAATATGCACCCAACTTACCACATGGGGCGGCGGGAGCAAAGGGTGCGCGCATTCAATAAGCGACTCCCCGTCCGACCGGACATTCTTTATGTGGACGCGGCTGACTACCGCCACTATGATGCGTATGCGGTAGCAATCATTGACCGCCCTAATGCCCCGCCAGTTGACTCAATTTCTGTCCGCACCATCAATCCTGCAAAGGCGGAGGAGGCGGCAATAGCGCTTGCCTTAACGCACCGGCCGACTCCCACAATTGTGATCTCCGATTCGAAAACGGCCACTCAAAATTTCGCCATGGGGCTCGTATCCCCACAGGCACTCAAAATTCTCTCTCAAAATCCCCCCTCCACCCCAGTAGAACTGATCTGGACCCCTGCTCATGCCGGGCTAGGAGGTAATGAGGCGGCCCATTCTGCTGCTCGAGGGTTCACTTTCCGAGCCGGCCCCAGCCTCGTCCCCTCGCACGGTGCCAGATCAGCTGGAGATAGCCTACTCAGCTATCACGACATAGCGACACATTTCCGCCTCGCCCGCCGTGTATATCCCCCTGCTCACGTCAGTCTCGACAACGTGCAAGAACGCACGTGGCGCCTTCTGCAGACAGGCAGCCTCCCCTGTCGCGCGCTGCTCCATCGCATTCATCCGTCCTTATTTCCCTCCCCGAACTGCCCATCATGCGGCATTCCCGCCACCTTATCCCACACCATGTGGGCTTGTCCCAATGATCCTTTTCCCTCCATCACCTGCGACGAGCACTGGGAGAGGGCGCTGGGCAGCTCTGATCCGGAGGTTCAAGCCTCCCTGACGAATCGGGCTGCCATTGTCGCCGCCAGGCTAAAGCCAGCGGCCACCACGTCCCCGTAACAGAGCTTGGCTAAATAAAGTTTACCTCCTTCTCCTCCTCCGCTTTGAAACGCCAGCGGCGAGTAGCTGATCCAGATGGCGTTCGGCAACGTGACAACGCTTCGAAACACCAGCGTCGAACAGCGTATTCCTCGCTTCGAGAACGAGAAGCCGCAAAACGTTCCCGACTACTCGATAAATAAAGAAGTCATTGAATACGCTAATAGACGTGTCTTTACTCTAACAACCAGTAAACACGCTAGTACTCCACGGCTTTGCATCTCCTCAGAGTTCCCACGTGGTAAGATTGTGTAATTTGTTTTTTGAGGCATTGATGTGGCTCCAGTTAACATCAGCATCAGTTTGTGGAATCCATGGCTTTAGTGCGCTATATTTGGAGAAACGACACCATCAGTGATGCGTCGCAAGCTTCACTTAAGTGCCCAATTTTAGCAATGGGGTTTTAATGGAGTTATCGAACGCCGGTGTTTACACTGTGCAACACAACCAAATACAGTTAACTTCTAGGATATCCAAACTGTCCTAATATAAGCTACATCAAGAGAACGTTTGCATCTTTAGCCCAGAAAAATGTGGCTGGGGAAACGCTCAATTTTTCTTTAGAGCTCTCTTTCTGAAGGCACAAATGTTATGCTAGTGCTCATTTTATTTCGGATGAAACGTATACTAAAGTGCCTCACACCTTGTAAAACGGGGTAGTGCATACCACACTTAAATTAGATGACTTGGCAGCCGCACTTTTTGTGAGAGAGCCCTGCAAGCAAACGTGAAATACATCTGCAATGTCACAATAAGGCTGAAATACTGAGAGCCACTAAAGCCTGCGTGGCACCAGTGCAAATCGATCAGTGAGTAAACACATTCTCCCTCGCGGGATCTTGTACATATTGTCCGACCAACATTTTGATTCATTCGAACACTTACACTGTCGGATCGCCTCTTTGTACGTACCGCAAAGTAATTTACCTGCTGCACACTTGCCAAAATCTTCTGACGTCTTAAGTCGTCGTTTCTTGTTTCCCGTTTCTTACAGTGTCGACCTAGCATTGCGCTTTTATACAGATGAGTTCACGGCTTTCTTTGTTCCTTTGGGAATCCAAGCCCTTCTTTTCTGTAAGTGGCAGCCTATACTTCAATTCCTTCCTGGTTCTGTTTTTTGTATCTATATCCTTGTTTCCGTGTGCCCTCAAGGGAAGCCACTTTAATGGGTTCATTTTTGGACGGAAAGCCATGCAAATAGGCGGCGCCTTCTCATGAAATATGTTGCCTTTTTTTGTAGGGATAAAACACTTTTAGAGCAGTCTAACATACAGCAAAGGAGATATGGGCATAGATATGGGCAGAGGAAGGAGGAAATAATTTTTAGAGCTATGTGTTATTTTCAAAAACGCTCCGTGATTTTATTGAGGATAAATATTGAACCCATTCACTTCGCAGGAGTGACCCGTCGGCCGCGTACTTTTGAAAGCAATGTCATTCCGTTGAGACGATATCAGGAGGAAGCTGTAACTTATGTGCACAATCACGCATAAAACCGGAGTTCCCCCCCATCCATAACACTGATAACCCAGCACTCGTTTGTACCCTCACAGAACAATCAAGCTCTGGACGAGCTGCAGTTTCCGGGTGCAAGACAAGCATGGTCACTTTGAGTGTATTCCGATACTAATGCCTCAGATTATAAACGCGCAAATTCACGAGGGCATTGATTCTTTTTGTAGCTCTCTAAGCTCGAAGGGGGATCGAGGCAGCCGCAGAAACCAGCACGGCACTACCAGCGAGAGCAGCTGTCGACAGTTTATGTACTTTCCAGGTCGAACGCCTCTCCCGTCGACTCCCACCTGTTCGTTTAATTTTCGTCACACATATTTACAGCGCAGCTGCTATAGGAAAACCCGGCTGCGGCGGTGCAGCAGATCGAATATGATAGCGGCGAACTGACGGACAGATTTCTGACTGCGGAGGAGCTTGGTAGGGCGTCCGGAACAGCCACAGCTCTGGTGTAAAAGCAGAGTGAGAGCTTTTTACGCAGCTTCGGGTAACTAGCAGTATTATGCTCAGAAGATTTCTCGCCGCCATTTCGGCAGCTTTTCTACTGGCAACATGCATGTACGTATGTACAAAACCCCTCTTGGCTCTTTCATTTCATCTTAAAAATTGCCGTTTTTCATTGCAAATGTAACAAGTGTTTTGGTAATTTGAGCTCGTTGTCTTATGTCCCACCCATCCCACATCTTCTATCACAAATATGCCATTGATATTTGTCGCATTCTGAGAGATACACCTTATGCACTAATGAAAAAAGCTCGCAGCCTAATATAAGCACTTGATAAAATCTGGTCACGACCAACCATTCTATTTAAAAAATACAATTCAATGAGTGCCTCAGAACAATTTCTTACGCATTTTGTTTGTGGCTTAAATACAGGAGCACATCATTCCTATCTTAGTACAATGTCACTTTCATAACCGGGAGTGGTTCGATGCATCTGACTCCGAATGAATAAAAGTGTTTTTTTTTCTAAGCATCATTGTTCAAAAACATGTATCCTTTACCTTTTGGCAACCCGTGGTTGTTATTTAAAAATTTTACTTCATATATCACCGGTTTTTGCAATACCGTCTAAACGGTCCCTTGGTTAGACCACAGAATCCCGAGAACTTTGTGATGGCATTACTAACCATGGCAACATAAGTGAAAGAAAAGGCCCTCATGAATGCAATCTTCGACGTGCACGGAGTAAACTCTCGCCTTTGCATTCTGTACCGGCCGCAAAGTTTTCTTTTCCGGGAACCGAGAGCATCCTTCAGCAGTGATTTCAGTTTACGCTTTTGTATGTTATTCCCCTCTGAACTATTCCGTGTTGCCGAGCGTAATCCGTTAAGCCACACCAAAAAATAATGCGGCTCGTGTCACTTAAGGAAATGCACCTTTCCCGGAAGGGAAACCCACGGACTTTTTACGAACACTACGCTTAGTCTGAATTTCTGCCGCCTTTAGTTTCACAAGCAACTGCCAGTGCAACGTTAACAGAACCGTTTGCGGCAGGATCCCCGAATGTTTTCAAATCATCATAAACACCGCTACTGAAATGTTTTCTAGCAAATCTTTGAAACTTGAGGCACCTTCTTTTAGGCCCCGTAAAGCACATTTATACTGTAGGTGCGTAGCTGAGTGTCAAATGGCAATTTGCAAAATCCATCCTCTCACATGCGTAGACTTCATTTCAATCCGCATTTTGAATCCGACGAACCACCATAATTCCACAGTAGTGCTGTAGGGAGTAGCAGACAACGTTGAACAAATTCTCGGCTTCTCAAAAGCATAAAGCAGCATGAGCCATGCTTCATATTTTGTGTTTCAAAGCGCGTATAGATAGTATTCATATTTCGTATTCCACAGGTTTTTCACCTTCATCTCATTAAACCCTTTTTTACGTAACAATTACCCTCTACATTCGTTAATGTTTTTTATCTAAAGCCATTTTCGCTCAGCATACTTAAAAGCAGTCGCTTTCGTGAATTTATGCTTTGGGCTGCCAAAAAAAGTGCGGTAGCTCCGCACATGATAGGAAAAACGACTTTTTCTGTATGGGTACCTCGAGTACGCCATGGTGGTAGCAGGGGAAATATGACAGCTTTTACCGCAAGATGGGACTTCCAAAAAAGCTCGAATATTTGGTTTTGGCTCGGCCAAAAACGAGTTGTTAATTTCCCGAGATTTTGGTGGAAGCAAGTACGATGATACACATAAGCAGCCGCGACTTTGCAGTATCGGAATAGCACCTGTCATAAGTCACTGGAAACTTACTACAACGTCGGGCTGAGAGATTGAGTGGTCTGCCCTTCTTGCGTGGTCAAGCTGCGACCACACACCTGTCGCATTCTCCTTTTTGCGCTAACTCATCAGACCCCATCCCGGGACAAAAGACTCAAAACACGTGTCCCGTCTATAAGACGACACAACTGTTTTATGAGCTAGGAAGCGGTCGTTTTGTTCGTGTTGGTCCTGCCGTTAATTTCTTGTTTCTGTTTTAGCAATCCGCCACCTACATTTTGGGGACCTTTGCCGTAGCGGCATCTCTATATAGCTCAAGAGCTGACTATCCAAGTATCGCTGATGTTCCTGGTGCGGCTACCAGATGGGAGCCAACGGCATCGCTAGGTGCCCAAGAGTACGATGTGCTCTAGACCGTGTTTTACTGGCTCAGATAAGAAAGCTGCTATTACTGGCCTCATAGCCGTTCACCTTTATCGTAAAGCTCTATAAGTAATGCCGTGCGAGACATATCTTACTGTTGTTGATGAATTTCTCCTAAAGACTCTAAGCGTTAAAAACTATTTTCGTAAGCCTCTAAAATCATTTGTTGCGAGCAATAAGTGCTTTTAAATTAGGGAAAGGAAAGGTGTGTGAGTTTAACTTGATGTTCCTGTCCAAGGACGATTAAATCCACTTTTTTACACTCCATACACACCTTCTCTCGTTCCGAACACGCTGGACTGCTTTTCAAACAAAGACGTGTTGGCAAAGCTCTCTATGTTAGTGTTTGTACCCCGCAGGCGTTCGATCCACCCTACAAAAAATTTATTCGTGTGATCCTTGAAGCCTCTGGCAGCTGAAACTGCGTGGAAGGCAAGTTCAGCCGCTTTAGTTAATGTAGTCGTACCTTCGAAAGAAAATTGACGTTATCCCTAGTGTACAGAACACTGTTCGGTAACAATACCACACTGGATTCAGCAGGTCACTATGCGCGCTGCATGGCAGAGTACCGTTGAATAAGCGGGTAATTGCAATTACGCACGGTGGCGTCTTTTTATACGTGATATTGTCTCCTGCGTGTCTCTTCTTACTTTTCAGTGCCAACTCAATTTTTTTAATCTACATTTCCAATACGGCATGCCACGGCAGTTCAAAGTCAACGTGGCTGCCAGGGTAGCGCTTCTTTGAATCATAGAGCACCTATATATAAAGAGCTAAGCACCAGCTGCAGTTTCCAGCCATAAGCAAAGGGTCATCACTCTGCAAATCGTACGGAATCTATACCGTTGATTCTGGACGCTGGAGTTAAAAACGAAGCTTTAGGGTTCTCACTCATGTTCTCAATGAAGAAAAAAACGCTTGCCGTGGCCGGAAACAAGCCTGGGTCCCTCCCCTTATGAAGCCGGCGTCTACTCGATTGCTCAGTTTCGACATGGTCGAAGCGGTTTGAATTTGGAGCGGGCTTCATGGGCGTGCAAAATTAGACAAATCCTACACCCCACCTTGTAACGACGACGGTGATCCGTAACGAGAAACCCTCGCATTCAACCATCGTCGTCGTTAGATAGAGGATAGCCTGGTTTTAAGTGCAGAGCACTTTAGGGGCTCGCCTTGCCGTTGTAGCTCGCCCGCTGGACCCAAGTAGAGCCACACGGCGTTCCGTCGTAGCAGCTGTCATCGCGGCGTAACCCAAATGTTTAGAAAGCCAAGCCGTTTACATAGTCATAAGCGTTCGAAATTCGTGAACCACTGGCGCTTGTCATACATCTCCCCCTTGTTTAGCGAAAAGAAAACTGGAGGTACACTTCAGGCAAATATCGTAATTAACCGGCACCGCGCGCGTTCATTTAGTTAGGAAGACTGGTTTGGTTGTTTTCTACGATAGTAATCAAAAAAAAAGTGGCAGCGCAACATCGGCACATCCGGGAGGAAAAGCAAGCACACAAAGAACAGAACTCCCGCTGGCGCAGTTTCAGGTAGGGGGGCGCGAGCACTGTGAAGGCGCGAACTTTTAATTGCATTGGGTGGTATCAGTGAGCGGATAACGGCGCTACGGCCCATTATGTCGAATCACTCCTCTGCACTTCCGACAGCTTTCACATTGAGTGGAACGGATTTAACTTTTTCCGAACACTTTCATTTTGGGCGCTTGCCCCTGTTCATTTATATCTGATTGGCTGCAAACCTGCCATAACTTTGCTGGTGCGGGTGTTGTTCCCCACCTTTTTTCTTGTTTTATTTTGGAAAGGGGAACACGGAAAAAAATTGGAAATTGGGTTTCGTCCTTCAAATCCATTCGGTGAGTGACGAAGCCAAAGAAAACAAGAGCATCATGCACGTTTTCATGAGCAGCAGCAACGAGTCCTCTTTGTTGTCCCCACCAGCACGAAAGCTTCTCTTGCAGACTTCCATGAGTTCCTGTACTTGGATGCCAATAGCCACCGCAAGAACACCCGCTCCTGGGGAGAAACATGGCCCACTTCATACATATTTAAACCGGCAGTGGCAAATTCGTGGCAGGATGGATTCTGAATGCGGCAGAGCGTTGCAGAAAGTCAAACAAAGCCAAGCTTGACAGCGCGCTGTGGGCCCTGTCAAGCTGTGTAAAATAGCTTTTCGCCTGTAAAGGCTTCTCAGGAACCACTGGGAAAATGAAGAATATATAAAAAAAGAACTTTTTTCTGTGCAACGTACACAAGCACTGCCGCGAGCAGAGTCAGCGGTGGGAATTACGACTCATAGGATGCGGTGAATACGGCCAAAACGCACCTGCATGTCGAAAGGCGCAAACATTTGGGCAGCGCTACCGCGCCACTTCCAGCCGAGCATTACGCCGGGATATTGCCCTGCACTACCGCCTTCTCCGCAACCGATACCCACTCCCACACCAACCCCTTTCTCCGGAGGCAGGCCCCACGCTGCGCATCCGACAAACACACACCTTCCCACACAGAACACAATTGATACAGAGTCATCCACACCTCTTTACGGACCCTACCTGTCCAGCCTGCGCGGAACCCAACACTCACTACCACTCCCTCTGCGAATGCCCCGAAGACCCGTACCCCCCCCGTTCCCTCCCCTCACCTCTGGGAGCACATGTTGCGTGACCCGGGGAGTCAGGCCAAGTCCTGACCACCTCCCGCGCCCTCGTGGTCGCGACGGCCCTGTGGGCCTCCTCCACCCCCTATACCTGATCCTGATGGACGAAAAAATGTATTCCTTCCTTCCTTCCAGCATTGCAGATTCCCATGTCAGAGAAAGAAAAGGCTTGGCTGGGCAAGGCTACCTTGATGAATGCGCCACCGCAGATGCGTATGGTGGCTGCGTTGATGTAGATTGTCGCATACACTCCAGCTTCACACTTCTCTTTTCTGCAGCACTTCTGAGACATGAGATGTTAGGCCCATAAAAGCAAAGTGTTTGATCTGGTTCGTTGTGCCTGTGAGATACCTATGGAAAGCGTTGGCTGTTGACGTTCACTGTAGTACTGGTCGGCAGTCCCGATAATGAAATTTTGAGAAAAGGGGTTTCTGGTCCGTCAACACTATGACTAGGGTGTCGTGTCCACAAAAAAGTATGGGTTGGGGCTGTCTTCCGCGGATGTTGGCAAACCAAATCATGCACCCCTTCGTCTAACGACGACCATTATTGAACACGAAGCTTGCTCATTCTCTGGTTGGCGTCTAAGTTTAGACTTTGGCTCACAGGTGGTTCGGAATATAAATACACAAACAAACTATAAATACATAAGCGGTATTTGCAGTGTTCCTTTAATAGAAAATTCATGAATGCTTGGCTTTTGCAATAGCAAATGAAATACAGCATCAACTGCAGAAAACCACCCCCTGCTATTGCCAGCGCTACCTCCTTGTAGCATGTAAGAAATCAAATGGCAATAGCAACGAAAAGTTCCACTCTGATATTGTCTTTCGGCGACATTGGCAACAAAAGGAGCACATACGCAGCCATTTCCGCGTGCGGGTCCGCCGTAAGGCAGCGCTGGCATCGATACACCCGACTTGGAGCAGTGGAACTCGCTTAATTTAAATTGACTTGAGCAAACCTCTGGCGTGTTATCTTTGACTTTCCCTTGCACGCATTTTAGAATTTTGATCGTAGCGGCTTTGACTTTGACCCTTCGTCATTTCATTTCGCAAAAAAGAGAACTTCACGTTCAACCATCGTCCCCGTTAGACGGAGCGGTGCATGATTTTTTGTCTACTTTGCACGTCCATGTACCCATCTCCAAATCCGAACTCCTCTGACCGTGTCAGAATGGCGCAACAGGCTTCATAACGTCAGGAAGCCAGCTTCGGTTCCGTCGACGGGAACCGTTTTCTTTTTGAGGCACTTCCACGATCATCATCACCGTCAGAAAAAGCTCGCTTTCCTGCAGTGCGTTTGTGGCCCTCACGGAAGAATCAGTGAAACACAGAAAGCGTCACTTTAAATCTCCCTAATTGTGAATCATGCACTTCATACCGAGCAGCCAGAAAAGGTTCAATACAGCTTTGCTGCCCCAAGAGGAGCTAAGTTTTAATTGAAAGCTGGTATTGTAATGGTTTATCAATGCAGCGCAATCTGTTTTAATGCGCAAGCATTAGTTTAATCCCTAAGTGGCACATTCAGCGTCGTGAGTGTCGTAATCGACGGAAAACCAACAAACCACAATACAGTATTCAAGCTGAAACCAAAATTTTGGTAAATAAGGGTACAGATGGGATCAAATTTAGGGTTTGCGCAATGCGACTTGAGCACGTATCTGCCACGCAATGACAGGTAGATGGCTTACTCTGACTAAAATTGGATCTCCTGAATGCGTTGTGGTTTCTACTCAAACTTGTTGGCGTATACCCGGTGTGCTAGTTGCAGATGTAGCATTCAGGTGAGCCTCAGAGTATGTTAGCACTTAATTTCCTTATTGCTTGGAGTAGAAACATGGGTATGTGGCGGTGTGACTTGAGTAGCGCCATAGTGCGGCGTCCGAACTACATGCCATCACATGGTGCTGCCCCAAGCGCCCGAGCAGTGTGGACAAGGAGGTATATGCTAGCGTGAAGTTAGTTCCAACGTCGCGCTTACATGTTTAACACAGCCAACCGTGGCACCCGTAGCTTGACGTACTGTGACTTTGATTTTTTATGGTCCGCCTAAGGTTGAGCTTTACAATTACGTACCGTTAGACCGAGGAAATGATTACCCCAGTCGGAGGACCAGTTCGGCCTTTCGACACTAATGCTTTCACATCCACCACATCAAGACGAGTACTTACAATGTCCTTGCAATCTGGAAAAACAACACGTTTATGAGAGCCTGAGTTACAGGCGCTTTTCTGGTTCACCCTTTCTTTCAATAATTCAACGTTAGTTAAAGTCAACAGCGATTCGCTATCGAGTAGGCGAACTAATTAAAAACAATATCTGACGATTGAGCTATGTGAGCCGAAATAACACCGCAGCTGTGGTGATGACGCTTTGACAAAGTCGGCGCTTGTTTCTCAGCAGTCTTAGACATACCCGTTTCGCTACGCGAATGCACTCATGCTGCGCCGCGCGCCCATTTTCTATAAACGCTTTCCGCATGTACGGGAATCCAGTGCTGCAGGCCGCAATACGTAAAACCTGGCTTCACGCCCCCCAGGGCGAATGACGGCTCAAGGTCATGCTACGTGAGCGGGCTGTGTGGCTGCTAACCTTTAGGAACACTATCGAGCGCCGCCTCACGAGGGCTGTACAAGCCACAGAGTTGAAAACGTTCGCTGCTTTCGAATCAACTGCATCGGCGTAGATCGCCTACTCTGCTCTGAGAATGCCTTTTCCGGATAACCGCATTTTTTCGCCACGAGAAATCGGCAACTGATAATCTAGTAGGGCCGCTGCCGCAGTTGCGCTCTAAAATATTCGACACCTCGAAGTGGGTGAATCGCTGGACATTGTGGTATTGGGGGACTGTAATGTTTTGTGGTAGTTGGCGGTGGTCTGTTGGGACTTTTTTTGGACTTCATTGTTCTTCTTATTCTTATTCTTATTCTTACTCACCCGCCGCGGTGGCTCAGTGGCTAAGGCGTTGCGCTGCTGAGCAGGAGGTCGCGGGTTCGATTCCCGGCCGCGGCAGCCGCTTTTCTGATGGAGGCGAAAAGCAAAAATGCCCGTGTGTACGAGATTTCGGCGCACGATAAAGATCCCCAGGTGGTCAAAATTAATCCGGAGCCCTCCACTACGGCGTGCCTCATCGCCTGCGTTGCGTCGGCGCGTTAAACCCCACAATCAATCAATCCTATTTTTATTCTTATTATTTTTATTATTATTCTCCGTTCATTGTTTTCACGCCGAGCAAAGCAAAAGCCTTATTTTTTTCTTTCTTTTTTTGTAACCCAATTTCTTTTCTTCCAAAAGGTTTTAGAGCCTCGGCTTCCTGTTCTTTTATTTTTCTGGTAGGCATTACCCACTATAGCCTAGCTGGTGCAGGGTTGTTCCTGTATTTATCTAGGTTGTTTTTATTTTTTGTAGGGAAAAATTTTTTTGCCGTATAGGTGGTACTCATTGAAAAGTTAAGCTGTCAATTTCTTCGTTTGGCAACACTGAAATGGCCACGGACATGGCCGGAGCGCCACGGACATGGCGCAGCTTGTGCCACTGCGGCCGCACGCCGAAGAAAAAAATAACACCGGCGTGCGTCGTCTGCTCTGTTTCAACCCGATTCTCTAAGGTGGTGTCAACAGAGCTGTTGTTAATCGCACTCACATTGGAGTCGAGGCAGTATTTTGTGTTCGGCGGGCTACAACTTGGGAGGTCCAACCTATATCATGCGCTTAGCACGGACAAGTACCGCCATCGCGCGAAGCCGGACGTAACCAGTGACGGCGTACTCACATGGTTGCCTGCATGCGTGCCTCGCTATTGAATACAGGCTATATTGGCACTAAACGTGCGTACGTTTTGTGGGCACACACTTCTCATCAAATTGTATTCAATGGAGAGGCGACAATGACTACACGACTCGTTTTGAAGGAAAACCGACTTCCATTATAACCACAGACATATTCATTGGCGCGCCCTCAAAAAGCCGCTCGGTAAAACTGAAGGGTCCCTATAAAGTCACTGGGGTATTTATGCATGGTAATATCACGCAGTATTCAGTACACTCACACTGATTGTACACCTGAGGCTCAGACATTTAGTGCCCTATGTTACCTCGACGGCAGCAATTTCGTCCAGGTAACATCAAAGTCTCACCGCCAAAGAGCATGTCTCCCCTTCAAACAGTTGGGGCATGCTCATTGGGTAAATCAAACAGTTGGGCTGCCCACTCGTCATTTCCGACATGCCGACAAAACAGCGGAGCAGGTCACAACCTTTCTATTGCGCCCACAAAGACGTTTGCATGTGGAGTGCACGATAAAGTTTGACCAAAGCTGTACAGCAGTTGTGGCGCCAGCAATGCAGTAGAAGGAAAACAGTTGATTCAAAAGAGTGTAATCACCAAAATTACTGCTGTCGATTCTGTGTGTCACGGAGGGTAACTGAATGAATTCTTGTAAATTTCTTTTTAAGGTGCTTGTGGATGAATTACAAACAGCGGCGGGACATCGCTTTGTCGGTACTTTCGGCGCTTTCCTTCGCGGTACCACTGTTCTGGTGGAGAAGAAAAAGTACGCTCCCTCCCGAAACGCGGCTGCCACCCATGCCACCCTCTCGGTCCATTCGCGGCCACCTGGAGGTAACACGGAAGGACTTTTTTAGTGGAAAAGCAATGGAGTGGGCCAAGGCATACGGCACAATTTTCAGGTAAGGCTGCGGGCACATTTTTCTTGACATTCAGGGCCAATAGTGCGAAACCTCGTGTGGTATTAGTTGGGATAAATTCGCACGTACGAGTAGTGTCTAAGAAAGGTTCTGCTTTTACTGTCATCTTCTAATCAATCACAGTGTTTTTTTTTCTAAATTATTTTGACTATTGCTTACCATTTATGCCCTATTTCGCTTCTATATTTCTGTGTGCTCGCGGCAGAGTGCCCTGATCATCCATCGAATGTCAAGTTTTTATCTGCAAAGCTTATTGCGATGCTCCTGTGGACGTTATTTTTTTCTGGTGAAATGTAGCCTAACTTGTTATATTGTGATAACACACACACATACGCACACTTTCCAATTACTTTCACATTCTGAGTACGATTAGGGAGAGACACCTCTGAAAGACATCGAGGCTCAGTAAGCAGATACCTATGGTAGGAGCGCTGCCAGTTATGGTATACAACACTGCCCCCAATTAGCAGTGGCACGCTATTTGGATTCAAAGCAAAGTACTGGGGTTTCCTGAGATAAAAACAAAACTTCTCGTCGTGCAAACGACCTTACCACCATAATGCTGTACAGTGCAGTAGAATGTTCTTGAACCCAAGACTATGCGCCGCCCTTAGACTCCATAGAAGTAGGGCATCTGACCAAAGCGTTGTTCTTGACAGCGAAACAGCGAGCAGTGCTAAGCATCAGACCGTCGCTGGAATCTTGCGCCGGGAACGTTTAAAAAAACTTCGTTGAGCGACAGCAGCCTAGCTGGGTACCGAGAGGTAGTCACCGGCAATAAATAAAGTATCATAAGGTAAAAGATTTTAACAAACAATATGGCCTGAAGTGTTGAAAGAGTGGGTATATTTTGTGCTCCAAAAATCTTCCAGACAGGACGTGGCTTTGAATACAACTCTTCAGCCGTAGAAAGACACCAGATAGTACGGGTCCTTCCACAGCTCGAGCGAAAGTGTCGACGTTGTTCTGGTCAATATAACAGCAGATTCAGTTGAATGCTACCACAAGCGTATGCACTCAAGGCTTACTGCAAAATTGGGGCTGTTTACAGCCTATACAAAACTTCGAATCCCGATATTGTAGGATAGGCATTTCGAATTGTATATCTATGGGAACTTCACAAGAAAAATAGAGAACCAGCAGGTAACGTACAGTAAAAAAAACTTGGCTACGGCTTAACTCAGTTATGCCTGGGTGTGCGTAGCGAGAGGTACGGGCAATGTTATTGTTTAGCTTGGTTCTCTGTACGCTTACGACGCTTCTCGAGGCGTGCGGATTGCTCTTGCTCCGTCTCCTATGCTCGCTGCCTCCTCATGGTTTCGTTTTGACGACGAAGCCTAACTTCTTTCATTCTCTCCGACTCACTTTCAATATCTGACGACGAATCCCACCGAGCCGCCCCTTCTATATATCCGTTTTTTTTAGTTGTTGTTTTTTATTTACATTCATATTTATTTGTTATTTTCCTTTTGTTTTGTTTTTTGGGCGCGGTGAGCGGCGCAGCCAGCTGCGGCGGCTAAGGAATCGATAGGTTCCCTATCCGCCGCAGGTTCTCTAGGAACCGCCGCCAGCTATGGGAACCGTTCAGCTGGCGGGGCGGCCACCGACCACAGTGAAACGGCGCGAAAACGGCCATTCTGGCTACCGCTACAAACATTTCAAGCAAAAATACTCGGGTCCAAGTTAAGAACGACACCAGAAGTAGCCCCTGCACCGCATCACTGAAGCCGGCTGTTACTCCGCGCGGCGCAAAACGTTCCCTACTACGATTATTTTGAAAGTGACACGAGTCGTTTCTATGATTTCTCGCACTTGATATGCTTATAACTTCCTGCAATGGCTATAAAAACACTAGGTGTGAAAAATAAGATTTCACGCATTAAACGCCATATCTTTTCAAAACGCGCACGCGCGTTGACACCCAGGACCATCGCTTCGGCGGAGTGATACACTACGTAAGCTGTTGCCGTTCTTAACTTATACCCTAGTATAGTACGAATATTCTATCCATTCTATCAACGTGTGACCCTAGATGCAGTGAGGCACCATTTCTATGTAAGCAATGAAATACTAGAACAAGTAGAAGATTGTAACTCCCGGGAAAAATCTCTGGGGATGCAAATATTGAGCAGGAAATTGCGTGCAGAGATATTGTCGACCGGCCTGCCTTCGCTAAGCAATTCAAAATGTGCGGCACTTAGTTACTTTCTATGCTGAAACTACTTGTATACAAATATTGTGCACTTCCAGTGGTGATGTACGGGGCGCAAACTTCAGTGACAGTAATGGTCTAGAAAGCAAACACACGCGGGCCGTACGATTCTGGGGCCAGACAATACTACATGCAACAATCAGAGATGAGAAAACAGCAGCCTGACATCGGAAACAAACTTTTGGAGAAGATATATCTGAATTCGCAAAATTCAGTAGGTTGAGACGTCATGTAATGTGAATAACGTACACCACGTGAACTACCGGTTTAAGTAAATTGTTGAAGGTTTGAAGTTTTATTGAAAAAAATATAGTTGTTACATTGAAATACAATAATGGATACATACAGAAGGAGGTCCCAGAGTGAAACACTGTCGGGGGGACCTCCTGTAACAACGTTATATGGTGCGAAATTCTCCAAGGTGTCGCAGCATTCGATTGCGGTTGTGCAATAAAAATTATAGAATAGAAAGCGAAGACATGGCACAGAACGAAAAGGCATGGTACCGGATTGGTTGTGCGAGTTGTTCAGGCGGCGTACGACACACTGATGCGTTAAGTGCCGAGATGCGAATAGCTGTCAAAGAAAAAGCTTTTTAATCTACAGTGAAAAGAACTTAGGGAACGAGACAATTTAATTTCAACCGGTATTGTGTTCCAGAATGCAATGCCTGAAAACAGAACTGTTTGCCGTAATTGGTGCGTGCTTTCAGAAGGAGGAGGTTATGATGTTCAGAAAATCTGGTAATGTTAGAGTTTGTGAGGTGATCATGGGGAAAGCCGTCAATGACGATGACATGAGAGCGAAGGCGATCGATCAGTAGCCCTAACTTGATTAGCACTAAGCGTCGTAGCGGAAAAATTTTGAAACTGTTGTAAATAGAATATGTAGGTGCCCTGTAAGTGCTGAAGCTGATTATGCGAATAGCTTGGTTTTGTAAGTGCTCAATCCCAGATAGATGCGCTTGGTAAGTGTTTCCCCATGATGAAATGCAATATGAAATGTGGCTGTGAACGAAGGCAAAGAAAAGCAAACGAAGTATGTGAACAGGGAAATTAAAACGTGATCGCAACAAGACACGGATACCAAAGCATAATTTCTTACTGAGGGATTTAACATGCAGGCTGAATTTCAAATGGGGGTCTAATGTAATTCCCAGGAATACAGCTGATCTAGATGCGGTTATACAGTGATTACGAAGAAAAACGGAGGGAGTTGAAGGAAGCTGCCTCTGATGTGAGTGAAAGACCATAAATCTGGTTTTAGCGGGGTTTATATGAAGCTGATTTTTTTTCACACCACAGACAAATATTTTTTAGATCGTTGTTGAGTCAATCCGTTAAATTTGTCAAAATTTCGTCCCCAACAAATAGTGTGGTGTCATCGGCATAGAGGATGCAATTAGTGTATTGAAAGCAAGTAGGTAAATCGTTAATGTACAAGAGGAAAAGGAGAGGGCCTAGCAGGGAACCATGTGGTACACCTCTGCTAATAGTTGATGGTTGTGATAAGGAATCTTTTATTTGTACCACTTGATTCCGGTTAGCCAAATAACTGCGTAAAAGGTTTAAGACGAGCCCACATATTCCGAGCGATTACAATTTATGATTAATCGTGTCAAATGCCTTTGGGAAATCAATAAACAAGGCCCCGGCCCAGAACCTCTTGTCAGTAAATGTTTTCACGGCGTCAATAGATGTTATCAGAGCTAATCCCGTAGAGTAGTTTGCACAAAAACCGAATTGTTTAGATGTGAGCAAGTCAAATTTGTTAAGGTTGCTGATCAGGCGGTTAACAATTCGTTTTTCTGGGAGTTTGCTAAAAACGGCAAGATAGTGATTGGACGATAATTGGACAACAAAACACGCTCTCCCTTTTTAAACAAAGGAACAATTGTGCCCTCTTTCAGCTGGCTGGGAAAAATACCACACATAAATATTTTGTTCATAATGTTAGCAAGTACACCACTTAGCTCACGGGATAGAAGTTTAATTTTGGATGGCATGGCTGCGTCCAGCCCAGCTCAGTTGTTTTTGAAGCTACTCAGTATGGCGTAAACTCATCCGGCTATGCGGGGCGTAAAAAGAAACTACGGGGGCAGCGGGGAAGGTGAACTGCAACAGCGTCCTCAATCGGAACACCCGTTGAGAAAAAACCATTGAACGCATTCGCTATATCGTCGGGATTAGTCCACCACCGAGGACCATCAGTATTTTTGTTGATTCCACGTTCTGGGTTAGCCAAGTTTAGAAATTCCTTAATTAGTTTCCAATTCATGTAATTAGTTTTACTGTTTTTCATAATTTGATTTTGGTAGTAGGTTTGTTTGGCTTCTTTTAACAATTTGGTGAGTGTGCGAGAGTATTTCTTTAGGCGGGCTTTAAGAGCTAGATTAAAGGGAAGGAGTTTCACTTTTTTCTGCAGGTTATCTCGCTTGCGCATCAACTGCGATAAGCCACGTGAAACCCAGGGATTTTTTGGGTTATTAGAACGCTTGTAGGTCTGTGATCGTGATGTGCATGAGGTAAAAACTGTTTTTAGTTTATCACAAAACATGTCATACGCCTTTTCAGCATTTTTTTCCTGAATTATATCCTCCCAATTTGTATTAGAAATGATTTGAATAAACTGAGCCGAGTTAAATGAAGCTGCATGCAGAATATTACGTTTTGTAGGGTTCTGATTTTCGATAAGTAAAAAGACGGGGTAGTGATCCGCAATGTTGCAATGGACAACACCAGCAATCTGAGATGAGATGAGGTTTGATAGGACGTGATCGATCAGGGTACACGGGCCAAGTAGCATGCATCTTGTAAGCGAGGTAATCAAAGAATCCAGACCATGACCGTGAAACCAGTTCACATAATCTGAGCACGAGGTATCATTTATGCCGCTTATATTGGTGTTTATATCACCAACGATAATGACATTTTTGTTTTCACGGTTAAGAAGATGGAGTATGTTGTCGAGTTCGGCACAGAAGTCCTGGTAAGATGAGGATGGCGATCGGTAAATTGAGGCCACGACAGTGTTTTTATGAGCAAAAAACAAGGTACGGTCAAATTCTAGCCAGGCGGACTCTAATTTATCTGTTCGGAAACAAAGATCGGCGCGGCGTTTGTAGAGCATTGTCTGGGAGATAAACATGGCAAGAAAACAAGGAAAGACAAAATGTACAAGCGAAGACCACAGAATCGATACCGGGATGAATAAGACATTTTTGGGGAGAAGGACGTGGCAATCTCGAGATATCACTATCTGGAAATCCTTGGGAGAGGCCTTGTCCTGCGGCATACACAAAAGAATGATGATTTTAATGATACGCAATGCCCCCGATAATGCACTGGTTTGTTTTACGCGAATGAGTAACCGGAATAAAGTTAATTCGTTCTTTTAAAAGCAAAGGATTTGAAAACAGTTATTAAAAAGCCTTAATGTTGAAACAAAACAAACCTTACTTGATAGGTATTGCAGATGAGAATGAATGGCTAGTCTTGATAAAGAGCTGTGATCACAGGATGTAACCCGGGAACTTGTACAACACAAGTATATTTCCTGTTCTTTGCAATACATAAAAAAGGTCACGCTATCGAGAGAACCAGTAAAAGGATAATAACTTGAATTCTGTAAGAGAGAGCGGGCAAGATTTTGTAATAACGTTAATACAAGCTTTCCGTCGGTTCGATTGGAACGTCTTAAACTTTGTTTTGAAGATGTGCGGCCAGGGTGCAAAATCAAGTTCAGGCAATAACGCTGCAAAAAAGTAGAGGTGTAAAGTAGCAACATTACATTCATCTAAATCTAAATATAAATATATGTAAATCTAAATAAAATTAATATCTAAATATAAAAATGTGCACTACACAACCGCCCGTAATATTGACAATTGAAATACACAGCGTTATGTTCTACAGAATGCAAGAGGGCCGCATTCTACCCTTCGATAATTCCAATCAGCTCACGCTTAACGATAAAAAGGGTCTGCGTACACACATACGCTAGCGCATGATACCAAGCTATGGGCCTCTACGGACTCTCTTCTTTGCTCTCTTAGGCAGGTTGCTAAGACAGTGGTCTCCTGGACCATAGCCTATTGTGCGCACATAGTGCGCGCCAATAGCAACCTTCTCAGGGTCACTACTCTGCGCACAGGTGTACCGGTGCCCTCGGAGCATAGTGTTTTGACATCTACCTGCATGTCCAACATATCTCTTGTCGGATTGCTCTACACCTGCGACGTAACAAAAAATTTTGAAGGGTTTTTCTATTTGTTTAATGCTTGGTAGGTGAAGTATATGGTATTCTTTATGAACGATTGCAGAGTGATGGGGGGCGGACATGCGGAAACAACAGGCTCCAAGGGCATCACGTGTGCGCAAACTAGTGACCCCGAGAACTTGGGTACGCATCGGAAAGTCTACGCAGCCCACGTTCGTGCAGACCAAGATATTGTTTCGCTTGGCAAAACCGCAAAAAAGACCTTTTTTAGAAACATATGGCATGTTGTAAGGCAAATGCTGTGTATGCATCAGCTATCGTTAGGCCTTCCTGAGAGGTGTGCCTTCCTGAGAGGTGTGCTTCGGCTCCTGTACAAGTGTATTCGCTTAAGAAAGTTCCAAAAATACGACACCATGCGGTGTACTTGTCCCATTCGTTGATCTTTGTGTCGCGCATGATTATTTTTATGTTGTGGGCACTAATTTTACACCTATTCCGTCTCTGTTTGCTACAGAGAGGGTGTTTATGGGTAGGGGATGGTGCATTTTGGTCCTGCGTGTGCTAAACAAAACATACGGTCAGAAACCTGAAAAATCAAATTCCGTAGTTTCATGCAAAAGCCTGTACGCCTCATCACGTGGATATTCAGTGGATTAGTTATCATCGGGCACTATTTTCAAAATCAGTAGACCTCAGATAGCGAAGGTCCCTCAAAGATTTTCTACTGTGCGACCTGCATCGACCATGTCTACGTTTTCACTGCCCCCTGTATGCAGACGTTCCAAGCGCTCTTGCCTCTGGTTTTCTCCGGCTCTTTGGAGCGGCTGTCTACGTTCACAACGGCCTCTCTATGCCGTCATTTTAAGTGGCCTACTTACCCTTCTTCATTAAGCTCGAGGTGGCGCTCCCATTGTTAGGAACACTTTCTCTATTTTCAATTTGATTTCTCGTGTATAGTCGTGACTCCATTTTTGTCGGCCATCCACCTTCATAGAACAGAACAGCTTGTAATTCTTTTTTTGTGTGCACAGCCAAATGAGGGGGTACAAAGAACGGTATCCAGTCGGCAGCTTGCACCCATTTGTTTTGTAGCGTCTTTCCCTTGTCCCCTTGTCCATCCTTACTTTACACCTCTTAGATAATAGCAAAACGTGTTCGAACCTAGGGTAACCGACTAAGAGAAAATTGTTGTTCCTAAACGGGTGGGTTAATGTTCCATAGGCATGCAGATTTGTAACCTGACTATGATTTTTACAAATCCTTTAGTAGCTGTAGTAGGTCCAGAACCCAGAAAAAGTGTAACGCCATCGTAACAAATGAAGTATTTTTTTCAGACACACTGGGTCATGTAGGTATCGAACAAAAGATAAGATGAAATTGCCTGAGTGTTCAGAATTTTCACAAGAAGCAATATTAGTGGCATTTGTGCCTGCCACATGATAAAACTGCATCCAACATGAAAAGTTTAATCAAGAGAGAGACGTGATTACCAATCTTCCCTATAGATAGCCAGAAAAAGTTTTGTTTTGTTTTTTAGTTTATTTTGCGACAAACCACGTGAAAACATATATACCCACTAGAAAATGGGTCGGGGCATGTGTGGGCAAAGATGAACAATACGAAATTACGCTAGCATGCTAGCTAGCATGCTAACGTGCTAGCATGTTCTAGCTTGTTCACGCTAGCATGCTAGCGTAAAAAAAAGGTCAATCCCATTCTTCAAATGACAAAGTCGATTGAAACGCGAGGCTTTCCTTCGTCACAAACGAAGTCGAACCAAAGTTAAATCTCGTTAACGTAATAAGGGTAGCGTCCGGAGCTCGTTGGTACTCCATTTTGAAATAAAATAATTGCGCAAAAGTGGGGGAGACATGGACGAAGTGAGGACAGACACACACGTCACAGCAGACACACACGTCGCAGCACGTGTCTGTCCTCACTTCGTCCGTGTCCTCCCCCCAATTTTGCGGAATTATTTTATTTAGCTCGTTAACGATTAGTTCGTTGTCGTCTGCCCATGACGGCAGCCGGTGATGCACTAACTGGTCACTGGTGGTAGCTATGATACGACTATGCTGCCCATCGCTACCTAAGGCACCCTAACTTTCCATAGGTCGCGCTCAAAGCGAAACTAGAACCGTCGTCTTCAGGCTGTTCACCATCATCTTGTGCATTTGATCCCCCTGCAACGCTGCGAACAATCAACCTCCTGTACATTGAGCAAGGGGGCGGCAGCTTTCATTTAAGAGGCTATGAGCTAGGTGGGGCAGTTGGTCGCGCGCCACAGCATTTCTACAGCATGGAATGTATGTGTGAAACCACTTTGTTTACTCTTATTCAGGCTAGCAAAATCCTCGTTTGTACTCATCGGCTCAGCCGTTATCTAACAGGACGGCCGGCGTAATTAGCGCACATCGAGCGCTGCCTATGTACACCTGCGTCTACGCCGTAGCACCTTGCGCAAAACCTACTTTTTCACGCGCTCTAATGAAGATGACGAGGATGGTGATGATAGTGTTAAAGTGCTTCCCATGTATCCAGTTCCGAGGAGTGGCTATGAATATATAAGTGTCCCCTGTCCTTGATGTGCCATTCTTGAAACTCATTGTGTAAGTTCGCATTCCTGCAGTGAGTTTTGAGCATAACGATTTGGTTTTTGGACTTTGACTTTGGACTTTGGAGACATTGTCTTTCGACTAGAGAAAGGTTCGCGTATCAACCATCTTTCACTGCAACAATAGTCATCGACATCGTCAGAGAAAGTTTGCTTTCCAGCAGTGCGTTTACCCGTGCGCCGGAAGCCATCAGTAAAGCATAAAAACTTCGCTTTAAAAGTACGATAGCTATATGACTACTTCCGCTAACAAGGTATTGTTTCCGGGAAACTTGACACTCGCTTCGGGAGAGTCTGTAGGTATATCATACTACCATCAACACAGGGCAAGAGCGTGTCGCCACATAAATTGAATACCTTCGAGTTGCCATCTCTACAATATTTTTTCGAACGTTTTGGAGCAATCTGAGCTCTTTTGTGTCATATTGACTGCTTTTTTCTTATAAAGTAGAGTATGCCATCGTCGGAACGGATATATAAAACCAAACAGCAGCAATTAAAAGAGGAATGCACCAAATCATTGGGGGAGCTTACGGGGTCCCTCAACGGTTTAATTTGAACAGGATGTCAGCTAAAGGAGGATGACTGGGGTATATGAGCTCGACGATTTATCTGTTGTTTTAAGCACGCCACGCGCTTTATACCACACCGGAGCATGGGTTCGACAGTTGGTGTTGAGGGGAAGGAAGCCGCACTTTATGCCCCATCGACCATTCTTAAAATTATCTATGGCTGCTCTGCTTTAAAAAGAAAAACTAGAACATGTTTCGGGCATTCTCGCACCTCTTTTCTGCAAATTTTGAACTGGGAGGTTTCGGCACCTTTCGTTTTTGCTAAAGCTCTTTATGTCGACTTTTGCGGCTTGTACGTCAACCGAGTCGCTCTGAACCCAACTTTAAGCACAAATGCCTTCCTTACTTGGCCATTTCGGAAACTCCCGGTTGCACACTTGATAAATTTTGAGGTTCTTCAATCTTCAGCTTCTTGCTGCTAGATAAAGTGCCCTAGGCACAAACACCCAGGCTGCTTGTGGCGATGTTAACGCTCTATTTACCACCAGCTCAGCAGTGGTTTAAAGTATGTAATCATCATCATCACCAGCCTATCTACGCTCACTGCAGGGCAAAGGCCTCTCCCATTAACCTCCAATTATCCCGGTCCTGTGCTAACAGCCGCCAATTTATCCAGAGTAAACTTCTTGATCTAATCTGCCCATCAAACTTTCTGCTGCCCCCTGCCAGGCTTGCCTTCTCTAGGTATCCACTCGGTTACCCTTAATGACCAACGGTTATCTTGCCTTTGCATTACATGCCCTGCCCATGTCCATTTCTTCTTAATTTCTACTCAGATGTCCTTAACACGCGTTTGTTCCCTGACATACTCCGCTCCCTTCTTGTCCCTTAATGTTACACCTACCATCTTCCGCTCCATTTCCCGCTGAGTCGTTCTCAATTTAAGTTGAGCCCTCTTAGTGAGCCTCCAAGTTTCTGCCCCGTACGTGAGTACCGGTAAGATGCTGCTGTCATACACTTTCTTCTTTAGGGCCAAGGGTAGGCTGCCATTCACTATCTGAGAATGCATGCTGAATGCACACGACCCCATTCTTTTCCTAATTATCTCTGCCTCAAGCTTGGGATCAGGGGTCACAACTTAGCTGAAGTAGATATATTCGCTTGCCACTTCCACTGCCTTGCCACCTGTCTCAAACCGCTGTGCTCTCCCGAGGTTATTGATCATTACTTTAGTTTTCTGCATAATATATTTCAGGCCCACGGTTATACTGTGTCCAATGCGGTACGCTTGCTTTGCAATTCCTCTCCCGAGTTACTTAACAAGGCAGCGTCATCAGCAAATCTGAGGTTACTGATGTATTCTCCATTGACCCTTAGAACCACCTGTTTCCAATCCAATGTACTGAATACTTCTAGTAAACATGCTGTGAATAACGTCGGAGTGATTGTGTCTTTTTCTCCGACGACCTTCCTTATAGGTATTTTACTGCTCTCCTTATGGAGGAAGATGGTAGCTGTGGACCCATTGTAAATATCCTCTATTATTCTTACATAATGCTCGTCTACACCTTGGTTCCGTAATGCCTGAATGACTGCTGCAGTTTTGATCAAGTCAAATGCTTTCTCATAATCTATGAAGGCTATATATAGGGGTTTAGGATACTCCGCGCACTTCTCTATGACCTGATTGATCCTGTGAATATGGTTTATTGTTGAATAGCATTTAGAAAACCCTGCTTCTTCGTCAGTTTCCCTGAAATCTAAGGTGGCAGAAATTCTGTTAGCGATTACCTTGTTAAGTACCTTGTAACAAGGTAATCGCTAACAGTACCTTGTAGACAGTAAGCTGATCGGCCTATAATTTTTAAGTCCTTCATGTAACCTTTCTTACGGATTAGGATGATGTTCGCGTTCTTCCAAGACTTTGGTACACTCGCAGTCATTAGGCATTGCGTGTACAGGTTTTCCAGTCTTACTAGTACAATTTGCCCGCCATCCTCTAGAGAGGACTCCCGTTTTCTGGTCTTCACCAGGTTGTTTGCCCCCTTTTATTGCTTTCAAAACCTTCCTTACTTCTCCTGTCGTTAATGGTGGGATGCCTATCTCCTCCGAACTACTTTCTTGTTCGGTATTGTCCTCGATGCCCCGGCTACTGTGAAGATCTCTATAGAACATCTCGGCTACTGTGACTATTTTATCCCTATTTGAGATGCCATTGCCTTGCTTGTCTTTAAGTACATACATCTGATTTTCCCCATGCCTAGTCACCTCTTCACTGCTTTCAGGCTGCCTCCTTTCTTTACAGTATTTTCGATCCTCTCCATGTTCGATCCTCTTCATTTGATCCTCTCCGTATGTCAGCTGTCTTACGCCAATTAAATTCGAAAGCTCCGCTAGTTGTATTTTGTTAGTTGGGATGGATATTGTCATGGTTTGCCGTTTCGTAATTACATCTTTCGTCTTCTGGGAATGTTTACCAGTATCCTGTCTAGCTATCCTGCCCCCGATGTCTACTGCACGCACCATGCTAATGCATGTAAGATTGTCGCTGTCTTCCTGTGTCGTGAATTATGCTTCCTCGGTAAAAGGTGTATATCCGTTATGCAGCGCGATCCTGAATTCTTTAACTTAATTTACGTCTTAATGTTTACGTCTTAGCTCATTGATCGGCTTCTTTCGTACTAGCCTGTTACGGCCCCTTCTCAAATCTAGTCTGATTCGAGATGTTACCATATGGTGGTCACTAAACCTTACCCTTCCGAAAACTTCCACATCCTGCACGACACCAGGGTTAATGCATAATAGGAAGTTTATTTCATTTTTATGCTTCCCATTCGGGCTCTGCCACGTCCACTTCCGGTTCTCCCGTTTGCAGAAGAAGGTATTCATTATGCGTAGGTTATTCCGTTCTGCAAACTCGACTAGTAGGTCCCCCCTGCTTTTTCTTCAGCCCAGATCATAGTTCGAAATTACCTTGTCTCCAGCCTGCTTCTTGCCTACTTTAGCATTGAAGTTTCCCACAACTACGGTATACTGTGTTCTTACTTTATTTATTGCCGATTCCACATCTTCATAGAAGCGTTCAACAGCTGGTCGTCGTAGCTGGATGTAGGCGCACAGCCCTGTACGACCTTGAGTTTGTACCTCTGATTAATCATAATTACAAGACAGGCTACCCTTTCGTTAATCCGTCTATGTTGACAGCTATGCTTTTATTGACCAGAGATCCCACTCATACTTCTCTTGTCTCAACTAGAGTACGGTAACATAGGGCATGTCCATTTTTCAGCACCCTAATGGCTTTAACTGTCCTCCTAAACTCACTAAACCCTATGACACCCCATTTACTGCGCTCTAATTTCTCGAACAACACCTCTCTACACTCGCTTCGCTGGATAAAGTTCTCGTGTTAAACGTTGCCAGGTTCAGGTTCCAATGGCAGCCTGTCCGGCTCTAGGGATTCTTAGCACCATCTACTGCGCCCCAGGTAGGACCGCCGTGGTGGTGAGTTGCTTCGCAGCCACTGGAGACTGAGGGCCCTCGGTTAATTGGTGTATTCATGGGAGGTTGTGGCCAGTACTACACCAGAATAACTAATCCTGCTCTGGTGAGGGAGTGCGTTACCGGCAATGGTCGCCGAGATCAGGCCGCACCCCAAGCCTCATTATGCAATTCCATCAACACGCACATTTTTTTTTAATCCGGTGGGAATTGTGCGGCACCGGTATTAGAGTCACGGTACTTCCGCTGCACCCCACCCTGTAGAGGTAGAGCATCCGCTTCGCGTGCAGAAAGAACTTGGTTCTAGTTCCGGTGGCTCACAATTCATACCGGATTAAAAAAAGAAATCCGCTTGTTGATGAAATTGCAGAAGGAGGCTCGGGGTGTGGCCTGATCTCGGAGACCATTGTCTGTAAGGCACTCCCTCACCAGAGCAGGATTGGGCAGCCTGGTGTAGTAATCGCCAAAACCTACCATGAACACGCCAGTTAGCCCGGCTAGCTCGGTCGGTAGAGCATGAGACTCTAAAATATGCATAATCTTCGTAATATGTCTCATTCCTCTCACATTGACCCTTTTTCAGACTTCGAGTGAACCTGAATTATATAGTGGTACTCAACGATATTGAATCTATAAAGTCCTTTTATTCGAAAGACGATATACTAAACCGTTCAAGCTGCTTTCTTTTGAACTTCGAAAACTACCCAGGTAAGTGCGAAAATTTGGCGATAACATACAGGTGTCAACATCATATGAATAATTTGCAATTAAAGCTGACACGGTGACCTAACGCCTTCGGCCAAGGTTAAGGCAATCACCGAAGTGTCTTCGACGCAGAAGATTTGCGAGGAACGTAAATGCAACCCATCGCAAATGTAACACGTGACACTCAAAGATGGTAAATTTGAAATTGAAGCTAATAGCCATAAATAGCCCGTTTTCCCTTCCGTTTTCCTTATAGGCGACGCATTTGTTCGTTTTCAGGAAATACCGACGCCTACATTTTACAACTTCCCCTCGTTTATTCTATTGGACTTTTTACCAGCCATGTTGACGTGTTCATGTTTAAAGCTCTTGTTTAATTCTAGCATGTTCATGAAAAATACCTGCTGTCTTACTGCAACCTGCAGAGCCGCACCTGAACGACGTTGGAACTAAAGAAATCACTTGTGTTTCAAATGCGGTACCTTCAATTAGCATTGGAATATCAACATAGTTAAAACGCGAAAACAAAATAATTGTTTTGTGGAATAGGTGTGACATTCTGAAATTTCAAACAAAATTTGACAAGGTTCGCGCGAGGATGCGTAATTAAAACTGTGCCGGAAATTCTGCTCACTCAATTTGAGACATCTTCTAGTCATATCAGGTACTTGTTACGTATGTTACCCTAATAGGCCTGAAAGAAGTCTGCGAGGGTAAGGTCTCTAAACAATTCTAAAAGACACCTAATGGCATTTAGTCACACCTACAATTCAAGGATATAAACTACTCGGTAGATCACTAACTAATTATGGCAAAACGCAATGTGTGGTTCCTTCTTCAAAAAAGGCAGCCTCCGGTATCGGCGTTGCGTCTGGAACAGAGAAACGGCTCCTCGAGGGGCGTTCGAAACCATGAGGAGTTAAGCGCGAGTTTCAAAGTGGAATAAAAAATGGCTGCAGCTTAGTTCGTTTATCCCTGAATATGCAAATTGAAGGATTGGCTTAACCCGGTTAAGGCTTGGTTGCACTTGGTTAACCTTGGATTTTGCTGTAATTATTACACTATTCATCCAAACTCTGCTTTGTCAACGGTTGTTGTCCCGCTTCTGCCGTTTTTCGAGCCGCACCGCTACCCGGCCGATACCCGCGGGGTTGTCAGAAGCCGCTTGCCGACGACGGCTTAAAGCCATCTCCCGCGCAACGCTCAGAGAATACGGTCCGGTCTCGCTCACATCCATGGTCATGCTCACATGCGCACGGTCACGTGGTCAGGCGCGAAACAGCTACGGGAATAAAGTGGAACTACTACTACTGCTGCGGAGAGTGCATGCGCCAAGCTGGCAGCGGCGGCTTTGGTGGCTAGCGAACGCTGCCCTCGGCGAAGCTCAGCCGGGCGAGTCACGTCATGCGTTGCCAAGGGCACGGTGCAGATACGATCAAATGAAGGTCAAATTTACCGCGTCGGTGAAACTGCTCGGCGAGGTTAGTATAGCTTTGCTTTAAAACACAAGTTTAGGGCAGCGCTTCTAGGCAATGCAGAGCGGCGTGGCAAGCGCAGAGTTGCAGCTGTGGCTGTGAGCTTCATGCCCGGCGCCTCTCACGCACAAGCCCCGATCACCTGGCGCAGCGCAGAAGTCACCTGGCCACAATTACTTGCAGCCAAAAACTAGAAGGACGAGCGGCGTTCAATCTGAGATTATTGCGTCGCATTCACAATTCCGGAGAAGTAGTGAGGTGTACTGGCATTGTTTTTTTTTCTTTCAGCATAGGTCATATTTTCCTAAATTAATAACAAACATGCGTGCAAGACGCAACCCTGGTCTGTGAGTGGGAATGAGGATATCAGCTGAAAGTGCGCAATTCCCGCGGGCTTCCATGTGATCAATGCATTCGTCTGCCTAGCCCAGCAGCCGGACGACACTCATGGATGCAACATTAAAATATTTGCCGGTCAAATAGATGCTTGACTCGTCCTCAGCAAGATATGGCTAGAAAATCTATTTGAAGAACGCATCTTTACATGCCTATTTATAGGACGCATACATTACATGCATTTTTTAATCGGTAACACCGCGTTTCCCCCTCAATTCAACGATGCTGTGAAACTGAGAAAGCATTTAGCAATGACTTTACTAAAACGTTTACTGAAAACAACTCCCTCCATGCTTCAGCTCCAGAGTTATTATGTGTATGTAAATATTAGAGCAACAACTATTTAGTACCGAACAAGCTTTTTGTAAATGTTTATGAAACACTACAACCCCTGCATGTTCACAAGAATATCGCGTACTGAAGAATTAGAGCACTTTTGTAAGTACAGGCTGACTTTCCGGGTAACTGCCAATTTTTGTTGTCATTTCGCGTAGACAAATTTATTAAGAGATGTCTATCTGTTAACTCAGAACTGGAGAGCTCCCGATCGCAGCAACATTCGAGGCCTTGGTGGCGGCTTGAACATAAAAAAAAACAGTGTATAGTAAGAGAGTGGCAGAAGGGGTCGTCCTGCTCGTCAAAATATTAACTCTCATTGTAAAAAGGCTGTAAAAAACGACCAGGAAAGCTTTTTGACACTTTCTGAGTCATATTGTGCCTCCTTTGGGCAGGTTTGGTTCAATTTATATGCAGTAATTAGCGTTTTTTGGGTAAGAAGACCGGTAAATACCAAAAGGAAAGAAATTAAGACACAAGACAATAAAAACTCGCACAGAAGCCGTTAAGGATACCAAAGCAACATTTTGGACAATAAGTATGCGGCTCTACATTTAGTTAACCGTGAGAGACGTTACATACAATGTTCTCACCGAGCGCAACAAATACGGGTGAGTTACAAGTCAAGTTTTCTTTACATTTTCTTAAACGAACAGACTGCGTACTGACAAGCGACGGACGCAGACGAAGAGGACACATTTGTTACATGCGAAGGATTAACAAAATTGAACCATCAACTAAATGAGCGTATTTTTGTTGCTCATAAGTAACTGTATATATTACAGATTTTTGGCTAACGTTAAAACATTTTCCTAAAGGCGTTAGGTACTAGTCATCTATTTTTTTTAATTTCCTGTACATATCTGTCGCGGTTCTTTTGAATTTTGTCTTTACTCTGTGCGTGATCTTGGACCACTGTAACTTTGAGCCGTTGGTTGTAAACGTTGAAGGTGAACAGATGTAATTACCAAGGACAAGATAACAAAATTTTCGGATCAAAATAACAAAATAACGATATCTTTGAGGACCACAACGCTTCGTGGTATTTTTAAAGGATCCAACTGGCAATTTCTTCGAATGTAAAACAAACAGCCATCGTTGCTTTGCTGTGAATGACAGTAAGTATCCGCCACCTAGCGGTTAAACAACTTCGCGCCGTCTTGTCTTTTTAGGACTCGCATATCTCAATGGAGAAACATGGGCTGCCAACAAGAGATTTTGCATGAGCACATTGAAGAACATTGGATTTACCACATCTGCCGGGGAAGATCTAATGAGGGTAAGTGAGAAAAAATGCGGGGGGTGAAATCACAAACATTAGTACAGATACCACGCTACAAGAACAAGAACAATGTTTCGTTTGCATGCAAATATCATGCACATTTCATAGAACGTCATTTCAACCCCACACGCAGTTAAATATAAACACAAAGCCTTAGTGACTCCCCAAACTGACGAGAATACGATCCGAGATATTCGGCTTCATTGCGGAAACTTCTCTGGGTAATCGGCTCATTAGTTTTCCACGTATCGAAAATCAAAAGGTCATTTTTATTTCATACCTAGGCCCACATCTCCTTCCATACCGTCTTCGCCATTTGCAAAACAAGAATAAGTGCAATACCACCACGAAGGCTGATGGCTAAGAAAGTAACGGCAAGGCTCAATAGACCTTGCGTTCTCACCAAACCATCGCACTGCAAATGATGATGTCTCGGCAAATGTTGCCACTTGTAAGAAAATTCTAGTGATTTTGTGTATTTGAGTATATGTCACTGTATTCATTTCCAGTGTTTCACTTGGATGTTCTTAGATTATTCGGAGTGGTATGATGCCGTGGAGGGAAAAGAAAGTTGGAAAATCATCCATTTTTATAGTTAATCCTGAAGTCATGGATGCAGCAAAATTCGGCCTCATGCCTATGGTGACGAAGCCTGAAGCAAACTGGGACAGAGTTCTGAGACTGGCAGAGTGGTTCCAAATGACAAGAACATTATGAATATTTCAGATAGATGAGTAGAAGCGTACGTCAACGGCAGTGGCAGCTATTAGAACCCAGCAATGAGTTTTGCTAGGGCAGAAAAGACAGCGCGGCGACTGACGCAGTCGATAAAAGCGCCGAGTTGCGCGACGACGCGAACAGAGACTAACGGTATAAAAATAAAATAATGGCGTTTGAGGCGCCAAAACTACTCCAACAAAGTGTACAAATATGGGTTTTAGTTTTGGTGTTATGCTTTTGGCGTTTATATGCGTTCTTCAAGTCAAAATATGAGCCCTTTTATTTTATCGTGATTGCTCCTTCTTAAGCGCATCGTAACAAGCTGGGCCCCTAATGGCGACAAAATGGGGTCATTCTCGGTCACTCCTGAGTGGCAAACCGTCGCCTCCCTTTCTGCCAGCAGTGCCACACACCTTCGTAGGTAAAGAAGGCATCCGAGTAAGAATAATATTTCCATGTGAGAAATCAAAGACATACGAATGTTCCCAAGCTACCCAAGCTACTTGGAGAACGAATGTCGTCGCCTCTAAAAGTTCAGCGAACGCCAACTGTTCATTCCAGCCCTTCAGGAATTATGTAAGTAAATTGCACGGATTCTGGGGGCTGCTTTTTCCGATCCTTTCACCCTCGGCAATACCGTGACAGAAAAGTGGTTTCGGTTAACGCTTTTCATTTTACGGACGCTGCACTAATACGGTTGTACAAAAATATTCTCATTAGCAAACCATGCTCACCACCTGTTAACTATGGTAAACAGAAATTTGGTGGGCTTAGCAGATGTGATTATTAGATGATTGCTAAAAATCCGCAATTTCATACTTTCATTGTTTTTCCAGGAAGTCGTTCACGAACTCTTTGTTGGCCTTGTGGTGGAGCTTAAATATGGGTGTCCTATTCTGTATTGTAAAGTACTGAGCTTTATCTCGCCAAAAAACTTCAGCCACAACATAAAGTAGGAAAACTGTTTACACACGTCCTTCCAATAGATAAATAACTATAAAATCTAGTATCTGGGCAGTGTATTGAACACATGTTGTCGTGACTACAACGCCTTCGTTAAGGGAAAAGAACTGTATTTACGTTAGAATACACACTCAAAATGCCCGATCGCCGCCATCATTCCTCGTCGTCCTCTTCTACTCACATGTGCGATCACTTCTTTGTCTTCGGGGGAAAAAGTTCCAACACATGTCAATTACGTCTGTTGCACATTTTTTTGGCACACAACATTCGGAAAGAAAGAAACGGCAACAGGAACCAGAGTCTAGTTCAGTGGTCGCTTAAATTCGTGCCTGCCCAGGGCAGATTGCCTGCCCAGGGCATTCTGGTGCCCTGACGGCAACTGTTCGAAATGTGTGTACCCTACGAGATGTCATCATCAATCTTATATTTTTTGGTCTCTAAACGGTTCTCATTACCTGCTGTTCTTGCGCCCTCAATTGCCATTTATGATAACATGACATAAAATAAGGTAGGAGCAATGAAATAGCAGCAGGAACCAGTCTAGGTCTGTCGTAGCCTGGCAGAATGTGTGTCATTACTAAACAGCGCAACAAAAACACGGACTATAGCTGAGGTACACAGGACGAGCGCTGACTTCCAACTGATCTTTTATTGAAAAAAATAGCACCGCTGTGATGAATTGCTTGTTTTGTTGTGTGCATTTATGGCACGTGTGTGTAGGTGTGTGGGGTATAAATATGTGTTTTTTTCAATAAAAGATCAGTTGGAAGTCAGCGCTCGTCCTGTGTACCTATGCTATAGTCCGTGTTTTTGTTGCGCTGTTTAGTAATGATGGATAACCAACTCGACCAATACTGCACTTTGCTTAGAATGTGTGTCCCCTACCAGATATCATCAAGCTTATGTCTTCTTTGTACTCTACATGGTTCTCATTACCCGCTCTTCTTTCACACTCAATTTTCAATGATGATAACACAATATAAGTTAGGATAATATTTATTTAACTCATAAACGTACATCAGTATAGTTGCGAGCAAGCTTAAATTTCAGGAGGCTCGTGTTGTGACGCCCTGCAGCAGCGATACATTCACAGGTTGATTGCGTACAACGTGCAGGTATAACAAGTCGGACAAAGGAAGATTTAGAGCAAATAAAAATACAAAACACGAGAGAAAAAAAACAAAAAGGTGCTACAAAATAAGACATTACGTGAACATTTACGTACATATATTTTTATGGTAACACCCTCCCACTGTATCCATCTCAAACAGGCGGAAGTGAGCCGATTCACACAACGGATTGGTGAGACAAAAGGAGAAGCAGTGTACCTGCATGATCCCCTGATTGCCTGCATCACAAATAACGTCGTAGAATTTTTGCTGGGGCGACGTTTACGCGACAAGGCTGTCTTCCAGCAACGACTGCACCAGATCGTCAAGAAGCTCGCCTTGAGCTTGGCCGATGGCGAATCCTTGGACTTTATGCCCAGCATTGCAAGAAAGATGCCTTTCACGGGACGTCCCAAACCCCTGCTTGCTCTGGATGAGATGGAAGAATTAATTCTGTGAGACAATTGCTGTTTCTTTACCGCACCACTTTCCTCTTCTTAAAACAAGTTTGATTTTGAGTTCTATGCACGCTTCAGCGTACGCAAACTTATATTTGTAGTTCCATTGTTGCCTCATAAAATGCAATTATTATATGCCGCACTACTAGTAAAGAGCTACACCGGAACAAAATTAAAATACTGACACCAAATTTCTGTTTTTCAAACTTTAGGCCAAAAGCCTTACAGTGAACCCGCAACACTTTTTTCAACTTTATTTGAAATCCTAAATGCCCGCAGAACGTAGTCGCCCAACACATCCAGTACTTAGATTAGGGGGTTGCAAAGTACCTAAAACAAAAATTTTGATCTATGCTTATCGGATAACTTGCAAACTCGCTCAAAACATTTTTCTTTCTTTGCCTGTCTTGGCGTTCATAGGCGGCTCACATAACGTCATTAAGGTCATGTAGCGGCTGTTAAAGCTACAAAGCTACAAATAAAGCTACAAAAACAAAGCAGGAACGGAAGGCGTATCTGCTGCGACGAGCAAATCACGCAGTGCCGCTCCGTGCTGGCGATAACTGTAGCTTTTGCAGTGCTTCCAGACACGAAGCAAAGAGTGAAAGCGTTTATCAAATGCCTTGCAGGGGGCCTTTAAGTGTCCCGTGTGCGAAACGGTGGTGTAGATGTTCGCCACCGCTGAAAAAATAAAAAAACGCTGCACTTTAGGAATTTGTGCAAAGTGCGTATGTGAAATATTTTCTGTAATGTGAACCAAAAAGTTGAGAACATTACAGGCATTTTCTACCTGAACTGGTGCATATTATTGCGGTGTCCCAGTGCATAGTGCTACTGAGAATATTGGTTAGTAAAAAAATGAGAATATGCTGCACTGCTTGCACCAGTGCAGCCAGTTCAGGTAAAAAAATACCTCTTTTGAGTTCGTTAGAAACTGAAACCCTGCTGTCCAGAGCAGGGCCCGGGTGTTTTATCACCGCGCAACATCAGCACGTTGTGGGAGATTGAACTGCGGTTAGAGTGGTGCTTGCGGTGTCGATGTCATATCGCGTGACAGGTGAACCTGACGGCACATGAGTCGAGTACGAGCACCTCAGCCACGGAGAAGTTTAATGCTGGTGAAGCGTGTGCGTGGGGTGTCGCCAGTCTGCCAAGTGATTCCAAGTGGACATTCCGTCAACGCAGTGAAGGGGCCTGGTGCTTGGATGCGTGACACCATTTGTCAATTTGACCGACAGAGCTTACACCATGGATGGGGTCGCGGGATATTTGAACAGTAATTTCCAAATTCATGTAATTAGACGATTTTACTTGCAATAATTTCTTATTACGGCACATTTATTCCGCGTCTATTCGCAATCTAGACGACCCATCGCTTTTTCAGAGACTCGATTTGCTTTTTTGCCATTTTTTTTTTAGCTGTCGTGATGTCAGCGCCCGCATGAGTTGCCGTGGTGGTGCCTTTCAACGATCATTGCTGATGAGCAAGGGAGAATGCGCACGCCTCATGTACACGAAACATGCTCACTGGGTGTCGTAACGCTCTCGCATTAAAATCACGATTCACACCGTGACGATATATAAAATGGTGGTGCTGCTCCGGCAGCTAACATCACTGCCACGTGCCTATACGCCGCAAGATACAAAATAATCCCTCATCGACGGAAGCGGCGACACGTGAAGAATGAACTTTACTGCGCAAGCGTGTTGTTTGCTGAAATTACGTACGTTTTCTTTTTTCTCCGCCATATTATTAATTGACGGCGAGCCTCCCAGAAGGACTTCCGCTTTCCGCACTACAGTTGTGACTGCGCCCCATTCCGCTGCGCTCGAGGCGAGAGCGATTTATTATTAAGTTTAACGCGCCGACATAACACAGGCGATGCGGCGCACCGTAGTGGAAGGCTCCGGTTTAATTTTGACCACCTGGGGATCTTTAACGTGCGCCGAAATCTCGTACACACGGGCGTTTTTGCTTTTGCTTTTCGCTTCCAGCAGAAAAGCGGCCGCCGTGGCCGGGAATCGAACCCGCGTCCTCGTGCTCAGTGGCACAACACCTCAGCCACTGATCCACCGCGGCGAGTGCACGCGGCGAGAGGCTTTGGCTCGATTGAATTTCAGCTGACGGCGTTAACGGATTAGGATTAGGATTAGGAAAAACTGTATTTGTGTCTGCAAAACGACTAAGCGCCGCGACGCGGGCCTGGCGTCGTCCTAGGGATTGCCCGGATTGCCGTTACTAGGCGCAGCGCCAACGCTTCCCGTCACCGGGTCGCCTGGTCTGTGCTTTTCGAGCGCACCCCGGACTTGCTGGACGGCCCAGAGTTGAGTGTCCTTGTCGCTACTGCGTACAGCGTCCTGGAGCTGCGGCGGATAAGTTCTTGATTGAGCTTCGTTCGAAACCGGGCACAGTCCCAGAAGATGTGCCACTGGTCTGCCAGACCCACACCACACACTTTACACACGTCCGTCGAATAAAGTTCTGGATGAAACCTGTGCAGCGTTGCCGGGGCGAGGATGGACCCGGTCTGGAGCTGTCGTAGTAGAACTGCTTCCTCCCGGCTCAGGCCCTGGTGGGGGGGTGGCATGACCCATCGAGCCAGGCGGTAAGCCTTGGTGATCTCGTTGTAGCTCACAAGGCGATCTTTGTTCGCGAAGCACCACGGACGGTCGGTCTCGGAGGAGCGGAGGGTAAGTGCTCGCGCCTCCGAGTGTGCCGTCTCGTTGTGGTTGGGTGCGGTTGCGCATTCGCCCACGTGCGCCGGAAACCACTTGACACGAACGTCTCTGCCCTGGAGCCTTGCCTTGCCGATGATGGCGGCCGCCTTTGCGCAAACGCGACCTTTCGCGTAGTTGCGTACGGCCATTCTCGAGTCACAGAGCACTGTGCGGCACTCAACCTCAGAGATGGCCAGGGCGATGGCGACCTCCTCGGCGTCCGTGGCTTCGGTGCACCGTACACTCGCAGTCGTCGTCTTAGGGCCCGTGGAGGCCTTAACGGCGACCGCGACGTAGCCTTCGTGCTGGTACTCTGCTGCGTCGACGTAACGCGCGTAGTCGTCTTTGGCATGCATCTTGATGATGGCTTTGGCCCGCGCTGCACGCCTCTCCTTGTTGTGCTCCGGGTGCACGTTTCTAGGTATTGGGTCAACGCATATGTGTGCCATCGCTTCCTCGTTTATGTCACGCTGTTGCCGGTCCGGCGTGCGAGGGTTGTAGCCAAGGTTCTCGAGGATTTGGCGTCCCGTCTTTGTCATGGAGAGACGTTCCAGCTGTGCCGCCAACTGAGCCTCCGTGATTTCTTCCAGGGTATTGTGCACTCCTAGCTGTAGTAAGCGCGCAGTGCTCGTGGTTTCCATAAGGCCCAGTGCCGATTTGTAAGCCTTACGTATGAGTGTATTGATCTTGGCCCGTTCCATGACCTTCCAGTTATGGTACGCGGCCACGTACGTAATGTGGCTGATCACGAAGGACTGGACTAGTCTCACGAGGTTGTCCTCCTTCATGCCCGTTCTTCTCGAAGAAATGCGGCGAATGAGGCGAATTGCCTCGGCCGTCTTGCTGTTGAGCTTGGCAAGGGTTTCACCGTTGCTGTTGTTCTTGTCAATGATCATGCCCAAAACCTTGAGTCTTGTTACTTCGGGGATGCGTTGCCCCGATGCGGTGACTATTTTGATACGGTTGGCTTCGCGCTGTGGCGTATTGCCCCTGCGTTTCGGTGCGAGCACGAGTAGTTCAGACTTGCTAGGCGAACAGAGCAGGCCGGTACCAACGAGATGCTGCTCGATGGCGGTGACTGCCGCTTGCAGTTGACTCTCGATGTATGCGTCGCTGCCGCCGGCAACCCAGAGCGTGATGTCGTCGGCGTATATAGTATGCCGGACGCCCGTTCGCGCTAGCGCCTCCGCAACCCCAATCATGACGAGGTTGAAGAGGCACGGTGAGACGACCGATCCTTGCGGTGTGCCTGTGCTTCCGAGCATCTTCTTTTTAAGCTGTAGGTCCCCCGCGTGGAGTTCTACCATCCGATCCGTAAGGAAGTCCTTGATATAGTTATAGCTGGTTTCGCCCATGTTCAACTTGGAAACTTGTGCCAAGATCGCCGAATGCTTTACCTTGTCGAAAGCACTCTGGAGATCCAGCCCAAGGATTACTCTGTTATCTCTCGTGCCTTCCTTGTCGATTATTTCCGCCATAAGCTGGAGCATGGCGTCTTGCGTGCTCAGCTTGTGTCGAAACCCTATCATGGAGTCTGGATATATATGCCTTCCTTTTCAAGGTACTCTTGCCATCTGCGCGCGAGCACGCGCTCCAGCACCTTGCCCACGCAGGACGTGAGCGCGATTGGACGGAGGTTGTTGGTGTCTGGCGGCTTGCCCGGTTTAGGGATCAGGATGGTCTTGGCACATTTCCACTGGCACGGTAGCCTGCCCGATCGCCAGCACTCATTGTAGTATTGGGTAAGGGCCTCTATCGATGGGTCGTCTAGGTTTTTAAGCATCTTGTTCGTGACCAGGTCCGGGCCGGCTGCCGAGCGGGTGTTTAGCTCGTGCAGCGCAGCTCGCACCTCTGCCATCGTGATGTCCCGGTCTAGCCACGCATTGGGTGACCCTGCGTACGGTGGGTGGTGCTCCGTGGGGGTAGCAGGTAGGTATTTGTCCTCCAGCTTCTTGAGCACAGCGTCTTTACCTTCCTGCTGCACCGCTGTGTGCATGAGCCTAGCGAGGCGGTCTCGTTGGTGTGACTTGGTTTTAGCCTCGTCAAGCAGGTGTCGTAGGAGGTTCCACGTTCTGCCACGATGTAATTGTCCATCGGCTTTGTTACAGATCTCGTTCCACTGCTGTTTGCAGAGGAGTTTGCAGTGGATCTCGATGGCCCGATTTAACTCGACCACTTTCTTGCGCAGTTTACGGTTCAGTATGTTTCTTCCAGCGTTCCATGATTGAGTGTTTGGCCTCGATGAGGTGGGCAAGGCGGCTATCCACGCTTACTATGTCTTCGTCGGTCTCCACGGTTTTGGTGGCTGATCGCACGGCTTTGCGAAGCGCGGCGGACCACTCACCTATGTCTCGGATGACCGGACAATCCTTGGGTTGGTTCTGTCGGAAACAGTCCCAATCTGTCCATTTGTGCAGCACGGTGTTACCCCCGATCGTGCTGGGTATCGTGATCTCGAGAATGTAGTGGTCACTGCCAAGATCAACTCCGGTGTTTGCCCACGCAATCTTGCCCGTTCGATCGTTCTTGACAAAAGTGAGGTCTGGTGTAGTGTCCCTTGCCACGGAGTTGCCTATCCTGGTGGGGTTGGTGGGGTCCGTGGTGAGTACGTAGTCGTTGTCCAGGGCGCTTTGCAGCAGGTCTCTGCTCTTGATCGTGTCTCGGAGGTAGCCCCATGCTGTGTGCGACGCGTTAAAGTCGCCACCGATCGCGAGCGTGCTGCCCCTGGCCTTTGTGCTGGCCTGGCGGAGGAGGGAGCGGAATTTCTGGTGTATGTGCTTGGGGTTGCTGTAAACGTTGAGCAGGAACAGGCTGCCCTTGCGTTGCTTGCTCGGTATGATCTCCGTAAAGGTGTACTGAATCTTGATGTTTCCTTGCTTTATCGTGTGCTCCACAAAGGTGAGACCCTTGCGGACGAAAGTACACACGCCACGGCCTTGGTCGGGGCTAATGTGTGCTTTGTACCCGGGGAGGGACGGGGCCGCCGAGACCGTCTCTTGGAGCATGATCACGTCTGGTTTCCTGTTAACCATCGCTGTGTGCTGTTGTATTACCGCCTTCTTGTGATCAAAGCTGTGGCAATTCCACTGCCAGATCGTGAGATCCAACCGTGGTTTTACTGCTGCTGTTGGGTTGGCGGCCATGATTGCGTTAGGGTGAAGGGTTGTTGTTGCTCTTGGTTATAAGGGTGGTTCACGAACATTGGTGCAAAGGTCGGGTGGCGTACGATTGGGCGTAAGGTCTGCTCGATGAACTCGAACTTTGCTTCGATTTTCTTGAAAGACGTGATAATGAGCTCCTCCAGCTTGTTGAATCTTGCGTCAAACTTGGCTTCTAGCTTGGCCTCAAGCGTTGCTTCGAACTGTTCCGCTTCTTTGCGGGATCTCCGCGACTCGAGCGCGCGTTTCTTGGTTACGGGCTCAGTCTCCATTTCATCGTGGAGTTCGGTCATTGACATTTCCTCCTCGGGCATAATCTGCGGTCTTGACTCTGTAACCGGCGGTGGGGTTGGTGGCGAGTGAGTCGGGGATGGCGACGGTGCAGGGGTGGGGTTCGTAGCGGCGGGTTTCGATATACGCAGTAACTTGCGTATCTCGGCGATTTCCTTGGTCAGGTTGTTAACTGAGGCTTCCAGTTCGATGTTTCTTTTTCGTAGCGAGCCATTTGCTGCCTTGAGACGGTCCATTGCTTCGTCATTTCGCCTCCGTGGCGGCGTGGTCGGCGTGCTTCTGCCGCTGTCGCTCTTAGTTACGTCGGCCCAACTCACGCGATCGCGTGACGGTGACCTGTTGCGGCTGAGGCTCCGTTTGTTTTTGTCGCAGCTGCTGTTTCTTCGTGACGATGCGCGACTCCTGGAAGGAGCCCTTGACTTGCTTGGGGAACGTGACCCTTCCAGGCGCGGGAACGAGCTTGCCGAGAGCTGCTGCTGTTGCTGCTGCTGCTCGGCGGCGCGACGCTCCCACTGCCGGCGCCGGACGACGTACGGCGTCTTGAATTTTCCCTTGCAAAATCGGTCGCCCGTTGGGTGAGCGCCTCCGCACAGTTTACACTTGGGGGTACATGTGTGGTCCTCCGTGGGGTTGGTCGCGCCGCACGCAAGACACGCGCGCATGGTCGGTGTGGGGCATACGTCGCGCCGGTGGCCGACTTTGCCGCACTGCTGACACACGTCTATTTGCTTGCGATACAAATTGCACGGGATTAGGGTTACGCCGTAACGAACGAAGTTCGGTACCCTGTGATCTTGAAACGCGATGATAACTGTGGTCGTGTTTCAGATGCGCTTGGCTCCGACAGCGAGGGGGTTGCGGTCGTTCACGATGTTCCTGTCTATTTCGGCGGCGCCGTCATCCGTCGGGATGCCGCGTATGACGCCCTTGACGGTGTCGTGGGGCGCCGTGCGATAAGCGCCAACTTGGTGGAGCTTGCCTTGTACTTGTATCGCTTGAATTCTTGAGTATTTTGCTGCGTTTTCCTCGCTGGGAGTGCTCACTACCATGATGTTTTGCTGGACGTTGGGGCATATAGTGTCCCTGGTCCCCGCCGCGCTCTCGATGCCTGCCGCTGCCAAAATCGCCGCGGCCACGTTGGTGGTGCCGGTCTTGAGAATGTCGAGGCCGCCCCTTGGCCTCACCACTATCTTGATTTCCTCCGTAGGCATGCCTGGCATGCGTGCCGCACGAATCGCCGATACACGGGCGCTGGTGAAGAACTTCGATTTCGAGCTCGCATTGCCGTCAGGCTTACCGTTCGAAGCGCGTTGCCGAAGTCTTGACATGCGATCGCAGGCCTGGGTCCAGCCAGCTTCATCGTGGTATTCTTCGGGCGAAATATCCTCGCCCTGCACTTGCACGCACATTTTGGAGTCCGAAGGCCCCGCTAATTGAGCGGAAGTCTCCATGTCGTTGGCGAAGAGTACGGGCTAGGCCAAGCGAGCCCTGGGTTCGCTTAGGCTTAGCGAGTCCATGTGGCGCCGGAGTAGGTAAAGTTCGATAAATTGGCGAAAAACGCACATTTCGATAAAAAATCGGTATCGGTCGAAGGTAATCACCTTCGCGCACACATTGATAATACGAAAACCGAAGGTTGATCCAAATAGCACTGCGTAATTAGGTATGAAAGACAGAGCCGATGTGAAAACGACTGCTCACCTCGGCGATCGCAGCGCCCTCTCTAGGTTATTACTGCAGAGGCATTACATTCCATCATGCATCGCATCAATCAGTGGCCTGTCATGCGTGGTCTGCACACGAAACATTGCTGATGCCTTTGCGGACGATTGGCTCTGATTACGTATACCAAAGACATGCCTAGTTCTTAAATGGGCCCTGCAGCACTTCAAAAAAACGCTTTCACTCTCTCATTCGCGTCTGAAAGAACTGAGAAAGCTATAGTTATCGCCAACGCGGAGCGGCACTGCGTGATTTGCTCGTCGCACCAGATACGCCTTCCGGTTCGGCTTTGCTTTCGTGTCTTTCTGTTTTAAAGAGGCTATCTAATGCGTCCCTAGCTGCAACTGAACGAGAGCCGGGAAATGGCCGCTAAACCGCGGTAATGATGCAATTCCAGCGGGTCAAAGAACGCCAACACGTAGAAAGAGAGAAAATGTTTTGAGCAAGTTTCTACGTTATCTGCTGGGCATACTGCAGTATTTTTTGGCGGAGGTGCTTTCCGACCCCACTCTAAGTACTGGTTGTGTTGGTTGACTACGTCCTGCAAGCATTTAAGATTTGGAAATAAGATCAAAAAGGTGCTGCAGGGTCTCTTTAAAACCTAAAAGCGGTCGCTGCAAGGTGAACGTCCAAAAGGGCTGACTTATTTTTCCACTGGTTCGTGCAGCTAGATGGTTGGCGGTCGTCGTAGAATCAAGAACCTCGCTGCGGCCGCTTTTCTGATGGAGGCGGAAAGCAAAAACGCCCCGTTTGTTCTAGGTTTCGGCGCACGTTAAAGAGCCCCAACTGGTTAATGTTAATCCGGAGCCCTCCACTAAGGCGCGCCTCATGGCATGTGTAGCGTCGGCGCGTTAAACCTCATAATCAACCAATTGCAATCAAGAACCACTGTTGGTACCTGCTTCCTCGTAATATTACAAATGCATTTTCAATTCACATTTTTCATAAAGTCCGCTACGCCACTTCTGCGAGCAACATTTTTTCATCCTTTTCCAAGTTTGCCACCAATGTATAGTGGTTTCATTTGCCTTTGTAGAACTGAAGTATTTTGATGCTGTTCAGAACTGCTCAGTTAATTTTGTGCCGTCTTTTTTCTTGCAATGCCGTGCCTCTCTTATGGCTAATTCGCATTTTGTTGCGTGAAAATTTACCAATGATATTTTTGACCCATTTAAATTTAAAATTGTTCTTATCCGTGAGAAATATTTATAAAATATTTTCACACATTGTGATATTTGCTACGTGGAAATGTTATGATAATTAGACTGCAGAAGCATTAGATTAAAGAAATTTTTGGGTAACATGGGCTTGTAAATTATTATAGTTGCTGACTGCGGGAGTGTTTAGCCGATGTCGTAAATATATACCAGTATTCTTCAAGCATTATTGATTAGGCCTATTCACTGCGCACATTATACAAGCAGTGCATTCAACACCTGACACCTATAAGTGTGCTTCAACTGCTTCTACAGTGTTTCTACGCCTCCTGTTGGACGTACGCTATGTGATTTTTTATGTATTTTTACGGCAACTACGCGTTAAAGTGAATTCTTGGGGTTATATTAACAGGCCACAATGAGGACTTCATCTCAGTAACAGCAAACGTTCAGACTACAACGCGGTGTTTTGACTTCTATCAGTTTTTCTGTTTACAAAATTGACAACTAACTGCTCTAAGTTTTACTCTATTGCAGCAATTTCGTGAACAAACTTTGTCCTTTTACATGCATATCATAGACCTATTTGAAATGGGTTTGATTTCAAACCTTTCGTAGCACCCAGATGCAGGAGTACGACACCACATCGGAAGCTGACTCTAAGGACGATTTTGTTCACCTCTACCTGAAGAAAATTGAGGAGACGAAATGCAACCCAGACTCTCCATTTCAATGTAAGTGATCATCTATAGCTTCTTTAGTTTATATTTATTGAACAATCCGCTTCTTATATTCGTCCCGCATGCTTGTGTTTCACTGCGAAGCAGTGTATGTCTAACCCACCCCCACCCCGTCCCCTACCCCAACCCCCACCCCAGTTTTCAGTCCGGTGGAGCCACTTTACTCGGCGCCGCTCCGTCGTTCCTTTTCGCCACCACCGACCCCTCTTTCACAATTGTTATTTGCCGGCGCCTTTGAGGTTTAAGCACGCGCACATAAGCAGTTGCCGATTTATGCGTGCACGTTCGGGGAGTGCAGGGAGTAAGGGGGGGCGCGCAGGCAAAGCTATAGGTTTCGTGCCCTCACTGATGGCCTGTCCGTTCTGCTTGCGGGAGGCTTACACGTGGACGTCAAACAGCCGAATGCACCCTCTGTGGTGTCTTCACTGGTCGGTCGGAATGGGTTGTGTCTTGTGTGTTTCACAGACGGTAAGATGCCTACGACACGGTAACGAAACAGACAGCCCCATGTTGGTCCACTACAATAAAGCTCAAGTCCTTCCAAGTTTAATTCTGTTACATTTATGTAACAGAATTATGCTCCAGCGCAAACACAAACAACGGGGTTTAATTTGTGCACTCCGTCGACAGCGCCCGACTTCGCAGGTCATCCACGTTCACAGAATGGAAGGACACTAATTTTTAAGTCCTTGTTGCTGTTGATGACGCCAAAAGATCGCTACAGTTCGGAAGTGTATACAGCGCATCGCAAATTGCAATTTAGTCTACGTCTTGCAGAAGTACTGCAGGGCTCAATGCAAGCATCCATCTCTAGGTGCTACCCAAGCTTCCGAGTATATTTGAAGTAAGAGTTTCCCTGTGTTCAAACAGTTGACCATTTTCACGTTTACGACAGTTGAATTTGAGTAACCACGTATCTCCAATTATTACACTAGGAAGGAGGTAACCATCGTCGGCCTTAAGAAGCCAAACTTCCCAACGGCAACGCAAATCAAATTATGAGCACATGCACACACGCATACGCACGCTCAAGACGACGCTGGGCACGTGAATAAGGACCGCATTAACTTGAGCTTTTCTGCATACATTTTGTCAAACAATTATGTGAGAACTTCTTGGGTTTTCAAGCGCTTTTAAATAGTCATTAGGAATGACATTTTGATGGTAATAATTCTACAATAAAGCTACTAATAAAACCACGCGCTTCAATCTCGAATGAGTAATTTAGTATGCTTTGTTCCGTAAAGCATTTTGCTGCTGCATTTTTGGAAATAAGATTGTTCGGAACGCTGTGGATTTATTTAGCCAGAACCACACAGCTAAAATACCGATCATCCCAATCATGGGCAGGTAGCTGCTTCTGCAGGAAATCAATTAAAGACAGGCTGCACCATGCCGCATGTCCTAGCATGAACTTCCACCAACGTAACTTCAAACTACTCACAACTGTTGAACGTTTACAAAGACTTAGAAGATGAGTTTAGTTAATGTATAATACCAAGACGTCGGGAGAAACAAGTTTTACTGCAATGAAACGAGGCAGAAAGCATCCGACAAAAATTTAGGTGCCCTCCTAGAAAGGGATGTGTGACAGGTAGACGATGTTTAATAAGGCCATAAATATCAGCGAGATGGGTCCTACAATAGAGGGTATCGTGCGAACACTTCTTATTTGGAGACCCTAATCTTAATATTAGTTCTAAGGAATAACATGGAGGGAAAGGCAACAAAAGCACAGCATTGTTTTTATACGGGGTGATGTTAAGTCGACAGGTTTTTTTTTTAATTTAGGCGTTTAGATGTACGTTAAGACACCTCTACAGTGAGGTTATGCGCCAAGGGGGACACAAAATAAGGTGGTAACAACTGATGTCGGTGGCCTAATTAACTAAAATTAGATAATTACGTTTTAGTGGCCGCAGTAAACAGGCATGCTTGTATTGAAAAGTTAGACGCAATCGTATTTCTACGCTGTTTCATTTGGTAGAATTCTTCTAATGCGTACCTACTCCGATATATCGAAGTGCTAAGTTTAATTGCCGTTCGCATGATTACGAATGCTAGGCAGTGGCGACCGGCACAAAGCTCCTCCGTTTTGTTCTGTGTTTTGATATGGGTTCCAAGTACTGCAGATTGCGATAACGCCAGCCAAGACTGAAAGGATGCCAGTTATCACTTTTGCCTATGCCTCCACCCCGTTGTCAAACTATACACCGAACACAGCACGCACGTCACAGAAGGGAGGAGCTCTGCGCCGGTCTTAGCTGTCTAGCATTCGTAATCATGCGAACAGCCATTAAACTTCGCAGTTCGATATCTCGGGGTACGAATGCGCCAGAAGAATTCTGCCAAATAAAACTGCGTAGAAACAATATTACGTATAACTATTTCATACAAGCATGGCTGCTTACTGCAGCCGCCAAAAAGTTAATTATTCAATTTTAGTTAGTTAAGCCACCGACATCAACAGTTCCCCCCCTCATTTTGCGCCCCCCTTGGCGCCCAATCTCACTGTAGAGATTGGCCCCCGCGTAAAGCTAAGCGCCTAATTTTAAAAAAAAACCTGTCGAAATAATTTTGATCACCCTGTATAAGAGGTTGGTGTACCAATGTCCTTCGTCAAAAACTTAACGAAACACAAAAACTAAACCTACAAAATCATTGACAAATGAAATATTGTTGTTTTGATCTGCCTACACGCAATAAGAACTAAGCGGTCCCAGCAGGAAGCTTTCGCGCATGGATTGCTAAAGCACGGTTCCTTCTACCATTAGATTAGCGAAAGGTATGTATACTGCTTCAAATGTTTTGTCCATTAGTCTCCCTCGGTAGTTTTAATCTCCTACGTTGTCAGTTCAAATCGCGTTTGGTTGATTCAAAACCTGCGTTCAACCTTGTCACACCGAAAAGTCGGGCAGCACCTAAGTTCGATTCACACTATTTCAAGTGCCCTATCGTTTCGCCACTTCACCATTCGGTGGAGCCCTTTCGGTTTTAATTTAAAAAAACTCCCCCCACCTCCCCGAAGGGGATCGTGCGGAAATGCGAATGCATTGGGTGCACCGATGAGTGCGCTGCGGCAAGCAGTAACGGAGAGAGGCGTGCGCTCCACTGCATTTATATACATTTTCCGAGCGCAGCGAGCGGAGAGAGGGTACGCGGAGAGGAGAGAGAGACCCGCGCAACACGCCCGCCCCGCGCGCGAGCTCTCTCTCCCGCCGAGCTCCGCGAAGCGAGCGCCCTCACACGCCCGAGCGCGCTCCTCCTCTCCCCTTGCCCTCCGCTACTCCCGCCCGAGCTACCACCCGCTAAGAAATGCATTCGCATTTAAAAATACTAGCGGCGCGGGTCCGCCGCGCCGAGACGACGACGACGAAGGCAGAACTACGAGGCGCGCGCTCACGTGCGCTCGCGCTGGAGGCATGCAGGCGCACGCCGACGGAGCACGACAACCCCCGACTAAGAAATGCATTCACATTTAAAACAAAGTACATCGCCTTTACCGCTCATGTCAAAGACCAATTGCGTAGACATGGTACATCAGCTCTTAGGGATAAAGCGTGCAGAGCAGGCCATTGACCACTACTTTGCCTTACTCCGGATGGTGGATGCCTCAGACAGACTTGTCAATTACCATAGGTGCAAAGACTCATTGAATGTTCATTTGGTGATGAAAGGCTTCGAAATAGTATAGACGTTCTGTCCTACGTTTCCACTACTATTTTCCAAGGGCTATACTCTATTCCGAGTTTCTCCTCACCTTGTGGTCACTAGCGCGAACATCTTACGCATTAGTCTGGTATCTTTTCTGATGCCGTTGGTGCAGTGCTGCCCGTGACCTTTCCTTATCATAACCTTTAACCTAGGTGGCTGTAATGCCGCCACACAAAAGCTCTGGAACGAAAATCTATTTTTGCGAATGCTGTCAGGGTGAAAATACTAAATTACGAGTACGCATTTTTTGAACAAGTACCTGCGAGTACCGGACGATTGGTCTCGGAAAGCACGGACGAGGAGCTGGATAATCGGATCTAAGTGTCAGAGAGCCCGGTAGTTTACTATGATTGGTTTTTTCAAAGATCCGAAATACATTTAAGCTTTTTGTTATTGACAAGTACCTCAAATAAAGTGCTTACGAACCACAAAGGCAGCCATTTTGAGTTATTTCTCTCCCGCACGGCAGCCCGGGGTACTATGTGCGGTATTTTCGCAATACTTCCGTAATAATACATCTCGCATCCAAAGTACAGTTTCTGGCTGAAATACCTAAAATTAAAATTTTAGTGGTCCGTAAAATTTGCTCTTGCCTGTACATACTGTTAACTGAACAAACCACGCAGCTGAGAGAATGACCGAAGTAAGACCAGATACACACGACCCCTTCCTTGTCTGTGCGAAGCCTTACTTCTGTCCGGGTGTCAGCTGCGCTGTTTCTTCTGTTACTTACGTGGAACCAACAAATAGACCCTCCAATATATATTTTTGGTGGTTATCGGACATACCAGCTAGAAAAATTGCAGAGTATTCCAATATAGAAAGGAGTTGAGGGACAAGCTAGAATTCTTTTTACTGAACTCAGAACTGACATCTTTTTCCTGGCCAAATTATTCCTTTTCACTCCAGAGTTCGCCCATTCACTCTAATAATTAACTGGTGCATTGTTACTCTGTTTTTGATCGTTTCCCCCTTCAGACAGATTTCTGGTTGGACACATGGGTTCCTTTATTGTTGGCGGCACATTGTCTCCCTGGGAGTCAATGCAACAAACTTTCGTACTCCTTGCCATTCACAAAGACACTTTTCAAAGAAGAGTTCAGCAGGAGATTGACGACATCGTCGGACCGCACCGGTGCCCCACATGGGGAGACAGAAAGAGCATGCCTTTCACGCTGGCCTGGCTTTGGGAAGTGGAGCGATGGAAACTAGCTCCTATCAGCGTTCCAAGAGAGTGAGCTACCTCCTGCGCAACTCAGTTTGAGCAGTGACTTGTCAAACAAGAAATGTAGCCAATCTCAGACAAGCGTTTTAACCATTAGGCACTGTTTATATGTTCGGCAACGATGGTTTTAAGCAAAACACGTGTGCTTTTTTAGCATTTTGATAAATTTAAATTGAAAGGCTACACTTCAATGTTGCTCGCAAAACTTTTAAATATTACTTTATCTATTGATGTTCTACAAATGTCCGCCTGTCACCCGGGCATGTGAGCTGAACCATAATTACAAATAAGCAACGAAGGCAGAGTTCATAAAGTCCGCCTTCGTTGCTTAGGTGACGAGAACTGAGGTGGATATAAAACAGGAATACAGTAGGTTCGCGATAATTTAAAGGCGAAGGTCCCGAGATTTTGTTTGAATAATCAGAAGTTTGAATTATCACAAGTTCTCATATATACGACTCTGCGCGGCATACCAACTTGTTTTGTAATAAACATTCAAATCTATTTATTGTAATACACTTTAACACACAATACTAAAGTGTTACTGACACTTTGGGAAAAATCACGAATGGATGACTGCCTTGTCGCTGCATGAGAGTTCCAGTGTTTTCGATGCCAGCAAAGGCAGTCCGTTCATTCTGAGAGATTTCTGCACTGGTCAGGAACGTTCCCCGGATGCCGTCTTTGTTAGTTCTGAGAACTTCGGCGCCCACTACCGTTGTTTGCTGGCGGCGTCAGCGGCGGCCGCCGCGATGTCCGGTGTTCGCGTAACCAAGCCAGCGAACGCGGCACCGAAGGCCGAAAGAAAATGGAGCAGTACCTGGCGAAAGGCTGAGGGGAAGAGCGGCACGCGCTACTAAGGCGTCATCTCTCACTGCCTCCCCTCACACATTCACCAGAGGTTCCTCCTCCGTTCGTGGCTCGTCCGAACCACCTGTAATTTGCGCGGGAGGTTGAAACAGAATTTGCAGCAACATGCTCGGCGGCGGCGACGCTCTGCGAAATAACGGCCGAGTGGCACGCGCCGCCGTTCGTTCGCTGATCACGCGGCCACTTCCTGAGACGCAGCAGATATGCGCCGCGGCTGAGAAGACTGCAGTTCGTGTTAGCACAGATTTCGCATTAGAGAGTATAGTAATCGTCAGTGCATTTTTTAAATGCAGAGCATTTCAGTCACTCACGATGTCACCCGCGTTGACGTCCGTAGTCCGCACCGCACCCCTCCCTACTATATATAACAAAAATACTATCCGGCGCCCGGTTTCAATCCCTCGACCCTGCGGGCGGAACGCAATGTACATGGTGCTCTACCCACTGCGCCACAAAGCCGAGACAGAATGGGACGCTACGAACGCGCCTTATATCGTTGACTCATTCAAACTACTGCTGACGAGCGCTCTCTCGTCAGCAGTTGCCACAAGTGCAACAACATTAACGTAACGCGAACTACTTAACGTCGTTGCTCCCCCGGAAATGCTCTGCATTTGATCGTGCCCCTCGCGAGGGGGATGTTTCACTGCGTCTTCTCTCGGTCGCGGGACCCGTGGCGCCATCTGGCGGAGGCACGGCACAACTCGTAGCACTTTCTTTGAAAAAGCGCCTCGAAAGCGCGGCAAATATGAAATAGGGATGACGCACTTTCGAGGCAATCCACCGACGCGGCTGCTTTGTGTACAGACATTCTCTTCCTCCGCTACGGTAAAAAAGTGGCGCTTTAAACATAAACGCTCGCAGTGTTGCAAATAAATCGGAACAACTTGAAGCTATCATATTGGGCCATAACCCAATGTTGTACTTTTTCTTTGTTCCTTCCTCAGTCCACCCGCAGTTGTTCTTAAGCAAGTGAGCAGTGTGAACTAAGCGGCTTAAGAATGCATTGAAAACATTGCGAGCCAAGCTAAATTTCGCGGATGGTTTGAGTGAATCGAAACTTTTAATTGTCCGAGTTGGAATTATTGCTAGTCTAATATATATGACATTGAAAAGTTGTAACGGCTAATAAAAAGCAAAGGAAACAAAATTGGGCATAGCCGTAGGGTTTATTATGGTACATCAGGGAAGCACGTTTCCATAATCAATGATGGACAGAAGGCTAGCTGGGACATCAAAAATAAACAGCTCAGAACCAATCGCTACTTTCATTCCGAATATAAGGGTTCAAACTTTTATTCTCACTAAGCACCTTGAAAGAAAACACGTACGCATGAATAGATATGTGAAGAAATCAAAATACGTTTATTTCTTAGGTACGGTAAATGGACGTCGTGTATTACGAAACTATGCGTCGGAAACGTATTCTAGCCCCCATCAGAAAAACATGTAGTTAGGTGGACCATTTGCTACGTAGAAAAGTTCACAGTTAGTTTGCCTGGCGAAAAAGAACAAATTCACTCAGAATAAAGGAACTAAAGGTAGGTACACACGTTTGTCGACATCTAGAAAAATTTGCGTAAAAAATTTGGAGAAGAAGAGGCATTACATCAGCAGTTCAAATTTTATAGAGACTGGTGGCACCATCCAGACAACTAAGAATGATTAATAAAGTTTTTTATTTAAAATTTTATTACTTCTAAAATGATATTTCTGTCTACTGGCCTTTTCATACAACATCAAAGAGGTTGCTGTTTTCAACCATTTTTCTAGAATGACAAAAATCAGCGGGGTTACGGGACACTCCAAAACATTTTGCCGTGTAACCGTCATTCTTATTGAAGATAAGCTTTTGGCATTAGACCCAAACCCAATATATAAGGCAACATTTTTTGCTGTTCGTACCAGAGTGATTGGATAGCTTCATAGATGTAAATTGCTTCTCCTTGTAGTGCTCTTTTTTTTTCTCGAGCAGGGTAGAGTGAGACAACATGATGTAGCTTACACGAAACCGTATTTCAATACAGTAAATTGCTTCAGGTAATCTGATTAAGGTTTCAATACCCCTTACCTAGAAGAAAGGGTAGCAAATTCTTGCCCCCGTTATCTCTTCCTAGTACATCTATCGTGTACACCAAAAATAAAGTTTGTGTGTGCGTAAAATATTTGGTATATATTCCTTCTCTTTCAGCAATAACATTGGTATTCTATCAGGAGGGAGCAGTATACACTAGTTCTAGACAATACAGCTACATGAACACATATCTCGTTCAAAAGCTGTTTATAATCGCACTGAATGCTATCATAAAGTGAACAGTTAGATTTTCTTCTTTCAAGGGCACATAATAACTTCTTCCTTCAGCGACCTTTGCTGCACTGGGAAGATGAAACCAGCACGGTAGTATAGGCAGTAAAGACCATCCCTCTGATTTGAGTGGGAAGCCAGTCTGCAGAGTGGCCAACAGATGCACGAGTGTTTGGGTGTAATACAAGCTCCGTAACAGCAGCGAAGATCAATGACTTAGCAAGAAGTGTGCCTAGGGCAAATTAAGCGTAGTGAGAAGAGCACGCCGGTTGTGGTAAGGCAGACATAACAAAAATTGCTAAAGCCACTTTATTTAAATTCTATTGTATTTATAAATACTGCTGCCTGATCTCTGGGATATTGCAGGAGAGGGTACAGAAAAATAAAACAAGAACACGAAAGCAAACAAGAGTGCATAAAATTTTATGACGCACAAAAAAACTTTTCCCCAACTCTACAGTGTTTAGTCTACGCAAAGCAACATCAAGTTTGTTCCCCAGTTGAAATAAAATGAAATAAAACTTTGAAATGAAACTTCATCTCTCTCTTTTTGCGGTACAGTAGAGAGAGAACGCATCGGAAAAAGCTGCAAACAACGCAGCTTGAGGACCTTGTACTCCCAACCCGACAGCTTGGTTCAATACAGTTCACTTCATACATTGGCCAAACCACACTAAAATCTACGTGATATGCCGGTCGCTCAGAAGGATAAAATAAAGTCACGAAACACACTTGCATGAGAACGAACAAAATTAACACAGGCATAAAAAGCATAGCGGATAGCTTAAAAGGCACACCGTAAAACAAAAAAAAAAAGTCCTAAAACGCAGCATAAGGTGTTTTCTGTCCGTACAGATTTATGCTTGACAAACAGTTTAATGCGGTCTGATCATGATCATTCAGAGGGACTCGAACAGGTAAAGAGCAGTATACAATTTTTTCTTTGAAGTTTTTTTGAGTCAGATATTATTACTCTCAAGACAATTTATATACAATGGTAAAATATAGCACAATGACTGCAGGCGATAGTTAGTTCGGAAAAAAGGCAGGAACAACGCCAGGCGCTGGCGTACTGTGTAAGAAGTGGCATTGCATCTCACGTGAGGCATGGAAATAAATGGTTGATTGTTTCTTAATATTGCATTCTTATACATGACTAGCAATCTGAATGCGTACAAGGTATTAACTTTATGTACATTATAATAAGTGAAAGAGTGTTCGGTGCGCGCATACCGTGGTTCGTTTACAATTAGTCTAACTGCTCGTTTTTCGCTACCAGTAACTTTAGAATATTTTTCTTTGTGATTGTTCCCCATACGGTATAATAATATCTTATGGCTGGAAGCAAGAAAGCATTGTATATAACTAGCTTCACTAGGTACTCCGTTGGAAGGGAGTACCTGTGTTTACATATTACTCTGTTTATTTTATTATTTTTTGCGTATTTAGTCTATTTCTAGATCCCAGCTGATTGTTTCTGCAAAAAGGACGCCTATGTTTGGAACTTTATGTTTGAAACAATATTAATAACTATATTTTCATACACCTGTTTAATAGTATCAAGTACAATTTTTTTTGCTAGATATATTAAAGCTTTTTTGTGGTTGGTATTTACTTCGAAGTAATTTTTTCCGTTGTCTAAGGTATTCCAGGAATTCTTTGCCATATACTGCCAATGTTGTTTCTGTACTTTCCGAAAGTAGCATGGTGATATCATCCGCATATGCTATCAGGTTACCTGGCAATGAACTATGTAAGATATCATTATTATATAAAACGAACAGCACAGGACCTAAACTACTGCCTTGTGGAACACCAGACACGATTGGTTGCATGTCTGAGAAGATGTTATTGTGAGCTACTACTTGACGACGGTGTTCCAAGTATGAAGAGTAGCGACGGAGCCTCAGATGCCGCAATGAAAAAGACTGTCCAACAAAATTTTGTTATTAATTACATCAAATGCCTATGAAAAATCTATACATTTCCAGAGATCAAGGTGCTTTCCCTCGAATGCCTTAAATATTGTTTCTTTTTGTTTCAGCAGGGCAGTCTCTGTTGATCTGCATTTCTGAAACCAAACTGACACTCTAAAAGCCCGGAGTGCTTAGATAAGAAATTGTTCATTCTGATGTAAATTATCTTTCTAAGCCCTTTATTAATACTGGAAGGATCGAAAGTGGTCTCTAATTGGAAAACTCAGAAATACTTCCACCTTTATATACGGCAACACATTTCGCAATCTGCAATTTGTCTTGGAAAAATCCTAGTACCCAGTGAAATGTTATAAATGAAAGCCAACGCAGAGGCTACTAGGTAGGTTATATATTGGAATGGCTGAATTTGAAAACCATCTATACCGTGAGCATTGCTGAGTCTGACATTTTTGTATATTTGTTTAACTTCTATTTCGGTGGTTGGAGAAATGAACAAAGATTCCTTCACGCTTGGAGCCTGATAAACATAACCGCATGTATAATTAGATAAGCAGCATAAGTATTGCGTTACGTTTATAAAGAAGCTGTTAAATTTGTCTGAAAGTGCTTTACTGCTTAAAACAGTGCCATCATGTTCAATTGTTTTTGGTGACACTCTTGATCGGAGGTTGAGTACGGAGTTTAACTGAGCCCATGAGTCGCGGTAGTCCTTGTTGGAGGTAGAAGAAAAAACGCTATTAAAGTGATCGGATTTTGCCTTCTTTAGTTCTTTATTTAATTGATTAGAATATTTCTTGAAGGCACCGAATTCATTAATGTGTCTCTACTTCATTAACTGCGAAAATAATTTCAGTTTTATTGTGATTTTTTGTAGCAAATCCGCAGTTACCCATTGTTTTTTAGCTTTTATTTTTCGTAAGAAGATTCTAAGTTGGTCAATGAGGGCTCCATACGCGCTACCCTCGTCTGTGTGTGACAGTGCTCCCTCCAAGTTTGTTGCTCGAATCTTATTCCTAAAGCTTTCAAGTGTGTTCTCGTCCATAGGTTGACAGCGTGCGCGAGGTAAATCGCATTCCGCATTTAAATGAGCTTGATGATCACTTATATCGCACACAAGCGTGCCGGCATGTACATTTTGCTTTTCCGTGTTCGTTATGATAAGGTCAAGCACTGTTGACGTCGTCGCGTGTCGGCACTGGTGACGCGTGTCAGCACTTCAATGACATTATGAAACCCATATGCATCTAATAAACTGGTTAGCTCTAGCTGTGCGGGGGAAGAAAAACTAATATCGATATTCATGTCACCACAAAGATATAAAATTTGTTGATTCAAAGACACGTGATCAAGAAGAGCGTCTAGCATGAAAAAAAAAAGAATTTAGCTTGCCGTCTGGTGGATGGTACAGCACAGTAAATACATTTCTGCCACGTTCAACTGCCAGTATTTCAAATTCCGGCGTAATAGTCGAGAATTTGCTATTTTTTGCTGGAAACACTGTGTTGATTGATTGTAGGGTTTAACGCGCCGACGCACCGCAGGCGATGAGGCGCGCCGTAGTGGAGGGCTCCGGATTAATTTTGACCACCTGGGGTTCTTTAACGTGCGCCGAAATCTCGTACACACGGGAGTTTTTGCTTTTCGCCTCCATCAGAAAAGCGGCCGCCGCGGACTGTGTTCAAAATCTGTAAGAATATGCCTCCCTCCCGACGGCCAGATCTGTTAAGTGTAAAATGCGTGTAGCCATTTAAAACAAAATAACTAGAGTCATCGTGATACAATGTCCCCGTGAACGTAATGACATGGAAGGAAAACCTGAATTAGTCGAAAATTAATTTCAGCTCGTCTGTCTTTTCATTACTTGAGCGACAATTTAAATGAAAAAGCCTGAATGTGATTCTGCTCGCAGAATCACAAAGACTTGCTGGGGTACATAGCGCGTCACAGCCACACATTTTTTTGCCACCTGTTCAGTTGTTGCCTTATTGCTGTCTAGGTCATTTTCACTAGTTCCACCACACGCAGAAAAAAAAGAGGATTTCAAGCAAGCCAGACGAGACCTGAAGGGTGCAATGTTCAAAGCATCTACACTACGCGTTGCGCGCGCTGGTACACCGTCCAAAAATAAGGGCGCGTGAATGCGGGTTTTATTGTGTAAAATCTTGTGCAACAAGATAACACTCTCATGCGTACAGCGGTGTTCTGGAGTATGAAGTGGCAAGTGAACATGTGACGACAGTGAAAAGTCTCGATCCTAATGATTAATAATGAACCGTACAGCATTTCTCTGTACAGATTCCAACATGTTTTTATCTTGCTCAAGATGAGGCGACTAAACCACCGAGGCATACTCGAGCCTCGGTCTCACTAAAGTCTTGTCGGCAGTTAACTTGCATTTTTAGTCGAGTTTTTCAATCTATGCTCAGGTAACCGAGTTTTCTTAGAGCTTGACATCTTCTCTGATCTACATGTTTGGGCGGTTAAATGTCAGGTGAAAAGGTGACACCGAGATATTTGAATTCGTTCACGTGAGCTGGGGTGCTTCCGTTGTAGTTAGAACTGAAACTAAGAGGCTATTTTTCATTTTACAAAGTCATAGCTACAGTTTTCTTGTAATTTATTGGCATTTGTCACGTGACACTCAAATCGCAGAACAATGAGAATATGTTGCTGAGCGTTGACTGTTCTGGGGAAGTTGTAATAGAGTTACACAGCCCACAATCATCGGCATACAGACGTATGTTTACAGGGGTTTTAGCGATGACATTAACATCAACAATAAATATAATAAATAAGACAGGTGTTAGCACAGAGCCTTGCGGTACGCCGGAAGTAATTTACGATACACCGGATGTAAACGGGCGTACGGTCGGTACGCCGGGCGTAACAAGGAAACATGACTGAGCAGGTGACTCAGGGTTGATAGGCTTCCAGAATTTTGTCCATGCCAATGTATTGCTGAAATAGAAATGTCTCGCTTCCTTCATTTTGGCCTTCAAAGTACACTTCAAAAAACTAAGCACTGATGTGCACATAGCTGACAAAGGAGGACGACCTTTGCGAAGTCGCTTTATACGGCGAATTGGTTGAATGATTTCCCTTGTCTACCAGGAATGTCATGGATTGCGTTTAATGCATTTCGTAGGCTCCAACTTTGATATGCACTCCTGGGGCACAATTCTCTAAAACGACGGGCCGTTGTTTTGAAACGACGCGGTAGCTCCATGCAAATGCATGTGTTCTGAGGGTTGGACCGTCGCTTTGATTGTGGAAGAGGGACGAGATGAATCCAGAAAAGCACTGTGTCAAGAGCGCAAAGTGACGGGAACTGCCACCCCGTCGTTTTGCTTGTCTCTTTGCGCCCTTGCCACAGTGCTCTTTATGGATCATCTCGTCCCTCTCCCACAATCAAAGCGACGGCCCCAACCTCAGAACACATGCATTTGCATGGAGTTACCGCAACGACGGTTCTTTTTTAGAGAATTGGGCCCCTGGACAATACTATGAAATGACCACGAATTACATTTACATCACTGTGTTCACTGCTTGGGAAAAAAATCATGGAAACAAGACGCGAGAGTATCGACACTACAGATGTCATCAGCCCAACTAAAATCAACCACATGCTTCGAATCTGGTCGATTAGGCGGGCAGGCTATAATTAGCCACGTGATTACAGCATTGTGATCAGGCAAGCCTGTGACAACCTAACTTTGATATTCCTTTTTTGCAAAATTCATCTCTCATGAAGACAAGGTAAAGTATTGAATTTTAAAAACCTATAACACCATTAATTTCATCACTTTTCACTTTTTTAGTATTTTTAAGCGATTGAAGTGAATCTTTTATTTTTCTTCACAAATCCGCAATTTCGCAGAGCCAAGGACGACGTCGTCATCGGTGATCTGTTCGTACCTAAAGGCACCATGGTTCTCCTGAACAAGTGGGCTGCCCACAAAGACCCGCGGTACTGGAAAGAACCGCATAAGTTTGACCCCAGCCGATTCCTGAACGATGACGGATCCTTCAATGAGGAAAAGCCAGAAAGTCTGGTTCCCTTTTCATTTGGTAAGTTTCAAAAGGAACAGCATAATCAACGGTCTTGACGGCGTTGTGAGCGCATAGCGCAGGACTCCCGTTACTTTAATTTGCACTCTCAATTTAGCTGCAATGCAAGACATTTTGCGTTATACCAGCCCGTTTCTCTCCCTCACTGCGAGAAATCACTCAGGTTTTCCTCAATTTAACTTTCTCGTGGTCTTTTTGCAGTTTTAAAATTGATCTGCACGCTTGCCAGCCAGTGCTTGTTACATAACAACCCTAAGGTCCTTAATAGTCGGAAACATCAACTCCCTCTCTCTGGGTATGCCTCAGATGCACCGAGAAGTCATTATATTTGAACGGAATAAAAACCAGCGGTAGACACAGGGCACATAAGAAAACGACGGTACAAACAGCTTGTCCGGTCATTTTCTTGTGTCCTGTGTCTACCGCTGGTTTTTATTCCATTCAAACATGTACCAACTAGTCTAGTCCAACGCCTTGGCAAGTCATTATATATTGACGTGTCGCGTAGCTCTTGCACCCGGTCGTTAAAGTGTGGGGGCGTCGCAGAGCCTGGTTGGGCGTCAGTCTTTGGTTGTTGTAGAATTTGCACTCGTTGACCAAAACGCAAATTCATCTCGAAACTCTGTTCTTGTTACATTGCCCCATGTTTGCTCGGAGATTTTACATGGGTGATTTTAGCCTGGTTTGGGTGGCTCCGTGGTCCATAGGGATGGGGGACATGGAATGCGCTGGGCAGTAGCTGGTCTAAAAAATCATGGGTGATGATGTGGGGAAACTGTGAACAGAGCTTCCATGCTGCAATTATAGGGAGACCTCAGAGACCACGGGGAAACGTTTCACATCCGACTGTGTGAGTAGACAACTCTCGATATTGCTTCAACATACAAATATTAGAAATTCATTCATCGTTTTTACAGCAAAGCTGTCTATGGCTAGGATCCAGCAGATTGTATCCGGTATCAGAGCGATGTAGACAAGAATCGCTAGCGAGCGTTGCGGCACGTTGCGGAGCCAACTCAAATCCCCAGGATCGTAAAACTGCGCGCCCCACCCCCGGCTCATAAAAAACAATCATATAAAATGAAAAATTCCTAGGGCAGTCATATTTTAATACAACACGGCTGATATTTCCTTTAAAAAATTGGCTGGCGATTACGATACTCCCTAATGAGATATATGGGCCCAGCTGTTCCGGCAGCTCGTTTAGCAGCAGCGGCAGACGACGCAGTACCACCAGTTGCGTCGCTCATTTGAGAATTGGCTGAGAGTGCACGTGCGCGTTCACAACAACCGCTGCAGATGCGCACGACCGGTTGCGTCATTCACAGTTCAGCACTCACTCCTGATGGCTGCAGTGCGTTGGGGAAGCACTCATTCATGGGTTCTCTCGACGGTGAGCCTCTGCGGCGGCGGCGCGAACTGTGTCTCAGGAGGGGACCGCAAACGGCGTCTTAGGCCGGGTTCAGACTGTTGTGGCAACTGTCGAAACATCTTTAAATAATGACGTCATTTGACGTCTCAGGCAACCGAACTGCGTGAAACGCCGTTTTTTTTACGTCCATAGCGCATGATACGGCTGTTACGTCGGTAGTCTGACCATAGCATTAAGCGAACGCACATCATCGTCACGCGAACGCCCCCCTCATGCTTTCGCCAAGCGTCGAGCGCCTCGTGCGGGCACAGCATACTGGCCCTACCCTACCACCACCGCACGCTTTCGGAGAGCGCTGATTCGCGCCGCCACGGCAAACCGCCCTCCCCTCCCAATTTCGCGACAATCTCCTCCTTTGCTTTCTTTCACTCTTCGGTCTTCCCATCGTTCACTCGGTCACGACGGCGCCGACGCGGCTGAGCCCAGAGACGGCCGCCAAAGGGCTGCGCACTAAAATGTCTTCCCAGCAATTTATTTTTGGTTAGGCGGTGAAGCAGACTTTAAGGGGGTCGCTGTAAGCTTGATCTTTGTAAGATGGCTTTTCCACATCGAGTGTTGCACAGTGAATCACGTCAATCTTCGGAGGGAATACCACTACAGAAAGTAGCTCTGACGCTTGTTTTATTGAAACTATACCGAAACAAATTATATGACAATTAGCCGCTAAGACGGCTCTAACACAACGCCGGGTTTCATATAGTTTTCAAAATTACACGGTTCACAGTGAAGTTTTAAATATTGTGGAAATCGCGTCCGCTGTCAATACATACGGGATTCTACGGGAGGGAAACGGAAAGCCCCATGTTTTTCCACCGGAACAAAACTCTAGTTCGTCAAAAGTTCATTCAATTAATTAACCAGGAACTATACTCAATCACAAATTAACAACAAACGTGTTTTGCTTCGTGCATCCCTCGGACTACGACCCAGTCAAAGCTCACGTTGAGGCTCGGCACCGCAGATTTGCTGGTCATCCGCCTTCAGAGTGGAAGGGCACTGAATTTTTGTATTGAACGTTTTACGCTTTTATTTGCAGGAAAAAGATCGTGTCCAGGAGAGAAGTTCGCCTTGATGGAAATGTTCCTGATGATGACGTTCGTTCTGCAGAAGTACATTGTGATGCTAGATAAGCCACTGCAGGACGAAGCAACGCCGGAAGTCAAGCTGGTCCATGCAGGCCGTGTGAGGTTGAGATTCTTGCCACGTCAGTCCTAAGGAATTTAAGCCTCTCTTTGTGTGTACCCAAAAAAGTATAAGCTTCTGCATAACCGCCATTCTTTGAAGGATGGCACCACAAACAGCGAGAAGGTTGGGGATCTGCAAATGCCCAGTGAATAACATAAACCGGAATGGCGACCAGTTTATTTGGCGCTGCCGTAATGCGCCAGCAATAGTTTACCCTGTTTTGAACCTTTTGGTGTCTCGCGTTTTTTGTGTAACGATTATACAGACACTCATTAAAGATATGAAACCAACCGAATTTCTGAAGCTGCATTGACAAACAAGCACGTTCACCGTATTTTCTTGGCATTCACCTGTGGACGTTCCTGTACAGTGTCACTCCTACCATTCGTACAAGTTCATGGTCCAGCGTATACTTTTACCTGCAAAGCACGGAACACACAGTCACTACTAGGACCAGCGGGAAGCGCGAATACCTTTCCTGACCCCGTAGCCTATAGCTAGCTATATTCAAACCTTTGCAAAGAGCAATGTAGATGGTGCTCGGAACGAGCTAAACTGCAGAACATAGTATGGGCCTGTCCCCATCAACGACAACACACATCCAAGAAATGGTGATTAGGATTCTAGAGCGATGGGAGGCCGTGTTGCTCAGCTCCGACCAAGCGACTAAACGCAGCCTTGTCCACATGGCCGAAGAAGCCGCCAGGGCTCACATGTCCCTGGCCGCCATATGACGGGAACGGGCCGTCGAACACTTCCTTTCGTCCCCTTCCCTCCCCCGGTTTGGGCGAAATAAAGTTTTCTCATCATAATCAAGAGTGACCAGTGAGCGAGGAGCATCTACTGGCTGCCAAGCTGGCGCAGTGCCAGCTAGCTATGTGCAGGGCCTCGTTCCCGCACACAGCGCCGCTCCCCCAGCTGTCCCTCCCCAAGGTATGTGGTCGCGTCCACCATGTTTTCATGAGTTGGTAACGGCGTCACACCACGAGATCTCTGGTGTTGGGTCAGTAAGAAGGCGGGTGAAACATCAGGGGCGTCCTCGTTTCGACGGAGTCCCACACGTTGTTTCTGTTCCGTTTCTTGAGACTGCGACAAGAATAAATGGTTGGCTGGACTTTTTTCCACTCTTGGTGGTCCAGTATCTGCGGTAATTTCCGGATCACCATTCCAAACGGAGGCCCGGGAACCCTGGTGACTGCGCGAGCATCCCCCAATAAGGCCCGTCAGGGGGCCGCCGCTGGCAATGCTAATTGTGCTGCTGCGCGCCCCGGGGGGGTTCGACACCACTGGTACATTTTCTGACGACTGGGAATGTCCGGTGACAATGCTTCGAGTCGACGGAGGGCGTTGTGAGATCTTCGCCTCGCATGGCAGTCCCGCAAGAGGATCCGGGGCCACTTCATCACTCCTGGCTCCCTGTATCCCGCAAGCTCCGTCGGACCTGCGGCTATTCGCGGGGTAGAAAAAGGGCAGAATCGACGAAGGGGAATGGGCTGCTACAGCTGCTACTCTGCTCTGTAATCACTGTAATCACTTTCCCACTCCTGCTTGGTCCTAATCCTGGCCTGCAGTATTGTCTAAATTAATAAATTAATTAAATAATTACTTAATATACATAATGGCTCATCGAAAATGCGGTGATCGTGGGGACCTCTCCCAAGCAGGGTGTCGGCTCATATTTCGCATTAGCACTGGAGTTATTTTTTGCATGCGCGGTAGCGCTTGACGACAGCGCTGGAGTTTTTTTTTTTTTTTTTTTGCTAAAAGCACCGCGTGAGCAGGGGACTCGGCGATCGCCGTGAGGCACGCGCTCATGAGCGCTCGGCCCTTCCTTTGTATTTTTTTCCTGCAATGGTGAAATTACAGCTTGTACAACAGCTCCGCTTTTAAAACATAAACAAGTCGAGAGCCGGACCCCAACCACCGTTTTTCGTAAGAGGAAGCTAAAACGAAACCTCTACATAACAACGACAGACGCTCTGGCTTGTGTCAGCCCTGTGTTAAATATTCGAATGCCGTCGGACGGCATTCAAGCCATGCTTGTAGCGCTGAGCTGGAGTGCCGTCGGACGGCACTCTAGACACTGCAAATAAAAAAAGCGCTCAGGACGGGACACAAAGAACGTTGCTACAAATCGAAGTGTTTATTCACCTCAGGGCAATACAAACGAAAAGGCTGCCGTTAGATAACAGCGCAAAGGGAGTAGAGAAAAAAAAGTTTAAAAATATTAAAATATATGCAACAAACAAGTATTTTCATCATCATGGAAACAATTCGAACATTTCGCTGTCTTATGTTAAAACTTAGTCCTCAATACGCTATCTCCTTTGGTGCAAACCAACAAAAGGGGTACTCACACAATCAGTGTCCCCTCTTCTGTTTCGTGTAGCTTGCAGCAGCTCTCTTGTGCGCTGAGTAGTGCTTGATCAATCGACACGGCTCTAATTCCTTAACAACGGGTTAATGCGAGCTAGTTGGTAATCCATTATAAGATTTTGAAGCGCCAAATATTTATACAGGGAAAAGAGAGAGAGAGAGAGAACTTTATTGACTAGCCTGCAGAACGAGGGTATCGCCTCCAAAAGAAGCACCCTATCGTGACGCGGCCTGGACGTCCTCGTGGTGTGCGCCGCAGGCGTCGACTGGCTCGGCTGACGGGCAGTGAGGAAGTGGATCCCTCGGCCTCGCCGCCTCCCCGAGTCTCTGCCGTGCGAGAGCTGCCTCGAGGTGCTGGACGGCCTGGAGTTGGGTCGTGTATTCGGACGAAATCATGGCACTCGTGAAACTGTCCGGCAGCCGCGTCGGGGCGGCCGCCTCGTCTGGGTTGCGTTCACAATCCCACAATAGGTGGGCCAGAGTCGCGTTTGATCTCGCGCACACACAGCACTGCACGCTGTCGGACACACGTATTGCGCCAACACGGGTGTGATCACAGAGTTTGTCTGTAGCTGTCTGTAGAGCACGGCCTCGGCCCTTGTGAGCCGAGGATGAGGTGGTGGCATAGTTCGTCGGCTGAACCGGTACCATTGGAGGACCTCGGTATAGGTCGTGAGGGGTTCGTGGTTGATGGCCGGCTGCCTAGCCGAACGAGAGGCGAGAGGGGTCGCCGCGCGGTTGGTGAGGGGAAAGAACACTGCGCAGATGCTGTGTTTTAGATTTTTGTTAGCACTGCTGCATTGATGTGTGTGGTTTTGAAAATAAAATATCAGTCGGAAGTAGCGCATGTCTCTGTCCTTTTTGTACCCAGTCTGAATATTTGGCGCTTCGAAATCTGATAACGCTCTCAATTCCGGCATACACTTGCAGGACGACACGTTAGATGTGAGCCAGCCACCAGGTCTTGCTTTTTACTGGATTCGTGCTCCGTTTGCGTAATCTTCAAGCATCGCTTATTTTGGCCTGCACGCTGCTGGCCACAATTCAAAGGAATGGAGTAAACCACGTCACTTGGTGAAGGGTGCCATGTGGTTTATGCGGCATTTTCTACGGGAAGGTACACCGCGAAGGTACACGGGAAGGTACACCTGGTAAGTGTGCCAAAAGTAAACGCACACCTGCTCACCTCGCAACTTTCTTCTGTCTGCGGCTGACACCATTAATGTAAGTCATCACAGCAGTCTTAATTTCTTCTCCCGTTCAGGTCCATGCATAGACGAACTTTTGCGCAGTTCCCGCCAAATCTTGTTGCCCACTCTGTGGTGTACGGGGTCAGGGTAACCAGCTCAGGGCAAGCAGAGTACCTGCATCTTAAAAGCTGTCGCCCATGGGGTGGTGGCAAGACCTGCGCAAGACATTCATAAGATCAGCGGTGGTGGTGTGCGGACGTGAAAGGAAGTAACGCCTTCTTTGAACTCGGTGCGTAGCTCCAGTATAAGTGCTATTGTTCAATGTGCCTCTTCATGTCAAGGCTGCCGACGAGGTAGTGTGACCGAGCCCACATTTACTGAGGTTGCGACGGCTGTGCCATGGTGGGGGCGAGCAGCGTAGAACGAGGTGCTGCTCCAGAAAAGTTACAAGCGTGTTCTTTGCACGAGCTGGCTGATACATTAACTAGCTTCAGATGCCGAGTCCCCAAATTCAACTTTTATATGCACCGGGTTGGTCTAGCCTCCTCCTCCCGATGTGCTTTCTGCGGTGAACAGGAGACTTTAGAGCACTTCCTCTTGCATTTCCGCGTTTTTTCAATGATGAGGCAACATCATCTTGTCACGCCATTGCAACGAATTGATTTTCCTATTTCCGCACCCGTGCTTCTATCTTTTGGGGCCACATCACTGGAATATTGTCACCGAGGGATGACTGCAGCCCTTCATGCATACGTTTCCAAGAACAGGCGCCTGCCCTGCTAGCTTTGAGAGAGAGAGAGAGTAAACTTTATTAAAGAAAAAGAGCCAAGTGGTCGGTTTCCTCAGTCCAGGACCCCGTTGGAGCGTCCAGCCGTCTCAGCCCTGTGAATCAGCCGAAGCTGTTCTTCGGCGGTCGAGCTGGCCAGTTCTCCTTCCCACTGCTCAACCGAGGGGTTAGAAATCGCGGAAACTGAGGGGTTGAGCTGGCACTCCCACACCATGTGGTATAGAGTGCAGGGTGCTTTGCAGAAACGACACTGCGAGTGGTATTGCGTAGGCCAGATAAAGTGCAGCTTGGTAGGATGGGGAAAGGTGTTTGTTTGCAGGAGACGCCAGTAGCGCTCCTCTTTCTTGCTGAGAGAGGGGTGTGCAGGGGGAAGCGTTAGCCGAGCTAGCCTGTAGTATTGCGTCACCTCCTGGAATGATGTCAAGGGGATGGCCGTCTCTAGCCAACTCTCTCGCGGCGCTCGGCTGGTCAGACCTCGAGCAGTCTCGTGGGCAAAGACATTGCCACGGAGAGAAGTGTGAGCGGGTGTCCAGAGAACCAATACCCTTTTTTTGGAGGGTTCTGGCTTAGGATCTTTATTGCGGTGTGTGAGATGCGGCCTTGAAGGTAGCTCCTACACGCTGACTGAGAATCCGTGATGACTACTTCCGCAGGTGTTTGCGTTATCGCCAGTGCTATAGCTACCTCTTCGGCCTGTAGCGTCGTTACTTTCGTGAGAGTGAGGCTCGTGACGTGGCTGTCTATCTTCGTTACGGTCGCCACCATAACTCCGCGTCTTGCATAATCTGCGGCGTCCGTGTAAAAAACATTTTCTTTGGAGCCATATTTTTTCTCCAGGGCTCTAACTCGCGCCTCTCTCCGTCCCTCGTGAAACTGCGGGTGCATGTTTCTTGGAAAGGGGGCCACTGTGATGTTACGGCGTAGCTCACCAGGGATATTTTCCGTCGATTCTAGAGGGCGATCAGGGATGTTCATGCCCAGTCTCAGTAGAAGGGCCCTGCCCGCATCTGTCCTTGATAGCCGGTAGCGCTGACTGAGCAGGTGGCCCTCAATCAGCTCGTCCACAGTGTTGTGAAGCCCAAGCTTGAGGAGACACTCGTTGGAGGTGTAGGATGGCAAACCCAGCGCTTGTTTGTACACCTTTCGCAAGAGCGTATCCATCTTGTTCTTCTCAGTCTTCGTTAGTAGAGCATAGGGCGTAACATAGGTGAACCTTGAGACGACAAATGCCTGGACAAGTCGAAGTGTGTCAGCCTCCTTCATGCCTCTTCCTTTGACCTTGATCCGACGAAGCATGTGAGCAATCTGTCTAATCGTGCTTTACAAATTCCTTATCATCTTGGTGTTTGCGCAATCCGCTTGGAAAATCATGCCTAGAATTTTGATTTGCGGAGACGGGGTGATGGTGGCACCGTTCAGCATGATGTGCATTGAAGTTGCATCAGCTCGCCTACCGCCTTTACGGCGCACTAGGAGCAGTTCCGATTTTTCTGGGGCGCACGAGAGTCCACAATTCTTGGCATACTTGTTCACCGTATCAGCCGCCATTTGGATGCGGTCCTGCATCTCCCCGACAGAGCCTACACCGGTCCACACCGTGATATCGTCGGCGTAAAGACCATGGTGTAAGTCGGGGATTGACGCCAGTTTTGCAGGCAGGCCGATGAGGGCAATATTGAAAAGGAGGGGCGACAAGACCGCTCCTTGGGACGTGCCGCGTCCGCCGGTACGAATGGGTTTTGTTTGAAAGTCTCCAATCTTGAGGGTGGCTTGGCGTCCAGAGAGAAAGTCCCTGACGTAAGTGTACGTGCGGGTTCCACATCCGAGTTCATTGAGATTAGTCAGTATGGCTTCGTGAGTGACGTTGTCAAAGGCCCCTTTTAAATCAAGCGCTAGGATGGCTTTAGGTGTGTGTCTGTTTGCGCGATCTATAATGTCCTCCTTCAGTTGAAGCAATACATCTTGCGTCGATAGATGCTGTCGGAACCCGTACATGGTTGGTGGCAACTGCTTCGTGTCTTCGAGGAAGTTTTGCAACCGGTTGTGCACGACGTGTTCGAGCAGCTTCCCGATACACGACGTGAGCGATATTGGCCGTAGGTTTTCGATGCCGGGGTCCTTGTTTGGTTTAGGTATTAAGCGGATTTCGGCGGATTTCCATTCGAGTGGTATAGTTCCGCGCTCCCAGCAGCCATTGTAGTAGCGCGTAAGGGATACGGTAGAGGCTTCATCGAGGTTGGCCAAAGCTTTGTTTGTGATTTGGTCCTGACCTGGCGCGGTATTTCGGCGGATTTTATGACGCGCTGCTTTCACTTCAGCCGTGGTAATGGGCGCATCCAGTTGCGGGTTTGGATGTCCCGTGTAATCAGGGGCCGCGTAAGGGGGGTGCGTGGGCAGGTATTTCTGCTGCAGTTTGCCGAGCAGATCCTCTTGCGATCCCTTGAACTTGTGTATAATGGTCTGAATTATCTTGGACGTCACGCTTTTGCCTTTCGCAGGATCAATGAGGTATCTCAGCAGTTTCCAGGTTTTGGATGCGCTGAGGGTCCCCCGCAGCCCGTCGCAGAGCTGGAGCCAGTTTTGATTGCAGAGCTCCGCTGCGTATTTTGAGGCCTGCTCAGAGAGTGCGGCTATTCTCTTTTTAAGTTTCTTGCTGTGGCGTTGCCGCTTCCACCTCTTGATGAGGCTGCGGCGGGCCTCCCACATGCGTAGCAACTTGGGGTCAACACATGGAGTCTTAACCGTAGTCTTGATTTCTTGCGTTACCGATTTAATATCTTTTCGAATTGATGAAACCCAATCATTAATGTTCTCGATTTCTGAGGTAGATTGGATCGCCCGATGCTCCCGGAACTTCGTCCAGTCTACGATTCGGGCTACACCAGTATGTACTCGGTATTCCTCCTCTTCGACAGCGGTAACTATAACTGCGTGGTCACTACCTAGGTATTCCCCGGTATTTTCCCACGTGGCTTGAGAGACGTTTCGCCCAAACGTGAGATCCGGGCACGTGTCTCTGGATACACTATTGCCCAGTCTGGTAGGTGCAGTCCAGTCGGTGAGGAGCGTGAGCTCGTGCTCTTCAATTGAAGCCATGAGTTCGTTTCCTCGCCTATTTGAGTAGTGGTATCCCCATACCGGGTGAGCTGCATTGAAGTCGCCTAAAATTAGCAAGGGACATGCGTCAGCCATCTGTACTGCTTGCTGTATGAGACTGCGGAGATCTGACAACTTCCTCTTTGGCCTGCAGTACAGGTTAAGAATAAAAATGCTGTTTCCTTTCCCAGTTTTACGGGGTATCAGCTCTGTGAGAGTTCCCTCCGTTCCGGATTGCCTTAACGTGCGTTGCACTGCAGTTACTCTCTTGCTGACAAGCGTGTTAGTGTCGCCCCGTTCCGGGTCACCGTGTGTGACGTAGCCAGGGAGTCTGGCATACGAATTGACTTCCTGCAATGCGATAACGTCCGGTTTGTCTGTGCACGACTCAATGTACTGTGAGAGTGTCCCAAGTTTTTCTTTGATGCTTCTCGCGTTCCATCGCCACACTATAAGTTTTTGCTCTTGCCTCCCCTTGCGGCTATCCATGAATAGGTCGAGTGAAGTCTGCCTGGTCATGGGTATCTTGCGAGGACGGACGAAGATATGGCTTCTCCCTACGTGAAGTTCGCACCGCCGATGCGCTTTGGCTTTCCAGTGCGTGTAGTCTGCTTAAAATAAGGTCGATGGACTGTTGGAGTTTAACTATGCCATCCGTCATGGTTTGCGCCACTTCATTTAGCTTGTCGGCCAGGTTCTCCACTCCCCCTGTTGTCTGCATCTCTGGCGTCTCACTACGTCTTGGCGTGTAATTCTGCTTGTTATTGTCGTCTATCTTGCGCCGCTTCTCCGCTCCTCCGCTCGTTTGCGGGGAGGTTGGTTTAGCCTGTGAGGCAACCTGAGCGATTGTAGCTCTGAGGATTGCCATTTCTTTCTTAAGGGCTTCTATTTGCGACTGCAGTTTATTGCATTCCTCACATTGGGGTTTCGGGGGTTCAGCTCTGGGAAGGGCAACTTGAGACCAGCTCACCTGTGAAGTCCAGGAAGCTTGGGCCCTCATGCGTCCTCTGTAGCGCTCAGCATCCGCGGCTGGTCGGGACCTGGATCTAGAGCGGGATCTGGAACCGTCCCGGGTGTCGTGCCTGGAGTCTACAGGTCTGTGTTTTGAGCGGGACCTCGATCGCCTCTCAGCTGCCGTCGCGAACCTTTGCAGCGACGGCCACTGGCTGCGAGGACTGGAGCGAGATGATGATCTCAGTCTTGGCCCGTCGTCCCACGAGACCAAGTGTTCAGATCTGTCCTTGGATGCTCCTCTTCTGCCACTTGAGTGCTCTTTACTCTTCTCCCAGGCCTTGCGCCGGAGAATGTATGGTTCCCGAAAACGTTTTGGGCATTCTCTACATCCTGTGATGTGGTCGCCATTGCAGAGGTCGCATTTCGGATGGCATGGGTGGTTCAGCGCTGGGTCTCTCACGCCGCACCTCTCACAGGTGCGGATTCCGACGTTGACACATACGTCTGCTCTATGTCCTGTACAGTGACAGTTGGTGCAGTATGGAATGTTCTTCTTGTAGATGAAGCATTTCATCTCAACGCCCTTGTAATAAATGTAAAAGGGTACCTTATGACCTTGTATTGTAATGACAACACAGCCCGACATGCCCAGGCAGCGGCAGCTTAGGAATTCATATCCTGGGCACCAAATGTCGTCCAAGACTTGCTCCATCGTGTACTGCGTTGGTACGCCACGAATGACACCTTTGCATGAATCGTAAGGTGAGAGACCATAGAGATTCACCAGGTGGACCCTTCCTTGGACGGTGAGCTGAGTAATCTGGCTTAGGGCTTTTGCTGCTTGTTGGTGTGGCGTGCTGATAGTTAGAATGTTCTGCTTCTCGTCGATGCGGACGCGGATTTCAGCTTCCCTCCATGACAGGTTGGCTGCGTTGAGAATGCTCTCTGCCAGAAGTGCCGGGCTGACCGAGCCGAGGTCGAGCCCATTCTTTGGGCGAATCACAAGCTTGTAGTCTTCCTGTGGTAAGGGCGGCGGTTTGGGCCTAGACGTTTCCCATCGTGGTTTTAAAGCTGGCTTCGTTGGAGTAGAGTCCCGTTGTTGCTTAGCAGTTGAAGCGTTGGCCTTGTTTCTTCGTTTCGCCGACTTGCTCATTACTTCTATCCACTTGTCCCACTTGTCGTCGACATTGGAATTTTCTCCTTCGTTGCAGCGATCTTGCGTCTCCATCTCGTCGTCTCGTGGCCCGTGCTCGCCGGGTACAGCGCACACAGCTTCGGCTGCCGCGCTCATGCCCGCCCCGCGCTCCATACCCGTGGCAGGCGCGGACCACCGGGGTTAGGGTTAGCGCGGTGGCGTCCGCTTCGATTTGTCAAATCGTTGCAATAAATGAACTCACGAGCTTGAGAGTTGGTTCTGCGTGATCCTGGTAGCTTCGCGAAAACGTTCTTCTTGTTTGCACTGCCGAAAATTGAGACTCTCCGTCCACTTGGAAACAAATCGCAGGGGCTCATACGAGACACGTCTGTTCTATGCAATGGCACGTGCCGACTGCTAGCTTTGATTCTTACTAATGAATATGCATTACAATTAATCGCAAATAGCTCGTTCAGCAAGCTTATAAGACCTGCCTAATTTGCGTTTGCTTTTGCCGGCCTCAGCCAATCGCACACCTGAGCGTATCATAGGTTCTGTTCCGGGCAATGAGCTGGTGGGTCGCATGGCCCTTCCTTTTTTCCCTATTATATCGCTCTTTTCAGCGAACTGTGCATTAAAAGTGGTGTCAGTATGATTCCAACGAGGAAATCTTTCGACTGAGCTGAATTTGTGTTTTGTCTGCATGGCCCCATTGAGTTTTGGTACGAAGGTAGGTAGTTTGAAAAGTACATTGAGTTGAACACTCATGGTCAACAGGATACTCCAGCTTCTTCCACGTAAAAATACAAGAAATTCATCGGCCATAGCATTCCCACAGCTCTTAAGGGCTCGTTCATGGTCCATCCCCTTGCGAACATATTGGAACCGTTGAACATAGCTTATGCACTGGTACTCGTGGTGTCGCCCAAAAGGTCACCAAGACTGCTCGATGTGCCCAGTGCTGGACGCAATACCATATATAAAAATGCTGCGATTTTCAAAACGTATGTAATTTAGCTACCCCAGACAAAGAACTGAGCAATTCCCGGCAACTTAGTTCCCCTGAAATCATAAAAAAAACGTTTATTCTTCTTTGAACAAAAGCAGTGCAACTACATGAACGTGAAAGTTAAGAAGAAAGCTTGGCGCAGCCTGCCACCATCTTGCGGTGAAAGAATTCCATGATGCCAAGATTAGAAAAGGTTCACTGCTGACGACAGGTCGAAACAACTTTGCCAAATAACGAACCAACAAAAATGGCGTCACTGTTCAGTTGCAAGATAGCAAGAAGGTGCGCTGCAGACACTAACATCGGCTTGAGGCTTTGGCTATAAACGGAATATTTTGTCGTTCGCTAGTCAAGAATTATCTCGAATTATCCTTTGCGGCGTCCTCCGCTCCGGGCTGGGGTGGACAATTTCTTCACGCAACTTCCCCCTTCCGGGGTGTACATTTCGCAGCGAAATCCTTTGCAGCAGGGTTGTGTGTGTGAGCACTGCAAAGGATAAACAAGCACACAAGTCAACAAAACTCGCTAACAAAAAAAGACCAATTGCAAAAAATAAACATAAATGAACATTACTTTTATTCAAAGCAGTGTTTGAAGACGCTGAAAAATATAAAACGGAATTCCTAATGCAGTAAGTGGCGACGCGTCATTTCTCATGGTAACTTTGTTTTGTTTAAAAAGTGATCTTGTCTAAATACAATTTTTCCAGGGGCTCCGGAAGGGGGTCCTTGTAAAAAAATTCACGCATCTCCACGAAGTTAGTCTTGACGAGTGGGCGAAGCACTGGAGATCGTTCTTACCATAAATCACCCGTGAGAGTGCTTACTGCTGTTAAAACGGCTTCCAATCAAATCAAATCCAATACAATTCAATTTATTCCAATTCAGTCCACTTCATTTCAATCCAATCCAATGCTCTTCACGCATGCGCAGAACGGCTCTCCAGGAGCACTCTCTCTCCCTCTCTCTCTAACCTTTTATGAACCTTTTATTTTGTTCTTGTTAACCTTTTGTGAACCTTTTGTTCACAGATGTTTCAATTTACGCGGTGCTGCGCCGTGAGCAAAGATGCTTTAAGGTACTTCGCCCCTAAAAGGAGCTCAGCCCTCCTTGGTCTAGGCATGATTAGACAAATCAAGGCTCTAAAACAAAAAATAACACTGGATGGAGCAGTCCAAAGCATGACACTCAATACGACTGCAGGGGGTATTCTTGTAAAATGTGTGAAATGTGTTGGCTTCGAAATTCCGTTGGAAAAGCCAGGGCCGACCCCTTTGAGAAAAACTATGCATTTCAGATGCTCAAAAGACGCACTCTGGTTTCTAGAAGCACAATTAAATCACAATCATCAACATAATAAGAAAATAAGAAGAAGAAGAATTGTCACCATCAGCGTCACTATTTTTCTTCAGCCACTTCTCCTTCAAGACACTTCCGAAGCCTTTCAAAATTCCAATGATCACCAATTCAAAGGCTAAGGTCTTTGTGTCCCGACACTTTCTGTAGCGTCTCAAAAAATTTGAATAGTTGCGTTGCATATCACAGCTACAACTCGCATGTGCCAGTTCTCCCCACTCGCATTTATGCACGTGTATTTTTCCACACCCACACAAAAATAAGCGGCTCCATCCTCCCTATGAACCGAAGTCTCAAGTCATAACCCCAGCAGCTGTAGAGCACCCAACCAAGGCGGACGTCAGGCCACCGACACAGCAGAGAATGCTAAGAAAATGTGGGTCCGAATAGGTCGCAACTGGAGTTTTAACCTCTGTCGCGGGGTCGATTGCTGGCCGCGGCGGCCGCTTTTCCGATGGAGGCGAAAAGTAAAAAAATCCCCCCACCTCCCCGAAGGGGATCGTGCGGAAATGCGAATGTATTGGGTGCGCCGATGAGTGCGCTGCGAGTAATTAGGCGCGCACTCCACTGCATTATATAGATTCCGAGCGCAGCGAGCGGAGAGGGTACGCGGAGAGGAGAGAGAGCCCCGCGCAAACACGCCAGCCCGCGCGCGAGTTCTCTCTCTCCGCCCGAGCTCCGCGATGTGAGCGCCCTCACACGCCCGCGCGCGCTCCTCCTCTCCCCTTGCCCTCCGCTGCTCCCTCGCCCGAGCTACCACCTGCTCCGGTTGCTAGGCGAGCCACAGCTGTTGCTAGGGCGCGGAGAGATAACACCTGCGGGGCGCACGCCGGCCAACGGAGCACGACAGCCCCCGACTAAGAAATGCATTCGCATTTAAAACGCCTGTGTGTACGAGATTTCGGCGCATGTGGTTAAAGATCTCCAGGTGGTGAAAATTACTCCGGAGCCCTCCACTACGGCGGGCCTCATCACCTGCGTTGCGTCGGCGCGTTAAACCCTACAATCAATCAATGGAGTTTTAACCTGGCAGCGCTCAGCACTAGAACTCAGCGAATCGACGGCAGCGTATTCGGTGAAGGTCTTAGACAATATACGGGGTATAGGACTAGGCGCGGTGAGGACTCACCGGTCATGTTCAGTGCTACCGAGGGCATCTAGAAAAAAGGGGCTTGGGGCTGGACTCTTTATATATACAGAGCTTGCAATGAATCGCAGAGATTATGTAGCATTAGCGATCAGGTATGATCTGCGTACGAGGTACATGACAACGCTGAGCCCACGCGTGATTCAACGGTTCAGTAGCTCACCGCGAGGTTAATTTCTGCCGCGGAATCGCTGACCATCATGCGTAAAATTTCGGCGCATGTTTAACACCACGGGTGATTTGAATGATCCCGTAGCACTCCAGAGCGGCGTGCTTCGGAGCATAGGTGAAGTTCCGGCACAATAATTTCCTCAACTCTAGACTTTTTTTTGCCGATTAATTGCGGAACAAACATATTAACGAACATCTAGCAACGAGGGTGATGCTGTTGACTGTTCCTACGAGGGCATCGTTATCGACAATTGGAAATGCGAAATACTCAGTACACTGTGGTTACGAGGAATCTTAACGAAACGATACGAGTTGAGCAGGTAAAAATATGCCGTTAAAACACTCAAATATGATGAAAAACGGCCGAGGTGAAGCACGGGTTGAGATTCAGCAGAGAAATCAGTTTAGGACAATTTATACAGTCTTCGTCTATTGAAGGAGTACAATAAAGATATAGAACAACCTCAATACTTCATTCTAAGCGCTGATCTAGATGCTAGGCAATATGAAGAGCAGAGGCAACAGCATGTCGAAGACCAAAATTAGACGAAATCTGAGAAGCAGAAAGACTCTTTGGAAGGAAGGAAAGAAACGAAAAGTTTTGATTAGCTGTTAAGAAATTCATGATCGTAATCGCCCATGATGCAGATAGCGGATCATTTCTATCCACCCTAGAAGCCAACGACCATAATCGCAAAATCATCAGAAGCTTCGAAGAGAAACTGGCAAACCATGTCATTAAACGAAGGACGTTATTGAGAAAAAAAGGAATATGACAGTGACGAGAGGAAATGAGCAAATTGGACAGGTGGAGCCGGGAAAATCACGACAGGAAGGTGGGCGATATCGTGCCTGGAACGCGGAAAATGGGGAATAAGCAACAAAACGAGGGGGAAGTTAAAGGGCAGCAAAGAAGAAACTTGCTATTCCCAAATATCGAATGCAGGCACAAGTGGACAAAACTGTCGCCTGATGAACAAGTATGCGACAGTGAAAGTAGGGCGAATGGTCCACGTATATTGGTATGCTATGAGCATACCGGTACTCACCGGTACTCACCGGTACTCACCTATGGGGCAGAAACTTGGAGGCTCACTAAGAGGGTTCAACTTAAATTGAGGACCACTCAGCGCGCAATGGAACGGAAGATAATAGGTGTAACATTAATAGACAAGAAGAGAGCCGAGTGGGTCAGGGAACCAACACGTGTTGAGGACAAATTAGTAGAAATTAAGAAGAAATGGACGTGGGCAGGGCATGTCATGCGAAGGCAAGATAACAGTTGGTCATTAAGGGTAACAGAGTGGATCCTTAGAGAAGGGAAGCGTTGCAGGGGGCGGCAGAAAGTTAGATGGGTAGATGATATCGAGAAGTTTGCGGGGATAAATTGGTCACAGTTGGCACAGGACCGTGGCTATTGGAGAATAATGGGGAGGCCTTTGCCCTGGAGTGGGCGTAGATAGGCTCCGATTATGATAATGATGATGACGATAGGCTGTAGGCTCCCTATAGTTGTTCCGCTTGGAACGCACGTGGAGTAGGGCAACGTGGTTCAATAGACGTTGTAGTAGGGCATGCCTCGGTTTACGCGCGTCTCCGCCGTACGGGAGCGCTGGCATCGAGACAACCGGCCTGGAGCTGTGAAAAGCGGTAAATTTAAATTGGCTTGACCAAACCTCTAGCGTGTTTATCTTGGAAGGAGCGCGACGGGTGAGAAACAGCATGAGAGGTGAGCGGAAAAGAGGGGAGAGGAATTTACACGGCAAATGTCGACAAAGACTATCGTCTTTTGTCGACATTTGCAACGAAGGCAAGCAGATACGCGGTCAGTTTTTGTGTTCCGTGTTCACTTCGCGCCCATGGCGGGAAACCGCGTTCACCCACGGCATAATTTATAGCTACGGGTCCATGTTGGTAAGGTGTCCGAGGCGCAAAACTCTCTCTTAGGGATAACAGCCGTTAATGGTCGAGAGAAGTTAAATTTGCTCATACCTTTCACCTAAATTCTGCGTAGCCTCTATGTCGTGTGCTAAAAGTGAAAAAAGCTTCGCTAGTCATCCACGCTCGAAGCGTGGAGTGGCTCCTAACTTTTTTTGAACAAAGGTCCAAGCCCGCAAGCTACGATTCATTTTAGTGTAATATCGCCCTGTTGCACAGTAAACAATAAAAATTGGCGTTTTACCCGCCGCGGTGGCTCAGTGGCTAAGGCGTTGCGCTGCTGAGCACAAGGTCGCGGGTTCGATTCCCGGCGGCCGCGGCCGCTTTTCTGATGGAGGCGAAAAGCAAAAACGCCCGTGTGTACGAGATTTCGGCGCACGTTAAACATCCCCAGATGGTCAAAATTAATCCGGAGCCCTCCAGTACTGCGCGCCTCACCGCCTGCGTTGCGTCGGCGCGTTAAACCCTACAATCAATCAAATCGAAAATTGGTGTTTTACTCACTCCGTCATACTCGCACGATGCCGCCTCGTTTGAAGTACCATGTGGGCGAAGAAGAGCACGACGAATATGTTACGAATCTGAAAGGCTGTTAGATGACTTCAGTTAGTGCAGCCGAATGCGTCAAGAATTACACATTTACATTACGCATTACGTTTCGCATGAGTCAAGAATTACTCACGTTACATTACGCAACAAGAAAATGTCCAGACATAACAATATATTTTGACCGGGATGATAAAATACCAGTAAATGCCAGTATATCGTGACGCCGCACCGAAAAAACTACCCATTCGTTCCGGTGCGGGCAGCTTCATTCCATACAGGTTCAGGTCTTGTTGAACTAAAATCATAACTGGCACTTTCAGATCTAATTGCAAAATAAAGGGGCGCTTCAACATTTCGCCTTTGCAAAACAGGGTTTACATTGCCCGCGGGTTCCATGAAGAGCTTCAAGATGTCACAAAACAGTTTACGCTGGGGTGCATCACGGCGATTTAAATGATAAATTATAGTTACGCACACATAAGCATGATAGGACGTGCTTTGAACACAGTTCCCCGCTGTGAAAGACCAATGACAAAATTGAAAGCATTTGCCAAAATTACGTACCAAGGAGACGCTCCCCATGGTGACTAACGTACTCTGAAAAACAATAGTAAACAGGATTAAATGTTTCAGCTGCGGAGTATCTCAGGACCACACAATGTCTGTCCGCGTCCGTGCGCATAGCATTCACAATCGCAAAATTACGCACGCACCGGCAGGATTCGCGCCTGTATCGGTTAGACCAGGCCGAGTTTGTGTCAGTCGTCGTACCCATTGCGCTGCCGCCGTGAGTTAGTATCCGAGAGTCAAACGGCTTACTTCCTCGCCTATAACGGTGCGGAGTTTCTTCAGAACTCCCAATGTCCGTCCTCGTCCATCCGCGCGCACACCACCATCAAGCGAAAATCAAGCGAAATTCGATTTGAGCCGTCAGTTGCAGTTTCACTTAGGGAATAATCAAGGCGCAACTCACGGCCCAAATCGGAATGACGGTCGGGGCGCAAATCGGATGTCACTCGGGGCGCAACTTGGATGTCATTTCGAGTCCCCGTACTCCGCACCCTCGTCATCATTCACGGAGTGGAGATGCTGCCATTTTTGCTCCCCTTGCTTTGGTGTGCTAATAAGTTGTTTTTTAGCATTAGCCTTATTGCCGTTTTTTTTTTTTACAGAAGACGGGACTTTCGATGATAGGAGCACTCAAGCGAAAGGAAAGGTCGCGTATATTAAAGTTATAAATGTTTTGAAAGAACATTCATATTTTTCGCATATAGCCAGTTTCAACTAAATGAGCAGGTTAACAGAAAGACCTCTGAATATACTGCACATTTATTCAAAGCTGAAAAAAATCTGGGTGTTTTCCGCAAAATATCTATACGGCACCGATCTGCATTTATATACTTTGAATTTGGTTTTAATTTTAATAATAATGTTTGCCGGGCGAAGATGCGATGCGAAAATCAATTTACACCATTTAAAAGCTGGGACTGTACTACCGCAGACATCCAGAATAGCTGACGCCAAAAAATTACGGGGATCTCTTAGAGCTTTGTATGAATGTGAAGCAGAAAGCCTAGTTGAAGCTTCTGTTGATGTGCTCTTATACGGCCTGCGCTTATTTGTCGCAGCTCTTTGCATTACCCAGCTCGCTTTCCGTCACTCTCTCACAGACTGCCTCCAGAACTATTAGTATGAAACAAACGTTTTATTTAGGCTTTCTACAGGGCCCATTATGAAGAATGAGGAGTTCGTGACACGCTTTGTATTTTCGCCTCAACTAA
>NW_027526407.1:187502398-187716381 GCF_048455015.1 Haemaphysalis longicornis
CTACCGGAGAAGACGAAGAAGAAAAACGTCGCAACCAGCACCATGCTCAACCAAGCCAACCCTCCTGTCGTTCTGCAGCAGCCACGGGAACCGCCATCATTCCGAGGAGCCCCCGCAGAAGACCCAGAAGAATGGTTGGAGAAACTGGAGCGCGTCCGGAAATTCAACAGGTGGGACGACGCAGAAACGTTCCGGCACGTTTTCTTTTACTTGGAAGATTCGGCTCGCACTTGGTTCGAGAACCACGAGAGCTCCTTGACAAACTGGGCTCAGTTCAAAAGCGAGTTCATTAAGACCTTCACTACCGTCGTGCGAAAAGAAAGAGCCGCCTTTTTGTTGGAAACGCGCACGCAACACCCCAACGAAGGTGTCGTGATCTTCGTTGAGGAGATGAAGCAGCTATTTCGCCGCGCGGACCCCGAAATGACGGAAGAAAAGAAGTTGCGCTTCTTAATGCGCGGAGTGAAGGAGGAACTGTTTGCTGGACTTGTCCGAAATCCGCCCAAAACCGTCGCCGAATTCGTGACCGAAGCCAGCACCATTGAGAAAGCCCTCGAAATGCGTGCTAAGCAGTATGACCGCAACTTTGTTGGCGCGGCCAATGCGAACGACCTTGGCAGCACGCGGATCCCGGCCGACAGCCTACGCGAGACTATCCGCGCAATAGTGAGAGAGGAGCTGCGGAAACTTCTCCCAACGCCGCCGCAGCCCCAAGTCGTTTCCCTCACCGACGTGATTAGAGAAGAAGTGCAACAAGCGTTGGGAACTTCTACGCCATGCGAGGTACCCCGAGAGCCACAAGCTATGACATACTCCGCGGCTGTTCGTCGACCCCGCCCTGCTCCAACACGCCTTCAAGAGGCCCCGCCGTACCGCCGCCCACTGTCACCCGCCCGACCCCCGGTAGCCCAAAACCAGACGCCGAGGAAGACGGACGTATGGCGAACTCCCGATAACCGTCCTCTGTGCTACCACTGCGGAGAGGCCGACCACATTTACCGTCGCTGCCCATACAAAAGACTCGGACTGCGTTGTTTCTCCGTCGACGCACCTCGCCCTCTCCCTGGCCAACGACCACGTGAGATCGACGAGTATCTATCTGAAACCAGCCGTGGCCCAGCGCGTTTCAACCGTTCGCCGTCGCCCTACCCCTACCAATCGCCGAACCGCCGTAGCAACGCTGACTTCGCCCGTGGAAGGTCCCCCAGCCCACGCGGGGGAAACTAAAGGCGGCAACTTCTGGAGGTGAAGTTGCTCTACGGCGAAAAACTAGAAACCCTCCAACGACGCAAGGACACGCTGAAGACAGTGATTCACGACATGCCCTCATCCCGACGACCCGACCTAACCCTGACGAGACTCCCGAACACGACGACAGCTACACGGCGCGACGCGTACCCGACCTGACCGAGACGTCCGTTGAGAAGACGACGACAACGACGATGCACAGTGCCCGACCATCAACACGTACAAGCAGAGATACGACGCCCCGACGAACCCGGAACTCGAGGACGACTGCATCTGACGTCAAGGTGTCCATCGACGGCTTTGACGTAGTCGCCCTCGTAGACACGGGAGCTGACTATTCGGTAATGAGCGGACCATTTGCGTCTAAACTGAAGAAAGTTATGACCAGATGGGACGGTCCGCACATACGCACAACAGGAGGCCACCTCGTGACGCCAAGTGGAACGTGCACATCGCGCGTCACCATAGACGGCACAACGTACCCTGCGGCGTTCGTCGTTCTGCCTAACTGCTCCCGCGACGTGATTCTCGGAATGGACTTTTTGACGGACAACGGCGCAATAATTGATCTGCAGACCAAGTCGATAACATTTTCCTCCAATCACTCCACGACGCCGCAGCCGAACCCCGATCACCGTGCTGCTGTCAGGATCGCCGACGATCACATCACCCTGCCACCCCGCGCAAGCTTGATGATCGCCGTTTACTGTGAGGATGCTGCTTCTGACATCGACGCTATCGTAGAAAGTGATCGAAGGTTGCTTCTCGACCGCGGTGTCTCCGTCGCAAGAGGCATTGCGCGCTTCAAGGAACACCAATCCCACATTTTGGTTACGAATTTCACCGAGGAGTACCAGCATTTAAACAAGGGCGCGGCAATTGCATTCCTCGAAGAAGCGCAAGAAGCAAGTGACGTGATCGCAGTCGCCGACTTTGAACGCACACCCGTAGAAACATTCAAGCTCCCGCAGCCCTTCGACGTGAATCCGGCGCTACCGCAAGAACAACGGAACAAATTATTGGCTTTGCTACGTCGCTATAGCGAATGTTTTTCGTCGAGCACAAAACTACGTCAGACCCCTCTAGCGAAGCACCGAATAATAACCGAAGATGGAGCCCGACCTACCCGACAGTCACCGTACCGCGTCTCTTCACACGAACGGGAAGCCATCCGGACTCAAGTCGACGACATGCTCAGCGACGACATTATACAGCCATCGAAAAGCCCCTGGGCTGCGCCCGTCGTACTCGTAAAGAAAAAAGACGGCACATTAAGGTTTTGTGTTGACTACCGGCGACTGAACAAAATCACGAAAAAGGACGTGTACCCCCTCCCCCGAATTGACGACGCCCTCGACCACCTCTGCCACGCGAAGTACTTCTCATCGATGGACCTGAAGACCGGCTACTGGCAAATTGAAGTGGACGAGATAGACCGAGAGAAGACTGCATTTATAACCCCAGACGGCCTATACGAGTTCAAGGTGATGCCGTTTGGGCTGTGCACAGCACCAGCGACGTTTCAAAGAGTCATGGACACTGTGCTAGCTGGCCTTAAGTGGCACACCTGCCTCGTATACCTCGACGACGTAGTGGTATTCGCCCGGACTTTCGACGAACACCTTGCAAGGTTGGAGTCTGTACTCGAGGCCATTCGTACGTCGGGGTTGACGCTGAAGCCTGAAAAGTGCCGTTTTGCATACGAGGAACTCAAGTTCTTGGGCCACGTCGTCAACGCCGCGGGAGTCCTACCTGACCCGGCAAAAACTTCCGCTATCGCGAACTTCCCTAGGCCGAAAGACAAGAAGGGCGTGCGAAGATTTCTCGGGCTGTGCGCATACTACCGGCGCTTCGTCGCAAACTTCGCACGCATTGCAGAGCCACTCACGCGCTTGACGAAAGACAGCACCCCTTTCAGCTGGGAAAACGACCAAGAAAAAGCATTCTGCGAGCTGCAAAAACGCCTGCAAAGCCCGCCCGTGCTCGCTCATTTCGACGAAAATGCCGAAACGGAAATGCACACGGACGCCAGTGATATAGGCTTGGGTGCCGTCCTTGTCCAAAAGCAAAGCGGCTGCGAAAGGGTAATCGCCTATGCCAGCCGTGGTCTGTCGAAGGAGGAGAAAAACTATTCTGCCTCTGAGAAAGAGTGCCTGGCTATTATATGGGCGATTTCAAAATTTCGCCCATACGTGTATGGAAGGCCATTCAAGGTTGTAACAGACCACCATGCGCTGTGTTGGCTCGCCAATTTGAAGGACCCCTCTGGCCGTCTTGGGCGGTGGAGCTTGCGCCTGCAGGAGTTCGACGTTACAGTCGTTTATAAATCCGGCAGGAAACACTCCGACGCCGACTGCCTGTCCCGCTCCCCCGTCGACCCACCACCACAAGACTCTGATGAAGACAGCGCGTTCTTCGGGATCGTGACGGAGAGCGACCTAGCCGCCCAGCAGCGTGCCGACCCCGACTTACGCGTCATAATCGAGTACCTCGAGGGATGCAACGTTGCCGTTCCTAGGGCCTTCAAGCGCAGCTTACCGGCATTCAGCCTGAGAAACTCCGTCCTCGTGAAGAAGAATTTCAGCCCCGGAACAAGAGCGAATTACCTTCTCGTCATCCCCGCGGACCTTCGTGACGAAATTTTGGAAGCGTGCCACGACGACCCGTCTTCCGGACATCTCGGCACAGCCCGCACTATTGGAAAAATCAAGGCGAGGTACTACTGGCCCGGCCTTACCTCTGATGTCACCCACTACGTCCGGAGCTGCCGTGACTGCCAGCGACGAAAAACGCCGCCGACAAGACCCGCCGGACTTCTGCAACCGATCGCCGTCCCATCGAGACCATTTCAACAGATTGGAATGGACCTTTTAGGCCCGTTCCCTACGTCACGATCACAGAACAAGTGGATTGTCGTAGCGACAGACTACATGACGCGCTACGCAGAGACCGCCGCTCTTCCGAGGGGGACTGCACAAGAAGTGGCGAAGTTCTTTATAAGCCAAGTTGTGCTGCGACATGGAGCCCCGGAAGTCCTAATCACAGACCGCGGAACGGCATTTACTGCGGAGCTGATGCAAGGAGTATTACGCTACAGCAACACGGATCACCGAAGAACGACGGCGTACCACCCCCAAACGAACGGACTAACAGAACGTCTGAACAAGACAATCGCAGATATGCTGTCAATGTACGTTGACGTTGAACATAAGACTTGGGACGAAGTGCTCCCGTATGTCACGTTTGCGTACAACACGGCTATCCAGGAGACGACGCAGCTGACGCCGTTCGAGCTTGTCTACGGTAGAAAGCCGACTACGATGCTCGACGCCATGCTTCCGCACGTAGAAGACGACGATCTCAACGCCGACGTCCACGAATATCTTCAACGTGCGGAGGAGGCCCGCCAGCTCGCTCGAGTTCGTATAACGGACCAGCAGCTGGTGGATGCGGGCCGCTACAACCTCCGACGCCGAGACGCCGAGTACCAACCAGGGGATCGTGTGTGGGTTTGGACTCCCATCCGACGACGCGGACTCAGTGAGAAGCTCCTGCGACGCTATTTCGGACCCTACCAGATTCTACGACGTGTTGGCCAACTTACCTACGAAGTGATCCCTGATGGTGACTCCGGCACATCACGACAACGCAGGCGGCCTGAAGTCGTCCACGTGGTTCGCCTAAAACCTTTCTACGGACGATGACAAACTTTTATTTTCATTGGTTCGGACTGTCGCTTATGTTAGCATCGGGTCGATGCACTCTTAGAGGGGGGGTAATGCCGCGAACCATACATTGGGTTTGTTTATTTGTGTTTTGCTTTTACCGCCCGGCTGCGCCGGTCTGCGTTATCTCTGCGCCAAGGGAAGCGCGTGTTCCATTCTTTCTTTCTGTGCCGCATGTGTTATCTGTTGTGATAGGGAGAGCATTCCGATCTTACGTGAACAGCCCAGAATAATCTTCTTGGATCTACTATGTTCTCGATGCGAATCGACGTTTCGAGAACCATGCGCGCCGAAAGATAAAAAGCCTGCAGTGCGGACGCCGGGGCATTCGATTCTGCGACGCTCGCCGACGCACGTACGTCACTTTGTTGACCACTGCTTCGCCGCCTCTGTATTCTTTTCAGTTGTTAGGGGAGCACAAGTTCGCTCCAATAAACTTGTTTCTTTTCCAAACAACTGCTTCGTCCTTGGCTACGTGACAATATATATATATATATATATATATATATATATATATATATATATATATATATATATATATATCGAGACCATTTGTCGAGACCATATATATCGAGACCATATATCGAGACCATCGAGACATTTTGTTGTTTGTTGGTTGATGTTGTAACGTAGGCGTAGCCTGACTGTATACACACTCTCCATTTGCGAAACATTTTCCATTCCTTCTTACAGTTTTATGCAAACCTATATAAGAAATGTGTTCAATGTTTGCGACACCATAATCATGTAACTTTACTCTGATGAAGGCAAGTCCCATTGCCGCTACGTAAGTAAACATTGTTTGTTACTGTTCTTGCTGTGTATCCGACTCTTTACTTATACTATTTCTGCGCGCTTTGTGAGTTTATCTTTCTCTAGATTTGTTTCTACCATGAGCGCTGACAGGACCACAGCAAAGAGCATCATCTGGAAATTTCCGCAGACCGAAACCACAGCAGTTGTGATCGGGGACTCCCAGACCAAGTATCTGTATCATCACTTCGATCCGCTCTGCCCTGGAACCCCCGCTTTTGTTTCTCAGCCTGGCGCATGCATTGCTGACGAACGCTCACTGATCGACTTTATCCCTGCCTCTGCCACTACAGTTTTTCTGCATGTTGGTACTAATGATCTCAGCTCTACTTCCGCTGAACATGCTTTCTCTGACTACCGCTCACTGACTGACCTCATTCTGGAATCTCGACCGAACATTTCCACTATTAACGCCAGTCTCATCCTTCCCCGCTCCGCTAACCGCCGCCGTGACTACCGCATCTCTCGCTTCGCTCGCTGCTGCAACGAAAAGGCACGCCGTTTCAACTCACTTCTCCGCGAATTTTGCCGCCACTCGCGCTTTGTCCGCTTCGTCGATCATGGCTTTGAGCACCTTCCAGCCTGCCGAGTACTCGCTGCGGACGGCTTACACCCGAGCTTCGAGGGTGTGGCCTTGCTGGCCGGCCACATTCGTGCACTCTGCTTCATGCAACAGCGCTGCAATCCTCTGGGCTGGCGCGACTTCGCATGCACCGCCGACCCAGTTGCAGCCCCGGCTATATTGCCAAATGACAGCGACTTCCCACCACTGCCTCCAGTTCTATCCAGTGTAAGGACCACGGAGCAGTGTCGTGCCAGCAGCCCACCGCCACCGCCCCCCAGATCCACCACAACCACGGCGCCCCGGGCGAGCGCCAGCGCCCCAACCCCGAAGTCCACGGACGAGCGTCGCGCCAGCGACATGCCAACCCCTACTGGCAAACCTGCAGCGGCCACAACGCCCCGAGGAAACGCTCGCGGCGACACTAAGAAGCTCCCTGACCGGCGCCGCACCAACAGCATGCCACGCCCAACCTCCGCATCTTCAGCGACCGCCGAGCCCACGAAAACCAACAGCAGCGCGTCCGCCGGACCTTCCGGGGTCCAAAATCCAGCCCTCCGTGCCACATGCCCTTACAACCTTCGAAAGAATCGGCATAGCAGCAACTGACTACAACACGAAAAAACAGGTAACGCGGCCTCCTTCCCCGTTTCACGACAGTTTTTAAAGCTAAGAAAAATCACCGAAAAGCGCGTACGTTCCGAATTGCACGTTTCCGCTCTTGCACAGTACTTGACTGCCGCGGTCGCTCCCAGGGGTCTTAGGATTAGAATAAAACATGCTACTACCGAACTCTCCCCGTCCAACATGAATAAGTGGAAACAGGTACTCGATAAAGCATCTTTACAATTAACTGAAATAATCCTCAATCACTACGAAACTACGGCCCATTCTCTCCGAAAAAAAGAGGAACTACTTAGTCAGGGACTAAGCAAAAGAGAGTTGAACCTTTTAAGCAACTACGAGTCTAAGACGGCCTCCGCCATATCCCGAACAAAAGCCCGAAAGTTTAACCGAGATAAGATTTCTAACACTGGCCACATGCGTAAGAACCTAACAAGCTCCGGCACTAGTAACTGCCCCAACTCTGACAATACGGCCGATAATGTCACTACGACTGTAATAAATGCTTCGACTACTGCACCCCAAACAGTTCAGTTAAACCACTGTACTAATATTTTTCCCTCGCCTGCCGTCACAAAAGAAAACCTTACCGGGAATGTAATGAACCTTTCAAGCATAACCCTCTCCCCAGCTCAGATGAACGTCTTGTCAAAGGGCCTAAACTTTTGCCCGGCTACTGGTGGTTTTGATGAATTTCAACTTTTTAAGGACTTAGATAACTTCGCCAGAAACATGAGGCTACGAGAATACTTCTACGATCACCCCGCGACGGAAGAAGCCCGCAGAACCCTACCTAGTTATAAGCACTGGACCCCTCCCACACAGCGTGATAGTTGCCTCGACATGTACATCAAAGCTGTCCAACGCGATGTGCGAAAAGCATACCAAACACAAAATTCTTTCCGCCACAACATGACTACCAACGAAAAGAAAGCCCTAGAGGAACTCGCAAGCTGTCCCGACATAATTATTAAACCTGCCGACAAGGGAGGCGCAATCGTAATCCTTGACAAAACCGACTATGTTAACGAGGCCAATAAGCAACTATCAGTATCGACGTTCTATAAAGCACTACCCAATGATCCCACTCAAGATTATAAGCAAATTGTCAAAGATAAACTTGCTGAGCTTGTTAAAAATAAAACAATAAATGAAACCACGGCTCGTTCCCTGATCCCCTTAAGCCCAGTAGCCGGTAAATTCTATCTTCTCCCAAAGATTCACAAGGTGAACAACCCAGGGCGCCCCATTGTTTCTGGCATTGGCACTGTTACCGAAAACCTCTCGCGCTATGTGGATAATCTCATTTGCGACATTCCGCCCAGCTTTCCCTCCTTCATTAAGGATACCAATGACTTTCTCTCAGACATCTCAAAAATTGAAATTCCTGATAACTGCCTTCTAGTCACCCTTGATGTTGCGTCACTGTATACTAACATCCCCCATGAAGATGGCATCGCCGCTGTATCCCTTGCGTATGAGCAGTCATCGTGCGACAAACCTATCGATTCTTCTGCTCTCCAAACATTCCTTAGGCTTATTCTTGAACTTAACAATTTTGAGTTCGACGGAGTTCATTACGTGCAAGTCAGCGGAACGTCAATGGGAACTCGAATCGGACCTAACTACGCTAATATCTTTATGGCTCACCTCGAATCAAACTTTCTTGACACCCAAAATTTAAAGCCAATGTACTATAAAAGGTATATTGATGACATATTCATGATCTGGCAACACGGTGAGGCGGAACTCCTCACCTTCATTGAGGCATTTAATCTAGCCCATCCTAGTATTTCCCTTGCTCATTCCTATTCGGAACACAGTGTAAACTTTCTGGACGTCACCGTTACTACCTTCCAAGGTCGGCTTCAAACTAAACTGTATAGAAAACCGACAGACACGCGGCAGTATTTGCACTTCCGAAGTAGCCATGTCAGACACTGCAAGACAGCAATACCTTACAGCCAAGCCCACCGATTTAGGAGAATTTGCTCAAACCAAGCCGACTTTGACTCAAACTGTCGAGAACTCAAGACCTCCCTCCTGAATAAAAAATACCCGGAAAAAGTTATCGACGACGCTATTGTGCGAGCCAACCAATTAGACCGTAACGAAATCTGTAAGAAAAAAGCCCCGAACGGGAACCCGCAAACTAACTTAGTTTTAACCCACTCATCCTCCGCTCCAAGAGTGTCAACCGTGCTAAAAAAACATCACAATATCCTAATGCAAAGTGACCGCCTAAAAAGCATATTCCCCGAACCACCACGCGTTGTCTACCGGCGTAATAAGAATTTAGGGGACTTTCTTACTAACTCTCGTATCAACCGACCGGCAACTACTGGCTGCATGCCCTGCAATAAACCCCGATGTAAAGTATGCCCACACATGACCACTACACAGCGCGCCACCAGCACGGCTTCAGACTACTACGTAAATATAAAAGGTAACTTTAACTGTGACTCCGCTAATGTCGTATATCTTCTAGAGTGCACTGTTTGTAGGCAACAATATATCGGCCAAACTGAAACGCCCTTCCGAATACGGTTCAATAATCACCGCTCTCATGCAAAAAGCTGCCCTTATTTGCCCCTGTCAAGACATGTGAACAGTCCCGGGCATGCATTTGATCATCTTAAAGCAACGATTTTAGAATCCGCCTTCAAAACGCACCACGACCGCGAGGTTCGGGAATCTTATCTCATTTATAAGTTTGGGTCAGCCACACTTGGAATTAATGAAAGTTACGGAAAATTAACGTGCTTATCCCTCGAATAAACTTAGCGGCTTCATAATTTTTATAACTATGTTCATTATTCCTACCCTCGAGTTTGCCATCAGAATTCGCAGAAACTCTCCTAATACAGCAGCTTTGTTAGCTTAATGCGGCTCAACAATGCCATTTGTCCGGGAGAAGGAGGCCTCGTTCCCACCACCACTTAAGAATGTTTACCTCTTTGTGATCTATTCATGTTTAACCTTTTGTGACCCTACCTATTTCCTGTTCGATTGCTAGCTTCTGTGAAATGCTCTTTTGTGCACCCTATCTATTCTCTTCATCCGCGGGGGGCACACCCATCACCGCTTTCCCTAGAACCAGTCTCCCCAGCCACTGAATACCTTGCTGTATGCTCTTCCCTTTCTTTACAAACCGCGGTTGACCATTTTCCCCCATTGTCTGAACTTGCAACCCGCGCGGCATACGTTGACCCGTCATGGTGCAACCTTGAACGCTGCATTGTTAACACGACCCCTTTTTCTCTCTCTTGCTCCCCCCCCCTTTTTTTTTTTTTTGTTGTTTGTTGGTTGATGTTGTAACGTAGGCGTAGCCTGACTGTATACACACTCTCCATTTGCGAAACATTTTCCATTCCTTCTTACAGTTTTATGCAAACCTATATAAGAAATGTGTTCAATGTTTGCGACACCATAATCATGTAACTTTACTCTGATGAAGGCAAGTCCCATTGCCGCTACGTAAGTAAACATTGTTTGTTACTGTTCTTGCTGTGTATCCGACTCTTTACTTATACTATATATATATATATATATATATATATATATATATGTGTGTGTGTGTGTGTGTGTGTGTGTGTGTATACATATCTCGAATCAGAATAGGAAATGAGGGTCTCGGGTTGGCAATCAAGAAAACCTCGGAAAGCAAAGGGGAGAATGTGGTGGGTTATAGAAACAGATGAAGAATTTGGAAAGAAAGAAAGGGGAGAAAAGATGCCCGCCAGGTGGGATCCGAACCCACCACCTCTAGAATACCTGTTTGGTATTTTTCACACCGGTCCAAATTCTTCATCTGTTTCTATGACCCACCACATCCTCCCCTTTGTTTTCCGAGGTTTTCTTGACTACCAACCCTTATTTCTAATATATATATATATATATATATATATACATATTTATATAAGGCAGAAATAAAGTTTGGCAATCAAGAAAACCCCGGAAAGCAAAGGGGAGGATAATGTAGGTCATAGAAACAGATAAAGAATTTGGAAAGAAAGAAAACGGACAAAAAATGCCCGCCAGGTGGGATCCGAACCCACGACCTCAATTCCACGGCCCTTGGGAATCTATATATATATATATATATATATATATATATATATATATATATATATATATATATATATATATATATATATTTATATATATATATATATATATATATATAATTAAATATATATATGTATTTTTATATATATTGAGTTTAAATAAACACAGAGACGAAAGAGAACGCAAGAGAAAGCATAAAAATAACTGAACATCTGCCCGAACTTTGCTCTGCACGCTAATCATCCTCACCACACAGCCAGAACCTTCATCTTCATTCCGTTGGCGAGGACGATCATCATCAGTGGGTGCTAGGTTTCTTCTGGCCTGGCCGTCGCTTACTGAATAACCGCCGTCTATCAAGCCTCCTTGTCCGGCTTGTCAAGTAGTGAAGCTGCTGGGTATGAATTACGAAATACATCTGCAATTCCACGGCCCCTGCAAATCTTGCAACATTGCGATATTCTTGCAATTCTACGGACCTCAAATCTGGGTGCAAATTGCTGATTAGCTTTTTTAGAAATGAATTTTCACAAATGTCCAAAAATGGTTTTCGGAAGGCGTGGAGTAATACTTTTAATCTTTTCTCATTTTACAGGTCATCGACTGTACTCTATGCAATATGACCAAACAGGTATGAATATTTTAAGCAACAAAATCGTTATACCGTGTTTGTGACCTCACATTGCTGTATTGTAATAAAATAAAGAACAGTAATTAATACTGCCTTCACGTGGCTGGGCAAAACTAAAGTCAGTATACTTCAATTGTCATAATGTAGCCAGAAAATATTAGGTGTGGTCTCATGTGCGTAATCAAACAAACGCGCAGTATTTTCGCTTGCTGGAATGTTACCATTAAAACAATGAAGGTGCAATTTAGAGTAAAAAACCTGATGGTTTTCTGTAAACTATACTATCTAAAGACGTATAAGTAATATACAACGTTTAATGAAATTACCGGAAATAAACTGTTGCAACTCAGAACAAATTTAAATCACCTACTGTCGCTTCAATGCGTTTTGGTGTGTTAGCGGAACACATTGCGTCAAGGTAATAAAAAAGGTAATGCCAATTATCTTTCCTTTAATGTAAACACCTACCTCCCAGATAAATAGGTCATCAAAAAATGTCGGCCTATGCATGTACATTATATAGCTATATGCTTGATAGGTAATATTGAATAAGCTAGTCGTTTCAAGGAGCACAAAAGAAAATATACATTTTCTATTTAAATGCCTGGCTTCAAGCCGGCTAGAAAAGAAAAAGTTAATACTTTGACGCAAACCTGAAATCTTTTGTTTATAGCTTTCCAAACATAGTTCCTTGAATACTCTTTATGTGGCTGCTGGATCAGGAGAGATAATTCGCATAAATATGCTGATATGTCTACTTCAAAGCGGACCTTTTTCCATGCTTGCAAGGAAACAGTCTTCAAAGATAACATTGGCTTTACTTACAACCTCACGTTTGATATTTGTGGATTGAGGAAGTAGCGTAAGAAGCACAGCATGTTTCCGTTGTACTTTACGTATAAATTTCTGGAGTATAAGGACGTGAACATGAACCTCCCGCTGATTTATGAGCAGTGTCAAAAAAAAACGTATAGCCTTTACGGTGGAGGAACGTCGGGTCAGGCATCTGACTTTCGTGACGTGAACTTCCTGGCTGCCAGACCGACGGCCATCTGACAGCCACCATTCTAGGGCATCAAAGGCTTCTGCGAATGAATTGCGACTAACAGCGTTCAATCACATCATCATTAGTCGACATGAGCCAGTGAGCCTTCTCGCATTCGAAGCTACGGTTTGTGTCAAACAGTACATGAGGCGTTCAATACATATTCCTGTTTGCGTGTTCTCAAGCATCTTGCTGGGTCCAGACTGAAAAATTAATAGCCATGAAGCATGATGACAGATCCTAGCGGTTTCTTGATGCCACTTATTGGTAGAATATTTGATGTTATCTGCAAGCTGAATATTTTCTATTTCGGCGCAGTGGGAAAGTAGAAATGCGCTATGACTCTGCCGCTGTCCCTTAGAGTGTAATAATTGCCCCAGTGACAGGCCGATCAAGGATGGGGTAAATGTCGTGGACTTCATAGGCCTCAATCGTCACGAGCCAGGTAACACGATTGCCTCTACAACGTCACTAAAACTCGATTGAAAGTAACGTGCGGCTTCGACAGCGTCCGTAGGAACTTATGATGCAAAGTATCGAGCGCTTTCAATGTGGCTGGCAAGGGCGTGAGATGCGTTACATGGACAGAAAGCCCTCTGGCTCTCAGTATGCAGCAGGAACAGAAAGAGCAGGTAATGGTTCCCGCTGAAGCCCCATGCACGGCCCGTTGGCAGGAACACTGGCAGTGACCCTTCTCTGCTGGCTCGTAAGGTTCCCACGGGAATGGCACGCTGAATCATCGCGTCGTTGCGGTAGCCTTCGCCTGGCGCATTAGGACCTCGCTGAAATCTCTGACCTGGGAGCTGGTTATGCAGGACATGTCTGGATACAGTAGTGATATGAAAACTAGGACAGGGACTGTGGAGTGAAATCTTGGTAGTCCTTCAATCTTGTGGAAAATAGTTGCCTTTGCGTCATAGAAACACCACCACTTTCCATTGAGCCGGACAACATCGACTCAATGCAATGTGAAACGACATCATCCCGAACATAGCAAAAACATCATTAGAAAACCTGCTGCGGTAAAGACTGGGCACATTAAGGTATTTTTGTCGGCGGTATTGACGCGGGGTTGGGTGCTTACATATCGCATGGACACTTGGCGCGGGTGTCCAAAGAGAATCTCATCAGCTCTCTTCTTGGGCCCACAGCAAGGCCAAATAGACCTTGATTCTTGAAGTCCTTACTTAATGAAAGGGTCGCGCAGAAATGAAGTGGTCAGACATCTACTTCTTCAGCTTTTTTCCGGTACATTAGGCCCAGATAACGTGGCCACGTTCGTGGCAGGTTATCAAGAACGACAGCAGACCTAAATGAAGAGATCCCCGGCCATCTAACGCGTTTATGAAGTGACCATGTCGTATTGGACCCGCATTTTGTAGCAGTTGGCTTAGTTCTTCAGTTTGTAAGTGGAAAACAGTTCTTCCGGGTAGCCCTTTCACTAACAGGGGGGGAGGGGGGGTCACGAGCGAGTATGTGGTCTGGTGACGGTCACGGGAGGACCTGGGCTGCGTGACAAGGCCCCGCAGAATCGAAGACTGCGCCCGGATCGATACGTTGCGAGGCTGGGACCAGGATGGAGATGATGCCGCAGGATCCATTGCACGTATTACACGTCGGCAGGACGAAGATATGAAGACCCATGGGTGACGGTGAAGCGATGGTCTTGCAGGATGTCGGCAATAAACCTATTTACAAGAGGACAGAGAACCTTCATTCAGGCTGCGTGCTACCTACACCTTCGTTTCCCTTCCGGTGGTTTATTCGAGCACTGATTCCGTATTCCTCTTCAGTTATTTTTATTTCTCAACACCTTCCGTATTTGAAGGCCACAATGCATTTACAAGGTGCACCTTTTGTTCCCTGAAGAAAATACTCAATTATCCTAGAAAAGGTGTCTGGGAATTACACTATGGTATAAAAAACCAAACACTAATTTTATTTTGATAACTTTGATTTGCTATGGCGGGTTTCACTATCCTTCGTCTGGGATGGCTCGATATTAACGAGATTTCCTTAAGTTGAAACAAACCAAGATAAATAATTTTCAGTCCTAAAAAAGGCGTATAAACTTTGCTTTATGACTACATGGTTAAAAACATCGAAGTGAATTCATAGCTCCTGTAAACTCCGAAGTGTCCATTTGATATCCAATTTAGGCTAGGTCAAACTACCGGCCGCACGAAAACGTTACCATTTGTCTGCCTAGTAAATAGTCCTAGGCATTTTCTGCCAATACATATATAGAGATAACTGTACTTCGCATTGGTATATTCTCGCCTCCTATATTGTACTTGGTCCGGGGCTTGTGCAACAGAACCGAGGCTGACCCGCTGTTCGCAACTCAGCAGAAAGCTTTCTGGGCCGTACTGTACCCAAACAGCATGCAAATCTCTGTGCTCAATTTTCTTGATGCGTTACTTTCTCTAAACTTCAAAGTTTTTTATCGGCAATTATTATGTGTAGTTATGGTAAAGCTTTCTTGAAGCTGCTACGTCAATAATATTTATTTCGAGAAGTGACGTACAATCAGCAGACTATTGTCTCAGTGGTACCAAGACCCTAAAAAACAGTAGCTTGGCTGAGAGGAAATCGCATTAAATAAATAATTTTTCATCACATGTTCCACTAAGATCTAACAAAACCACATACGCAAAGCGGTCCCTTACTTTAAAAAGGTAATTTAAAAATCGTTCATTTATAATACTTCGAACAACGTTGACTCACCGTACTTAAGTGCTAATATTACTACAGAAAATGTGATTGTTTTCTTCTGTGTATTGTCCCATGTACCAAATATTGTTCCTTTGCCATGAGACGTACTGCGTTTTTGTCTGCCGACTCATTACCCTTGTTCTTCAGAATAAATATATCGGGTTCATTGACAATATATTTGTACACTGCTGTCCCATGTGCAAACGGGAGGCGTTGGCCCAGTTAGGAGACGTTTGTATGTCATTTTGCCTGGCCTCGTGGCCATGTGTATCTATGTCCCAATAAAGATTTCATTCTGTTTTATTGAAGTTCAGGAAACGCTGACACCAGAGGCCAAATTATTACGTAATTGGGAATTTATAGGGGCGAAGACCCTTAGGCACTCGGGCTGTGGGTGTCTAGCGTCGTCGGGTCCTGTATTCACGGTACTGCAACATCTCGGCACTGAAATTCCAACGGCTCTCGCAAGAGCGTTTTCTAACCGTGGGACGAACCGCGTACGAACAAAACAGACACAGACACTTGTTTTCCTACGCCTCACGCTAGAACGCTTCGTGCATCAAGGACACGAGGCTTTTAAACAAAGCTATATACCTCTACCCCAAACGCTTTCATATCTGTGGTCTGTGGGCAAATTTACAGCCAGTATGACTCATTTATTTGGTTAAATTCGGTTGAACGCAACAGAGGGCGCCACCGCTTCAGAAAGCGCGCGATTGCTTCTTCCACCGGCGCTTCTCCGGCGCCCAATCAGCGCGCGTCGAGTGAAAACAGAGAGACTTGCAAGCTCTCAACACACTTATACACTGCATGCTTCGCCCCTTCCCATTTTTGTACGTTAGTGGAGATGGCCGCGGATTTTGCTTTTACAAAACATTGGGCCCATCTCCCCGCCAGGGGGACTCGAGTAAATGCGTCGCATAGGGGGTGGGTGTATTGCGTTAACGTTTAGTGTTTGGGGAGTTGGTGGCAGTGAATGCGTTGTATCAGCAGCTTCTTGACGTATTTTGAATGAATCAAGGATATAAGGCGCGTTCTTAGCCTCCCATTCTGTGTCGGCTTTGTGGCGCAGTGGGTAGAGCACCATGTACATTGCGTTCCGCCCGCAGGATCGAGGGATCGAAACGAGGCGCCGGATAGTATTTTTTTATATAGTGTAGGGGGAGGGGTGCAGACTACGACTACGGACGTCAACGCGGGTGACATCGTGAGTTACTGAAATGCTCTGCATTTAAAAAAAGGGTCTTAAGATTCACCCGTTGCAAATAGTATGGCTGGAACCGACTTCAATGTAGTGGGATTTCTCTAATAAGTCAGTATTTGGTTCATGTTTGTTACGTTATGTTGCACTGTCTTTGTCGCAGAGTTCTGTTTTATACACCGAATTAAAGCTCCATTCTGACTTCGCAAAAGCTTCCACGGCGTTGGTGGTACGTATTACAAAAGCTCAATTCATACGCATAACGATTTCACATGAAGTTTTTTACCACAAAATATCGCCGAAAAATTATCTCGTAACAGCATTAAATATACATATATCTAGAATAAAGTATTAAAAGCAAGCCGCAAAAAATCTATATTCAATAATAAGCTGCCCTAGAGTCGGCAAAACACATTTGTCATCTTGACTTCTTGTTTTGCTTCATGTGATAAAGAAGCTGCCCAACCACTTACGTATGCTACCTTTTAAACAATCACTTTTTTCTCTATATTGCACGCCAGATTTCCCCGTGAGCCTGGAATTAACATTACACAAGGATCCCATCGACAGTGTCAGCTTGTGTGAGCGTGACCTGCGGGGGTATGAGCCCAAATAGGTTCAACGTGCAAAGAGCTTTTCCTGACATGCAAGCAGGGCCGATTAACATTATCATTTACGGGCATATGAGCTGGCGTAAATTGTAGCCGTAGTCTGATTTAGGCTCAATGTCAGTTTACAAGTTTTGATAAATTCCCAAAGGAACGATGAGCTCACAACCTGTGAAGCAACTTTACTTAGAGTGAAGCGAAGTGAAGCAGTAAAATTCCATGAAGTCGAACGGGCTTACTTGATAAGCTAGTATAACTCGTGGATTCTTTCGAAACGCCCGCACCAGAGTCAATCCCTCCTCATATCCTCGTGTTAAAGTTGCGATGGGAGCATCTCCTCATATCCTCGTGTTAAAGTTGCGATGGGAGCATCTCCTCATATCCTCGTGTTAAAGTTGCGTTGGGAGCGTTATATAAAAGGTCAAACTACGCTCATCACTCCGAAAATAGTTTTCAAGGCCACAAGCTCACCCCATCGTTGGAGCCTTTAAGACATCTTTCAGTAATTCTGGTTTCTGTAGGAACCGACGGGTCTTAATCCTCATCTCATTCCCAGGGCAGCGTTCGCCATATTTACGTAAAGGAATAATCGGATATTATTGTTTCGCATGTTCGACTGCGCCAAGCTGTAAAATCAGTGCGTGGCGCGACCAAACAAATGCGGACATTGCGACGACACCCAAACTTATGCCAGTATCTTTCAATGCTTTTTGGTCACAAAATGCCAGCTACAGTTTAATTCAGGGACTGAACGTACCGCCACAAACGCTGCTCTCGGCGCGTGAACATTTTCGTGATAGCGTCACTCGCGCCACAGACCTCTGATGACGCTACTGCACCTGTTTTAGAAAATCGTTTATTCCCATCAAGCCGCCAATGTTTGGCTATAACTAATATTTCGCCTGGCCTACATTGTGGTAGCTGTATGCGCTTGCAAAAAAGAAAGTTTTTTGCTGAACTTTGCAAGATATCAAGGCTCCGCTGGGGCAAGTCGTGTTGAGGAAGCAATACAGAATGTACGCACTCTTGTAGCAGTTCTTTATCTTGTCAAACTTAGCGGAAGATTGCGCCTTGTTTATGCGCATGCGTTGCGCTACCAGAAATGTCTCATCTTTTGGAGCAGATGATATTACCGCATCGATCTTGCATGCTTCATATTACAGGGCGTGTTGCTGCGACCGACTGCGCATGTAAGGCATAGCGCAATGAAGACCGTAGCGGGTCCGTTTTATTAACTGAAACCAATCCTCTCTTTATTGTCCTGTAACTACAAAGATCAACACACCTGTGTAAAGCACATTGCTGATGAACAACCGATTTATTCAGTAGCGTACTTAGCATAAGCCAAATACCCAAATGTTGTCAATTTGGGGAGACACTTCAAACAGCCTGAGAACGGCGTTGGTCCCAAACTGAGGCATTAGTCAGCATGTCCCATTAAAATCAAACCGTCGCTTCGCACAACGACTACGGCGTTTAAATTCTTTTCACACATATGGGCGTGCTTATAATCAGAGGAAACGCGGCCGTCTACCTGCTGTGGTATAGCACGCCTTAACTGCTCCCGCTCATCGGGGTCACTTGGAATACAAAAGGCCGAGAAATTTTCGCTCTCGCATCTGTAGCGGAGCGACATCGCTGTGCACGACTAGTCTTCCAGCCTTTCCCAACGTATAAATAAAAATCGTCGCATCTACGAATTTTTTGGAACTTCTAAAACATTCCACCGCATTCGGTGGGGAACCTCGCTTCCTCGGCGCCGCGCCAAGGTATCCTCTCGCCTTCGCCGTGCTCCCAGCGCCGCCCCGGGGTGGCGGTGTCGATGTATGAACCTCTCCAATAGCGTTACGGCAAACTTTAATGACCAGCAAAGCGTTGCGCGGCTCTGCCTACACCCACACCTTCGTTCCTCTTGCCCGGCGTAACTATCACGCTCCAGCAATTTCACGTTCCCGCTGTTTTTATTCAAGGCAAATTTTCAACTCCATTTGGAATTCGGTATGCTTTGAAAGATAGTGTTGCCTTCTGGTGAGTTTGTACAAGCCGAATAAACGGTCCAGCTCTGCGTAGATTCTGCGAAATTTTCGACGAACGTATCGGCTAAATGATATTGATCTTGCCTGCCGGGTTGAAGTAGGCGCCTGAGCATGACCCTTAGTTAAGTCTGCACCAAGCGGTGAGGCCATAATCGGCGAGAGTTTGAAATGTGATGTAAGAGGAAGAGGAAGAGGTCGGCAAGGAGCCGGGCAGCAGCCAGAGAAGGAGGAAGAAGAGGAGGTGAAAGGACGAGAACCGGACTGTTTGTCTACTAAGTGAACTCGACCCAATAAAGGGGAACGTTACATTTGGCGCAGCCGACTATTCCTGACAATGTGGGTGTTGTTCAATCTGACCCAGCGTGAAGATGGTCGTCTGGTGGTCAACGGTTACCAAGAGGACGGGGATGATGCGACCGTGATCCTCCCAGAAAAGGTCAGCACTCCTGACTTCATATCTTTCCTTGCCACGAAAGCTAATCTGACGCTAGACGAGTTAGCGTTGAAGACTAACATCAAGGCGAACATGCGCGCCGCTGATTTTCAAGCTTGGGTGATTAAGCCAAGTGAATCAGTGAACACAAGGTCAGACCATCCAGAGGAACCCACGCGTATCATGGAACACGTTTTGCGTTTGCAAGAACAACAACTTCAGCAGCAACAGCAACTTATGTCTTTCATAGAATTGAGTCGTGATCTGTCCCGGTACAGACAGCAAGTTAAGCCTGATTGTTTTGATGGTACCTCCTCAAGTCCCGCAGCATGAATTCAGTTCTACGAATACGCGTGCCCCAACAATCACTGCATAACAGACTCTGATCGCATAAATAACCTACGAGTATACCTTTCGGGGAACGCGAAGAAGTGGTATGAATTGCGGATGTCAGGGAACGCTGACAAGCCCTGGGCTGACTGGCGAGCCAGCTTCATCCGCGAATTCGACTTGAACCCCGTTGAGCGTTGGGATCAGGCCATTTTCTTCAAACACAAGGAGGGGACATTGGTGGATTACTTCTACGAGAAGCGAAGACTCCTGCAGCTTGCCGATCCTAATCTCCCCGAGTCGTCCATTGTACCACTCATCATCCATGGTATGACGAAAGCCGTTCAACGCCAGGTTCTTCCAAGGGCTCCTACCACAGCGGACGTACTCCTAGATTCGCTGAGGGACGTCTGCGTCGACCTTCTGCCGCCAATAGGCCAGACCCGACAGTACGACACTGCTCGGAATGCCATACTATCGGTCGGCAAGCCTAGTGGTGCTCATCAGCCAAAAAACGGCTAAAACAGGGTGATCGGTCCCACCCAAAGACCCCAAGCGAGACTGTGTACTTAATTAAATCTGAATCCAATTTGCTGTATGCACCAATGTATGTCAGCGGGCGACTTGAAAACGTTTTAGTGGACACGGGAGCATCAGTGAGCATCATGAGTACAGGACTTGCCTCGCCAGATGACATATTTTCTGGTAGGGTTGTCCAGGTACATGGCTACGATGGGACTGCTCGGGTGCTTGATAAATAGACGCGCGTCGAAGTCGAGTACCAGGGAAGTAAAGTGCTCGTAGAAGCATTACTAATAGACGACGCGAAGTTTAATTTCATCCTCGCCCGTCCTGACATGAATAGATTGAGGCTCAACCTTTCTTGGAAGGCTGAGGTGCTCCTTCACCATCTCACTGAGACGATATGCGCGCAAACAAAGCCGTCCATCAGGCTGGTCATGAATAGCGAGAACGTCTGTTCCAATATCCCGAACTTTTGTGTGTAGGCACTTATCCGCCAGCCGCAGCAGTCACGGAAGTGCCGTTTCAACTGCGCGATGTTACTGCTGTACGAAAAAAACCATATGGCATGTCCTACGAAAAAAAGAAGTGGCTAAAAACTGAACTGCAAAGTCTGCTGGAGTATCATATCATCCGACCTTCCCTATCAACATTTGCGTCACCTATCACAACGGTTCTCAAGGAAGATGGTACATATAGGCTGTGCACAGACTACAGGCTTGTGAATCGCCAGACTGACCTGTTCCCGTACCCAATGCCAAGAATAGATGACATCATCAATGAAACCGGCGGTTGCTCTTGGTTCTCTCGAGTCGATCTGTGCAAAGGGTATTGGCAAGTACCACTTCAGGAGGAATACAAGCACTTCACTGCATTCGTGACTCTTTTTGGTACATATGAGTACAACAGACTCCCCTTCGGATGGAAGAATTCAGGAGCATGGTTCCAGAAAATCATGGACACCATCCTACAAGAGTTCACTGGACAATTTTGTGGAGTGTACGTCGACGACATAATAATCTATTCCAGGAGCAGAGATGAGCACATATCACATCTCTCACAGGTGCTAGACGCCCTTAGTAAAGCTAAACTGAAGATTAATTTCAAGAAGAGTGAGTTTTTTAAAAATTTTGTTGTCTTTCTGGGAAGAGTTTTTGATGGAGAGACGAAAAGCACGAAACAGGAATCCGTCAAGCGAATTCTACAGCTATGCAAGCCCCATGACGTGCATTCTCTACGCGTCTTCCTAGGACTCGCCGGCCACTTCAGGGCATTCATCAAGGATTATGCCACAAAGTCGAAATGCCTCACAGCATTGACGCAGAAAGATGTTCCCTTTCAATGGACCAAGGAATGCGACAGCGCATATCAGGAGCTTACAAGGATCATATCGTCGGACCCAGTGTTGACGCTCCCAGATTTCACCAAACCGTTTGAACTGACCACAGATGCATCCCATTACGGAGCCGGGGCGATTTTGTACCAAAGAGATGACAAGGAATCACCGAAAAAACAGCTCAGGGCCATTGGTTATCATTCTTACACATTTACCAAGGCAGAGTTTAATTATTCTACGACCGAAAAAGAGGCCCTGGCGGTAGTGATGGCACTACGTTACTTCCGAACGTACTGGGAGGGCCGACGCTTCAGATTATTCACATACAATCAAGCCTTGACCTATATACTGAATTTGTCCCATCCAAAATGGCGGCTGGCCAGGTGGGTCAGTGAACTGCAGCAGTTCGCATTTGACATTGCTCACAGACCAGGCGACAAGCTACAGGACGCCGATGCCATGTCACGACTTCACATAACTGCCCCACGTGATGATCACCACGTGAGCGCACTCTTATGGGACGGCACAGAGGCGATGTCGCTGAAAGATGGTCGTTTGCAGGTACCGAAGACTAGTGTACCAAAAATCTTGGCTCTTTACTATGATTCACCTCACTCTGGCGGACATGACGGATTTTGGCGCACATACTGGAAAATCAAGCAAAGATTTCATTGGAACACCATGAAGGAAGACATCTCTGAATACGTACGGACCTGTATCCAGTGTCAAATCTGCAAGGCCAAGTTCAAACCCAGAGGTAGTGCAATGATCATCGCAGAACATTCCAAAGAACCATTCGCAACGATCCACCTTGATTTCGCGGAGCTAAGAAAAAAGGCGAGGGAAGAGGCAGCACGCCAGCGTTCCTACTGGCAATTGATGAGCGTACGCGGATGGTCACGTGTGATGCCGGAAAGGAAGATGCAAGGAGCGTCATCTCTCTCTTGAACCGGGATATGTTTAAAGACACCAAAACAATTGTGGCCGACAACGGACCAGCCTTTCGGAGGGAGCAGTTGAAGAATTGGGCTCTCCAGCGCAATGTGAAGCTGCGCTTCTCAGCGCCCTACCACCCTGAAGCCAACGAGTTAGCTGAGAGAGCTATACGTGACATCAAGCAGTTCATTTCCCTCTATCCGGATTTCAAAGGGGGCTGGAAATGTGCCCTAGAAGCCGCTGTTGCACACCACAACCACTCGCACACAGAAGCTCTAGGATGCAGTACATACTTTGCATATCATGGGAAATCTGAGTGGCTGCATGCCGATCACCTCCTGGGGATTACCGATTCAATAGTACTCCGTGAACAAGAAAGGTCCGAGAGGGAAAATTAAAGGTACCGGATTGCAATAAAGAAGCATTACGACCGTCTTCACACGGGCAAGGTTCCGGAAATTAACGTTGGGGATTATGTCCGTGTCCGGAAAGGCTTGCAGGGTTCAAAGGCTACTTTTTCAGGGCCCTACATGGTTGTGAAGACTGCTCGCAAACTAGGAATTTTGAAGTACATATGCTACAATGGACCTAATAACATCGTGGAAGCTGCGTGTATGTGCAACGTAGTGCCGTATCAACCCAGGAGGGTTGACAACAGAGGGGCGGCTTGTGTAACAGGAAGAGGAAGAGGTCGACGAGGAGCCGGGCAGCAGCCAGAGGAGGAAGAAGAGGAGGTGAAAGGACGAGAACCGGACTGTTTGTCTACTTAGTGAACTCGACGCAATAAAGGGGAACGTTACATGTGACAATTACATAAAGTGCAAATGCTTCCTAGACAACCTCCGATGAGAACATTACTTTGCTTGACGTTCCACTTATTGTCCCCGCGTCTTTTCTTGTTACATAAACACGACCGTGTCGACATTATTCAAGTGCACATGGGGTGAATACTTTCAATGATTGGGTCTTTTATACCCGTATTTCATACTCTCTTTTTTATAACCAAATCCTCCCGAGAATTAACACCCTTTTCCTTCCATTATGTCCATCAATGTTCGTTTTTTTCATTGGTTAACAATGAATCGTCATGACAACTTCCTGTATTTAAACACAGCCACTGCATGCTAAAGTTTGCACCCTTTATTATACACACCCCCTCTTCAACGTCTATTACGTGAGGTGGAAATAATATAAATAAATGAAATAGGGCGGTCTGCTCATGTTTCGGATTATCCATTACGAGCTTGTCTCACCGCATTAAGTGTTCCGCACGCTAGGCGATTGTCACTCGTGCTGCTACAGAGGAAAAATGGCTGGCCTGTGCAAAGCTTCTATGGCACTGGCAGAAATAACGTACTTGGTAGTGTTCAGTAACCGTTGCAATGGGCACCGCATGTGGTTAGGATCATCGGGAGCGACAGCAGTTTTTTGGTTATTGGGAGAAGCGAGCAGGTGCCGCGAAAAAGAATGACGGCAACATCGCACTACAGGAACCTTCCATAAGCCCCAGGGAAGACAGGATGACTCACGTCGCGAAGTATAAAACGCCTCGAAGAGACACAATTAGCGTCGTGCAGAAGTAGAAAAGTGTGACGTAGGGCCGACTCTGCGTGTGCCCAATATGTTGCCTTTTTGCGTGTGGTACTGTTGCCTCCTATGGAAATGACTATTTCTCTTGTTTTTCTGGACGATCAACAGGGCTCGCTGCGTTATTAAAAGAACGCTTTACTGATGTCGTCGAGCGGTTTCGTTTCGCTGTAAACTTCGCCTACAGCTGATCGCACCCGTGCAGTAGCTTCGGCAACGCATCACGGGACCTGCCGGGTCATGAGCCGCCGATAGCCGCGTTCGCCACTGCTGCCGCCCCTGCAGCCTTGGCGCATGTGCTCTCCGCTACTGCTTCACGCCTCACCATGTGACCCACTGCGTACATGCGAGCTTAGCCAGGCCTAGAGGTCTTCTCTGAGCGTTGCGCGGGAGCTGGAGGCTTCAATGCCTCGTCGTGATGTGGCGTCTGTGAACCCCGTGGATACGGCTCCGTGACGCATTTGGCTCTGAAAATGCCTTAAATGAAACCACAACCGTAGCCAAATGCAGGCTCTGGATGAATGGCGTAATAAAATAGCTTAATCAAACGGTACCAAGACTTAACCAGGCTACGTGCTTTGCATACTGCGGGTTTAGTGGAGCTATGCCAACGTCATTTTAGGTGCGGAGTACCTTACGACCTCACAATGTCCGTCTGCGTCCGTGCGCATGACATTTACAATCGCAAAAAATCACACTGGCACAGGCAGGATTCAAGCCTGTCTCCTGTAGACCAGACAGAGTTATTGCCATTCATCCTACCCATTAGACTACGACCGTGAGTTAGCAGCCAGGAGTCAAACGGCTTACTCCCTCGCCTGTAACGGTGCGGAGTACCTTAGGACCTCGCAATGTCCGTCCGCGTTCATCCGTGCGCACACCACCATCAAGCGAAAATCAAGAGAAATTCGATTTGAGCCGTGAGTTGCAGTTTCATTTAGGTAATAATCAAGGTGCAACCCACGACTGAAACCGAATGACTGTCGGGGCGTAAATCAGATGTCACTGGGGGCGCAACTTGGATGTCATTTCGGGTCCCCGTACTCCGCCCCCTTGCGATCATCCACGGAGTGGAGATGCTGCCGCAGGCATCTGAAGTGCTTTATAATCTGCGTATCATGTTAAATAGTTCATTGGTATTATAACGCAGTGATTATTTGAGTTCGGAACTGGAAAAAAGCCTACAAGATCCATGCCGATTTGTTCGAACGGTGTTTTAGGTGGCTCCATAAGTTGAAGAAATACCGTGGACCGCGTAGGTGGTTCCTTTCGTCTCTGGCTTTCGCGGAACGTTTGGTGGAGGGCGCACTATCTTCGGAAGGCAAGGCCAATAATAGTTCTCTTTTATACGCGCCAGTGCCCAGCTGTACCCGAGGTGCCCAGCAGTGGGCTCGCCATGGCAAGCCTCAATAATTTCGTTGCAAAGGTTTTCTGGCACAACGAGAAGCCACGACCGGCCGCTTGCGTTGAACTTTTTTTGTAGAGCACGTCGACCGGAGACAAAAAGATGAGAAGACGCCTTAGAAGTCTTTGCGAAGGACGACGTTTTGGCCTTCTAGACACGCAACAATCACCTTGAGCAAGTCAGGATACTTTCGCGGTCGTGCTGCCATATCTGTGCCGTTTCGTGCCCAAGAAAGGCGTAGACGTCATCCCCATCAGTTAGGATGCTTTCCACGTGGGCCCGGGACAGGCATCCCGCATCACTGTGTTTGCCGCCTGGCCTGTATGCGTGTCCTGATCCATGAAATGCGTGTCACCACACAACAAAATCCTGTGTTCAGCAACGGTGGTGCGGCCAACAGCATCCGGTGTTGCACAACAGTGTGGAAATTCGTCGAGTAGCACGGAAACTGACACCTTTGCTTTTGTGAAAGTTTTGGGTCGATGTCGAGATCCAGGATAGCTGTCTTTTCCTTTTGAAGTGGTATCCCGGCGTTGGACATAGCACCAACAGCCGGGAATGCGGCGACGCTTTCTACGAGTGCTGCGGTCATACGCATGGCTAAAAGCTGTACCTCATTGCGAAAATGTGTAACTAGGACTTGCACGGCTCCGTCGTGAAGCTAGTAGGCCTCTGGCCACACCTATTATTTTTCCAGAAGAAGCTCCATGCTGTCTTCAAGCAGTGCGTCTCCATCAGGGAACGTAAACACTTGGACCACTCAGCAAGAAAACACTGACCCCGCCGAGGCCACTGCCCATGATCATAGAAGACTCTCGAAGCCGAAGTGGAATTTGGTGTCAGGTGGCTCTGTTGTGCTTCTAGCTTCCGAAGTGTAATGCTGTTCGAGAAATATATATATTCTAATGAACAGTTGGAGCAGGGAACGGTTTGTGCTGCGGACCTGCAACAGTCACCCTCTGTGCCTGTGTGGGCTTCTAGCAAGGTCATCTCTGGCGTGAACGTTTCTTGAAGATAATGCTCTTACCCGCCTCTCGGTTGGACAACTGGTTGCATTAAACGCCATTGGAAGGGTGGAGGTGCGGTTTCAACGTCGACCAGCCGAATCATGGAGCTTCGAAGCCAGAGGCTCCCAATGCCCACCACCCTCGTTGACGCTGTTGATCAGCAAGCACCACCGATGCCACAGATCATCTGCGCTGGCTCCATCCGTCAGCATGATCCCCCATTTTTTAATGTCGAGGGTGATCATGATGCTGAGGATTGGCTGTCGACATACGAGCGGGTGAGCGCTCACAAGTGGGATGATCCCGCCAACTTAAGCAACGTCGAGTTCTATCTCACGAAATTGGCTAAAACGTGGTTTTTGAACAACGCACGTGACTTCAAAATATGGGGCGATTTAAAGACCCAGTTCTTTGAAGCACTTGGTAGCCCGCCTGTACGCAGACTACAAGCACAACAACGCCTCCGCGGTAGAGCTCAGACGCAGGGGCAGCATTTCATCAGCTACATTGAAGACGTTGTGGATCTGTGCAGGCGCGTCGACGTGGCCATATCTGAAGCAGATAGGCTAAAACATAATTTAAAAGGTGTCGATGATGACACGTTCACTATGTTGCTTGCCAAGGACCCGAAGCCCATGACGGAGGCCGTGAGCCTCTGCCAAAGCTTTGATGAGCTGCGCAGGCAACGAGTCCTGGTCCGGCGATCCCTGGGGACAAATGAAGAACTCTGTACTTTGACTTTCCCTTTCGAGCACTCTTCACTTCAGACGAAGATAAACGACTTCATCCGCGAGGAAGTGGCTCGCCAACTGTCAGTTGTGCCATTCGTTCAAGAGCTACGCCAGTGGACGGAGGCACCGCCTTCATGCCTTCCTCCATCTCTTCAGCCAACCCTTCGGGAACCGGTCACCGAGGTCCTGCCAACTACTCGCCAAGTAGTTGAACCTCCTGCTCCCGTTACTGTTCCCCAGGTAGCTACGGCTGCTCTTCCCCTGTCTTCACCGGCTGCGTTAACCGGCCCCCTGACGTATGCTGAACGTGTCACACAGCCCGTCCGACCGTTTACTCATTCGTTCGAACCAATCATTATAGCGACTGTCCCGTCCAGCTATCAGCAAACATCCCCGTTTCAACGTCCAGTGCAAGTGGTAGCGCAGCAATTGAATCCGTGCCGAACGCCGGGCAAGCGCCCTATATGCTACTCTTGTGCATACGCCGGACATCTCGCATGTTACTGCCGCCATGTGGTTCCGCATCCTGAGGTTTTAAACGCTCCAGGATACATACCTAAGCAAGTTCATCATCGCGTATCCTCGAGGCCTTCCCCGACGTCGTTTGCGCCTGACCAGCAGACGTTTACCAGTCGCCGATCGCCTTCTCACCGCCGCCGCTCCCTGTCGCCCATGCGCCGTAAGCCTGCTCCTCCGGAAGTGGAAAACTAATGACCTCAGTCCCGCATTATAGATGTAGTTGTTAAAGGAGTACCTGCCTGCGCTCTAGTCGACACTGGTGCCACCATATCTCTTATAAGTGCTAAACTCTGCCGCTTGCTGAAAAAAGTAATGACGCCGCTTTTTGGACTATCGCTTCGGCCTGCAAGTGCAACGCACGTGTTGGGACATTGTTGTTAGAGGAAAAAGAAGTGACATTGAATGGTGGTGCTGGGCCTGCACTGCATGCTTGGGGTATGGGCCCGGCTCGTGCACTTTGTCATCGTCCTCTTCGTGTTCGGTCATGGAGGCAGACTGAGGGTGGTCTGCGAGACGCTCAATAAAGCCGCCTATTGTCCTTGAAGGGCGCCGTCTTCTTGTCAAGCGCGGTGCTGCATGGTGCCGAAATCCGTGGTGACCACGAACCAGCGACGGCATCCACATCACCGAAAGGCGGACGACCGTTTCAAGGACACCGCAACCGTGCCAGCGGGATTTTCCGAACACCTCGGCCGGCACCATCATGAATCAGCTGAATGGCAAGCGAAAGTCGCAATGCTCTCTACTAACGAAGCTGATTTCTGAAACCGAGGCTGCCTTCGGCCGAGACGGGGCGAGTCTGAAGGACTACGTTACCTTCCATGACCGCGTTAGTGCAATGTCTACCGAGCTGAAGAAGACCGACCGCGACATCGAGCCTCATTTGACGGTACAAGATATGGAGCAAGAATATCTTCGCACCCCAGAGTACAACGACAAAACCGCCACGTGCTTGTCTAAGCTAAGCCAACGCATCAGCGAGTTGAGAGCCGCAGCCGCTCTGTCTTCCGCCGCGTCGACAGAACCAGTTATCAAGCTTCCACGCATCGACTTACCGAAATTTGATGGCCGTCCGCGCAACTGGAACATATTCTGGAGCAATTTCAGTCCACTGTCGACAACAATCCGACGCTTACCGACAGCGACAAGTTCGCGTACCTCAGGTCATCGCTTGTAGGAACTGCTTCGGCTGCCATCGCAGGCTTTAGCTCAACGTCTCGATTTTACAAAGAGGCAAGAGACATACTTGTCGACAGATTTGCGAAGTCGCACCTTATTGTGCAAGATCACATCGAGAACCTTATTGATCTGCAGCCCGTCCGCACATCACAGGACGTCCTTGGTCTGCGTTGTTTCTATGACACAGTTCAGGCCCATATCCGTGAACTAAAGGCCTTACACGTCGCAGAGGACTCTTTGTCTACTGTGCTCCGCCCCTTGATTTTTCGGAGACTTTCAAAAGACCTCATTTTGGCGTTCAATCGTCGCTCGGCCCATCAGGACAAGGCAACTACTTCTGGTGATGCAACTGCTTCCAATCCTGTGAGTTTGGCTCCTCTGATTGGTTTCCTCAAAGCAGAAGTAGTGTCGAGAGAACGCATGGACGGTTGCTTGCGTGCGAACTAACCAAAACGTCCGGGTTGTCGGGAGGACCTCAGAATTTGCAGAAGAGTTTTCGACCCTCCACTACTCAAGAATTCGCTTCAGTGACATCCGGAAGTCGCGAAACCTTTCCTTGTTTCTTCTGCAAATCGAAGGATCACTGTACCGACAGTTGCGACGCTCCCATTACAAAAAGGCAATGCTTCAGCAAGATGGTCGATGTTTCCGCTGCACAGCCCGGAATCATATGGCCAGAACCTGCAGGAAAAAGGTCAACTACACCAAATACCACCGCCGGCATGCGTCGACGATGTGCGAGCCCGACGTAACTTCTAATTCAAGGCATCAAGGACTGCAAGCTACTCCCGTTCAGCTAAAAGCAGCCGCATCCCCAACCGTCGCCACAAGGAGAATCATATACTTACAAACTGCCGTGGTATACGCGTCTTCACAGAGGAAAGAAATTATGGCACAAATCTTCTTCGACGGGGGCAGCCAACGTACCTTTGTTACGGCTGGATTAGCCAGAAGATTAGCCTGCGCCACAGCTGACCGTGAAAACCTTTCCGTGGGTTTCTTCGGAGGACACGACAAACCGAAGACGTTCCGTAGAGGGGAGATTGCTCAAAGTGGAATCAGTGAAGGCCCTCCTTTTAAGACCGACGCCTTTGTTACAGAACAAATCTGTGGCCGGCCTATTCCTGTACCTACCGAAAATGCCTTGAAAAAGCTACGCGAATGTGGTTGCACTCTAGCAGCAGTGGATTTACACACCGGTAATGCGGTTTCATATGAAATCGATATCCTCGTAGGCACCGAGAATTATTAGGACTTCATCACAGGCCGAAGAAAGACCTTGAGAAATGGCCTGAAAGCCATTGAGACAGTTTTCGAGTGGACTCACACGGACCTACTTCTGAGTAAACAACCGCAGCACTTTGTTCACAAACCGTAGTGCTGAAATCTCATGCGGCCACCGCCGAACGCTTCCTAGAACGGTTCTGGCACCTCGACACCATCGGTATTCACTCAGAGGTGCGTGAGGAACCGCAACACGAGACAAAAATGCTCAGTTCAACAACTCTACACGAAACATCGATGGTCGGTACGAAGTACGACTTCTCTGGAAGCCATCGGACGAGCTGAACAATAACAAGGCGAACATATAGTTCAAGAGGACTGTGATTTGGGCGAGTTGGTGAATGTTCATGATTGACAATTCAGCGCGCGAAAACAGGATTGACAGGACAGCGCGCGCTGTCCTGTCTAACTCTCGTTCTTTTTGTGCCGTGTTTTCGCGCGCTGAATTGTCAATCACGAACAAGGCGAACGCTGAACGACGGCTGACTCAGCTTGTTCGAAGACTTCGACAAAATCCCGACCTCTTGAGTGAGCATCACACAAAGATCTCGAAATACGCCAACGATGACATGGCTGAGAGGGTGGCTACGGGCAGCACTGAAGGGCCAGCTTATTACATGCCGCACCACGCAGTCATCAGAGAGGAGCAGACTACAAAAACTCGCGTTGTGTTTGACGCATCGGCTCACGCACGGTCCCCATCTCTAAACGAAAGCCTCTACAGCGGTCCCAACCTGAATTCAGACCTATTAGGTCTGCTACTCAAGTTTCGCACGCAGCATATAGCATTGGTGGCAGTGACAATGTGACAGAGTGACAGGTAACGCAGACGCAGAGCGTCTGTGTTACCTCTAGTTCGAGAGAGTTCCTGTTCCAAACGAACCCCTTCCGAGTTTAATGAAGTGGCGAATGAAATGGGTGCCCTTTGGTACAATTTCAAGTCCGTTCTTACTTGCCGCCACAATTAACTACAACCTCCACAAAATGTCATCGCTGTTTTCAGACACTGTTGCTCGGTCAGAAGGCTGCATTTACGTGGATGACATTTTAACAGGAGCCGAAACCATTTCCGAGGCACTGAAATTTTTCACCGAAGCTACAACACTTTTCGCCACCGCTTCAATAAAATTGCACAAGTGGGCATCAAATAACAAAACCTTCGACTAAAGCAAACCTGCGAAGAGCTTCCCCTCGGACAACCTCTCGGCCTAATCAAGGTTCTCGGCTTGGTTTGGCATGCAGACACTGACGAACTGGCCTTTTCCCCTGAAAGCGTGACCGATTTCGTTCAGCTTCGGAACTACACCAAGCGAGTCGTGCTACAAGCAACAAGCAGGTTGTATGACCCGCTGGGATTTTTGGCACCTTTCAATATCAGAGCCAAACTTTGTTTCCAACAAATTTGGAAATTGAAAACGGATTGGACACAGCGGTACCACGAGAAATATTGTCAGAGTGCAGAACTGGTGCAACGAGCTTTCCGCATTGAGCACAATCGTGGTTCCACGGTTTTACCGACACAACCTTTTCCCGGGAAGCTCAAGAGGAGCTCTTCATATATATTCGCAGATGCCGGCCCCCAGCTTATGAAGCCTCAGCGTATTTGTTTATTTTCGACCAGCATGGAGAATCCTTCTCAACACTACTGCTCAGCAAGTCTCGGATCGCTCGTTTCAAGGACATAAGCCTGGAGAGCTTGGAGCTGCTGGCTTGTCTCCTAGCAGCACGACTCTATGCGTTTATAAAGACTCACCTTCCTGACGCCTTCAGTGACGTACATTTATGGACTGACTCAGTGATGGCGCTTCACTGGATAAAGGCAGGTGTAAACCGATGGAAACAATTCGTGTGGAACCGAGTCACCAAAATCCAAGCCAAGACAAAAACAGACTGGTGGAAACATTGCCTAGGAATGGAGAACCCGGCCGATATGGTGACGAGAGGCATCACGTCACAACCGCTAATCTCATTGATCTTATGGTGGCATGGACCCCGGTGGTTAAAAGGTACCGAAGGGTGGCCGCCACAACCAATGTGCGATACAGACTTCACGGCCGAAGCGAAAAGGGAAGCGGTTTCCAACGATGCACTACAGGTGCTCGTGCCTACATCTCAGACACACCCGCCGGTAATCGACATAGCACGTTTCAGCTCCATTGTTCATTTAATCCGAACGACGGCATCAACTCTCCGCTTTCTCGACAAGCTACGTCAAAAAAGCGTGCTGAAAGGACCTCTTACTCCAAATGAGATCGATAACGCGGAGAAGTTCTGGCTTCGAACCGTTCAAGCAGAAGCTTTCCACGACGACACCATAGCGGTACAGAAAGGATAATTTCCACCTCGAGCTTCTCCCCTTCCAAAGACTACCATATTTATCGACGACGAGGCTCTGCTGCGCGTGTCTGGAAGAATACACCACAGTCAGCGGTTTTATTCGGAGCGCCATCCCATTGTTTTGCCGAAGCAACACTTCTACTCTAAGGTTCTTGTGCAGAAACATCATCGTAAGCTTCTACACGCCGGTGTGAGAGACACGCTCGTAGACCTTCGACAGTGGTACTGGATTCTTCAGGGACAACAGCTTGTGAGGAAAGTTATTTCTGAATGTACCGTTTGTCGACGGCACCATGCATAACCCATGTAGGAAGTGGTTCCCCCCTTTGCCAAAGGACAGAGTCACAAAAACCGACCGCTAAAAAATCATGTACGCTAAATAAAGCCGCCTGATGTCCTCGAAGGGCGCCGTCTTCTTGTCAACACGTGTTCCCGATAGCAGCCTGTACTGCTCAAGTGAGTATACAAGGCACCTGCTACCCCATTCAATTTTTTGCCTTATCTTCGTGCTGCATGATGTGACCCTGGGCTGGGATTTCCTCTCATGCCATCACGCTGTGATCGACTGTGCCCGAGCTGAACTTGAGCTTTTCCCACAGTGTGATGTCTCTGGTCACACAAAACTCGTGCTTTCCGAAGACGTCAATATTGCTCTGCGAAGTTCCATGTTAGTGGATCTTTCTTGCGATACCCTGGCGGATGGCCCTGTTCTATTTACGCCATCCGACCTTTTTGTTCGCCGAAAGAGTTTGCCTGTTCCGTTCGCCATCCTTACGCTGCATGCTGAACACACCACGATGTTCATTACTAACCTCACAGACAACCCTGTCAGTCTGCTTCGCAGCGAGTCGATTGGCGACATAGAACCTACTTCCCCCATTCTCAGCTTTGACATTTGCAATGACCCGCCTACCCTGCCGCTAACCACCCTGACGTCATCCCATCTCACCGACCAGCTTCTATCCGACGATGTGTTGACGAAGTCTCGGGACGCCGATTTGAATTCTACCCAGCGCAAGCAGCTACTGCACCTTTTGCACCCGTTCCGCTTCTCATTTGGCTGTCAGCAGGCTCCCTTGGGTAGAACGTCAACGGTAGTCCACCATATCGACACTGGGACGCAAGCACCTTTGAGGCATCGGCCTTACAGAGTGTCGGCGTCAGAACGCGGGATTATTATTGAACACGTCGAAGACATGCTACAACGCGACGTCGTTCGTCCGTCACAAAGCCCCTGGTCGTCGCCAGTAGTTTTGGTTACGAAACAAGATGGGTCCGTAAGGTTCTGTGTCGACTATCGACACCTTAACAAGGTTACCCGTAAAGACGTTTATTCCTTGCCTCGGATCGACGACGCTCTCTATTGTCTACATGGTGCCGAATTCTTTTCCTCCCTAGATTTGCGCTCCGGCTACTGGCAGGTGCCGGTGGATGAGTGTGACCAGCCCAAAATGGCGTTTGTGACGCCCGATGGCCTATATGAATTCAACGTCCTACCCTTTGGGCTATGCAACGCACCCGCCCCCTTTGAACGAATGATGGACAACATTTTGGGCGGGCTCAAATAGCACATCTGCCTCTGCTACTTAGATGATGTCGTTGTGTTCTCGCCTGACTTCGAAACACATCTTGCTCGTTTGCGCCAAGTACTGACCTGTCTCACTGCAGCTGGACTACAGCTCAATCTCAAGAAGTGTCGTTTTGGTGCGCGCAAACTAACCATCCAGGGTCACGTTGTTTCGAAAGACGGCGTGTCACCCGATCCCGAAAAACTGCGTGCCGTTGCCAACTTTCCCAAGCCTAATTCCATGAAGACCTTCCGCAGCTTCATAGGGCTATGCTCTTATTTCCGGCGCCATTCGCATTTTGCTTCCATCGTCGCCCCACTCACGAGGCTTCTCAATGGCGACAACAGACTATCCGCGTGGTCTTCTGAGTCTGACGATGCCTTCACATCCCTGCAATGTCTACTAACCTCACAACCTATTCTCCGCCACAACTATCCCAGCGCTCCTACTGCACTGCACATGGACGCAAGTGGTGTTGGTATCGGTGCCGTGCTCGTTCAGCGCAAGCCGAACTGCGACGAACATTTCGTTGCCTATGCAAGCAAAAATCTCACCAAGGCTGAGCGAAACTATACGGTTACTAAAAAAGAATGCCTGGAGATACTTTGGGCCCCTACAAAGTTTCGCACCTACCTTTACGGCTAACCCTTTGACGTTATCACCGACCATGACGCCCTGTGTTGGCTGTCGTCCCTAAAGGATCCCACGCGACCACTGGTCCGTTGGGCCCTCCGCGTACAAGCATAGGACATTCGTGTTATCTATCGGTCTGGACGCAAGCATTCTGATGCTGACGCACTCTCGCGCTCCCCTGTGCCTGTTGATGCTACATGCATTGACGCCACGGAAATTCTATTGTCATCGCTGACCCTCACAGACATGGCCTCCCAAAAAAAGAAGGATCCATGGATTGCTGCAATCGTTGACTTCTTGTCGCCACCTTCAAAACTAATTCCGTCTAGATCCCTCCGTCGCCAAGCTGCCAACTTCTCTATTCGAGACAACCTCCTCTATCACCAGAACTGCATGCCAGACGGTCGGAAGTGGTTGCTAGTGGTGCCACGTAGCTTAGGAAAAGAGGTGTGTTTGCCAACCATGCAGATCCGCAGAGCGCCCATGCAGGAGTCCTAAATACTTATACTGGGCTGCGCCACAGGTATTACTGGCGGGGAATGTACGCCTTCGTGCGGAAGTACATTCCCGCATGCCCCGAGTGTCAACAACGCAAGACACCTGCTCCGAAGCAAGCTGGCACACTGCAGCCCCTGCCGTGCCCCGCTCGTCCAGTCGAGCGAGTCGGTATCGACCTCTACGGCCCTCTACCACACACGCCTTCTGGCAATCGCTGGATCATCGTAGCTGTAGATTACCTCACGCGCTACGCTGAAACAGCCGCGTTACCCGCTGCCGCTGCGCGTGACGTCGGGGGATTTATCCTCCGTTACCTTGTACTACGCCACGGCGCACCCTGGGAACTGCTTAGCGACCGGGGGCGTGTATTCCTCTCTGAGGCTGTTCAAGCACTTCTGACCGAATGCAACATTGTGCATCGCACCACGACCGCATATCATCCTCAAACCAACGGGCTTGCCGAAAGGTTCAACCGTACGTTGGGGGTCATGCTTGCAATGTGAATCGCTTCCCACCATTCGAACTGGGACGTGGTACTCCCCTTTGTGACGTACGCATAAAACACTGCCGCACTGAGCACAACGCGTATTTCACCTTTCTTTTTATTTTACGGCCGCGAAACTTCTTATACGATGGACACTACCCTACCATACAGCCCTGACGCTTCCGAACGCAACCATCTTTCCGACGTGAGGCATCATGCCGAGGAATGCCGACAGCTTGCCCGTTCATTCACGGCGAATGGCCAGGGCCTCCAGAAGCAGCATCATGACCAGAGCCACTCCTCACCCACTTTTCATCCTGGTGATCTAGTTTGGCTATGGGTGCCTTCTACAACGCCAGGTCTTTCTACCAAGCTACTTTGCAAATACCACGGCCCCTACCGTGTCATCAGTTCTGCATCACCTGTAAACTACGTGGTTGAACCGCTAATTCCGTCAGCCGACCTCCGCCGTCGTGGTCGTGAAACTGTTCATGTCAGCCGCCTAAAGCCATACTACGACCCTGTCGTTCTGGACTCGCCGTAAGTCACCAGGATGGTTCTTTCTTCGTTGGGGGGTGATTGTAATGAACAGTTGGAGCAGCGAACGGTTTGTGGGGAACCATCGCCAATCTACGAGTGGGTATGTGCTGCCGACCTGCAACAGTCACCGGCAGTGCCTGCCTGTGCTTCTAGCAAGGTAATCACTGGCGTGACCGTTTTCTTCGATTACATGTCGAATGCCTTACCAATTCGGCTATCTGGGCGGCTGTGTTCCTCTTCACTTTCTGGGCTATTTATATTTACTAGAAGTGTATCTGACACTTGAGGGTGGTAGCCAGCGCCACTCTGACTACACGGGGAGAAGGGGACCTTCTTTTCAACCCCCGGGGCGTGACTCCAACGTCTACAGCCTGTCATGAGCGGGTAACTGGTGGGAAGCCCTCTTATGCTACCTAGGCATCAAGGCTGCCAGAACCGAGACCCTCGCTAGGCTTTCGCAGAATAATATAGTAAGGAAATGGTCAGCAGTCTACGACGCCAAAGGAGGCATAGGGGTGTGGTTAGGCTCTTTTCTTTTTTACTACGGGTAATGAAGTGAACTTTTTTTTTTGAATATACAGAAGAAAGAAAGAAAAACACGCGCCCAGAGTGGGGACCGAACCCACGCCTTTCGACATGTAATCGAAAGGCGTGGGTTCGGTCCCCACTCTGGGCGCGTGTTTTTCTTTCTTTCTTCTTTATATTTAAAAAAAATGTTCACTTCATTACACGTAGTAAAAAAGAAAAGAGCCTAACCACACCCCTATGCCTCCTTTGGCGTCGTAGACTGCTGACCTATCTTTCTGTATTTACTCAACGAGCCCCTCATTTCCTTACTATATATATATATATATATATATATATATATATATATATATATATATATATATATATATATATAGTATAAGTAAAGAGTCGGATACACAGCAAGAACAATAACAAACAATGTTTACTTACTTAGCGGCAACGGGACTTGCCTTCATCAGAGTAAAGTTACATGATTTTGATGTCGCAAACATTTTGAACACATTTCTTATATAGGTTTGCATAAAACTGAGAAAGAGCGGAAAATGTTTCGGAAATGGGGAGTGTGCATACAGTCAGGCTACGCCTATGTTACAACATCAACAAACAAACAAGAAGAATAAAAAGGGGGGGAACGAGAGAGAGAAAAAGGGGTCGTGTTAACAATGCAGCGTTCAAGGTTGCACCATGACGGGTCAACGTATGCCGCGCGGGCTGCAAGTTCAGACAATGGGGGAAACTGGACAACCGCGGTTTGAAAAGGAAGGGAAGAGTATACAGTAAGGTATTCAGTGACTGCGGAGACTAGTTCGGGGAAGCGAAGATGGGTGTGCCCCCCGCGGGTCAAGAGAATAGATAGGGGGCACAAAAGAGCATTTCACAGAAGCTAGCAATTGAACAGGAAATAGGTAGGGTCACAAAAGGTTAAACATGAATAGATGACAAAGAGTTAAACATTCTTAAGTGGTGCTGGGAACGAGGCCTCCCTCCCCAGGACAAATGGCATTGTTGAGCCGCATTAGGCTAATAAAGCTGCTGTATTAGGACAGTTTCTGCGAATTGTGATGGCAAACTCAAGGGTAGGAATAATGAACATAGTTATAAAAATTATGAAGCCGCTAATTTTAATCGAGGGATAAGCACGTTAGTTTTCCGTAACTTTCATTAATTCCAAGCGTGGCTGACCCAAACTTATAAATGAGATAAGATTCCCGAACCTCGCGGTCATGGCGCGTTTTGAAGGCGGATTCTAAAATCGTTGCTTTTAGATGTTCAAATGCATGCCCGGGACTGTTCACATGTCTTGACAGGGGTAAATAAGGTCAGCTTTTTGCATGAGAGCGGTGATTATTGAACCGTATTCGGAAGGGCGTTTCAGTTTGGCCGATATATTGTTGCCTACAAACAGTGCACTCTAGAAGATATACGACATTAGCGGAGTCGCAGTTAAAGTTACCTTTTATATTTACGTAGTAGTCTGAAGCCGTGCTGGTGGCGCGCTGTGTAGTGGTCATGTGTGGGCATACTTTACATCGGGGTTTATTGCAGGGCATGCAGCCAGTAGTTGCCGGTCGGTTGATACGAGAGTTAGTAAGAAAGTCACCTAAATTCTTATTACGCCGGTAGACAACGCGTGGTGGTTCGGGGAATATGCTTTTTAAGCGGTCACTTTGCATTAGGATATTGTGATGTTTTTTTAGCACGGTTGACACTCTTGGAGCGGAGGATGAGTGGGTTAAAACTAAGTTAGTTTGCGGGTTCCCGTTCGGGGCTTTTTTCTTACAGATTTCGTTACGGTCTAATTGGTTGGCTCGCACAATAGCGTCGTCGATAACTTTTTCCGGGTATTTTTTATTCAGGAAGGCGGTCTTGAGTTCTCGACAGTTTGAGTCAAAGTCGGCTGGGTTTGAGCAAATTCTCCTAAATCGGTGGGCTTGGCTGTAAGGTATTGCTGTCTTGCAGTGTCTGACATGGCTGCTTCGGAAGTGCAAATACTGCCGCGTGTCTGTCGGTTTTCTATACAGTTTAGTTTGAAGCCGACCATCGAAGGTAGTAACGGTGACGTCCAGAAAGTTTACACTGTGTTCCGAATAGGAATGAGCAAGGGAAATACTAGGATGGGCTAGGTTCAATGCCTCAATGAAGGTGAGGAGCACCGCCTCACCGTGTTGCCAGATCATGAATATGTCATCAATATACCTTTTATAGTACATTGGCCTTAAATTTTGGGTGTCAACAAAGTTTGATTCGAGGTGAGCCATAAAGATATTAGCGTAGTTAGGTCCGATTCGAGTTCCCATTGACGTTCCGCTGACTTGCACGTAATGAACTCCGTCGAACTCAAAATTGTTAAGTTCAAGAATAAGCCTAAGGAATGTTTGGAGAGCAGAAGAATCTATAGGTTTGTCGCACGATGACTGCTCATACGCAAGGGATACAGCGGCGATGCCATCTTCATGGGGGATGTTAGTATACAGTGACGCAACATCAAGGGTGACTAGAAGGCAGTTATCAGGAATTTCAATTTTTGAGATGTCTGAGAGAAAGTCATTGGTATCCTTAATGAAGGAGGGAAAGCTGGGCGGAATGTCGCAAATGAGATTATCCACATAGCGCGAGAGGTTTTCGGTAACAGTGCCAATGCCAGAAACAATGGGGCGCCCTGGGTTGTTCACCTTGTGAATCTTTGGGAGAAGATAGAATTTACCGGTTACTGGGCTTAAGGGGATCAGGGAACGAGCCGTGGTTTCATTTATTGTTTTATTTTTAACAAGCTCAGCAAGTTTATCTTTGACAATTTGCATATAATCTTGAGTGGGATCATTGGGTAGTGCTTTATAGAACGTCGATACTGATAGTTGCTTATTGGCCTCGTTAATATAGTCGGTTTTGTCACGGATTACGATTGCGCCTCCCTTGTCGGCAGGGTTAATAATTATGTCGGGACAGCTTGCGAGTTCCTCTAGGGCTTTCTTTTCGTTAGTAGTCATGTTGTGGTGGAACGAAATTTGTGTTTGGTAAGCTTTTCGCACATCGCGTTGGACAGCTTTGATGTACATGTCGAGGCAACTATCACGCTGTGTGGGAGGGGTCCAGTGCTTATAGCTAGGTAGGGTTCTGCGGGCTTCTTCCGTCGCGGGGTGATCGTAGAAGTATTCTCGTAGTCTCATGTTTCTGGCGAAGTTATCTAAGTCCTTAAAAAGTTGAAATTCATCAAAACCACCAGTAGCCGGGCAAAAGTTTAGGCCCTTTGACAAGACGTTCATCTGAGCTGGGGAGAGAGTTATACTTGAAAGGTTTATTACATTCCCGGTAAGGTTTTCTTTTGTGACGGCAGGCGAGGGAAAAATATTAGTACAGGGATTTAACTGAACTGTTTGGGGTGCAGTATTCGAAGCATTTATCACAGTCGTCGTGACATTATGGGCCGTATTGTCAGAGTTGGGGCAGTTACTAGTGCCGGAGCTTGTTAGGTTCTTACGCATGTGGCCAGTGTTAGAAATCTTATCTCGGTTAAACTTTCGGTCTTTTGTTCGGGATATGGCGGAGGCCGTCTTAGATTCGTAGTTGCTTAAAAGGTTCCACTCCCTTTTGCTTAGTTCCTGACTAAGTAGTTGCTCTTTGTTTCGGAGAGAATAGGCCGTAGTTTCGTAGTGATGGAGGATTATTTCAGTTAATTGTAAGGATGCTTTATCGAGTACCTGTTTCCACTTATTCATGTTGGACGGGGAGAGTTCGGTAGAAGCAGGTTTTATTCTAATCCTAAGACCCCTGGGAGCGACCGTGGCAGTCAAGTACTGTGCAAGAGCGGAAACGTGCAATTCGGAACGTATGCGCTTTTCGGTGATTTTTCTTAGCTTTAAAAACTGTCTTGAAACGGGGAAGGAGGCCGCGTTACCAGTTTTTTTGTGTTGTAGTCAGTTGCTGCTATGCCGATTCTTTCGAAGGTTGTAAGGGCATGTGGCACGGAGGGCTGGATTTTGGACCCCGGAAGGTCCGGCGGTCGCTGAAGATGCGGAGGTTGGGCGTGGCATGCTGTTGGTGCGGCGCCGGTCAGGGAGCTTCTTAGTGCAGCCGCGAGCGTTCCCTCGGGGCGTTGTGGCCGCTGCAGGTTTGCCAGTAGTGGTTGGCATGTCGCTGGCGCGACGCTCGTCCGTGGACTTCGGGGTTGGGGCGCTGGCGCTCGCCCGGGGCGCCGTGGTTGTGGTGGATCTGGGGGGCGGTGGCGGTGGGCTGCTGGCACGACACTGCTCCGGGGTCCTTACACTGGATAGAATTGGAGGCAGTGGTGGAAAGTCGCTGTCATTTGGCAATATAGCCGGGGCTGCAACTGGTTCGGCGGTGCATGCGAAGTCGCGCCAGCCCAGAGGATTGCAGCGCTGTTGCATGAAGCAGAGTGCTCGAATGTGGCCGGCAGCAAGGCCACACCCTCGAAGCTCGGGTGTAAGCCGTCCGCAGCGAGTACTCGGCAGGCTGGAAGGTGCTCAAAGCCATGATCGACGAAGCGGACAATGCGTGAGTGGCGGCAAAATTCGCGGAGAAGTGAGTTGAATCGGCGTGCCTTTTCGTTGCAGCAGCGAGCGAAGCGAGAGATGCGGTAGTCGCGGCGGCGGTTAGCGGAGCGGGGAAGAATGAGACTGGCGTTAATAGTGGAAATGGTCAGTCGAGATTCCAGAATGAGGTCAGTCAGTGAGCGGTAGTCAGAGAAAGCATGTTCAGCGGAAGTAGAGCTGAGATCATTAGTACCAACATGCAGAAAAACTGTAGTGGCAGAGGCAGGGATAAAGTCGATCAGTGAGCGTGCGTCAGCAATGCATGCGCCAGGCTGAGAAACAAAAGCGGGGGTTCCAGGGCAGAGGGGATCGAAGTGATGATACAAATACTTGGTCTGGGAGTCCCCGATCACAACTGTTGTGGTTTCGGTTTGCGGAAATTTCCAGATGATGGTCTTTGCTGTGGTCCTGTCAGCGCTCATGGTTGAAACAAATCTAGAGAAAGATAAACTCACAAAGCGCGCAGAAATAGTATAAGTAAAGAGTCGGATACACAGCAAGAACAATAACAAACAATGTTTACTTACGCAGCGGCCACGGGACTTGCCTTCATCAGAGTAAAGTTACATGATTTTGATGTCGCAAACATTTTGAACACATTTCTTATATAGGTTTGCATAAAACTGAGAAAGAGCGGAAAATGTTTCGGAAATGGGGAGTGTGCATACAGTCAGGCTACGCCTATGTTACAACATCAACAAACAAACAAGAAAAATAAAAAGGGGGGGGGGAACGAGAGAGGGAAAAAGGGGTCGTGTTAACAATGCAGCGTTCAAGGTTGCACCATGACGGGTCAACGTATGCCGCGCGGGCTGCAAGTTCAGACAATGGGGGAAACTGGACAACCGCGGTTTGAAAAGGAAGGGAAGAGTATACAGTAAGGTATTCAGTGACTGCGGAGACTAGTTCGGGGAAGCGAAGATGGGTGTGCCCCCCGCGGGTCAAGGGAATAGATAGGGGGCACAAAAGAGCATTTCACAGAAGCTAGCAATTGAACAGGAAATAGGTAGGGTCACAAAAGGTTAAACATGAATAGATCAGAAAGAGTTAAACATTCTTAAGTGGTGGTGTAAACGAGGCCTCCCTCCACAAGACAAATGGCATTGTTGAGCCGCATTAGGCTAATAAAGCTGCTGTATTAGGAGAGTTTCTGCGAATTCTGATGGCAAACTCGAGGGTAGGAATAATGAACATAGTTATAAAAATTATGAAGCCGCTAATTTTAATCGAGAGATAAGCACGTTAGTTTTCCGTAACTTTCATTAATTCCAAGCGTGGCTGACCCAAACTTATAAATGAGATAAGATTCCCGAACCTCGCGGTCGTGGCGCGTTTTGAAGGCGGATTCTAAAATCGTTGCTTTAAGATGTTCAAATGCATGCCCGGGACTGTTCACATGTCTTGACAGGGGCAAATAAGGGCAGCTTTTTGCATGAGAGCGGTGATTATTGAACCGTATTCGGAAGGGCGTTTCAGTTTGGCCGATATATTGTTGCCTACAAACAGTGCACTCTAAAAGATATACGACATTAGCGGAGTCACAGTTAAAGTTACCTTTTATATTTACGTAGTAGTCTGAAGCCGTGCTGGTGGCGCGCTGTGTAGTGGTCATGTGTGGGCATACTTTACATCGGGGTTTATTGCAGGGCATGCAGCCAGTAGTTGCCGGTCGGTTGATACGAGAGTTAGTAAGAAAGTCACCTAAATTCTTGTTACGCCGGTAGACAACGCGTGGTGGTTCGGGGAATATGCTTTTTAAGCGGTCACTTTGCATTAGGATATTGTGATGTTTTTTTAGCACGGTTGACACTCTTGGAGCGGAGGATGAGTGGGTTAAAACTATAGATTCTTCTGCTCAAAAACATTCCTTAGGCTTATTCTTGAACTTAACAATTTTGAGTTCGACTGAGTTCATTACGTGCAAGTCAGCGGAACGTCAATGGGAACTCGAATCGGACCTAACTACGCTAATATCTTTATGGCTCACCTCGAATCAAACTTTCTTGACACCCAAAATTTAAACCCAATGTACTATAAAAGGTATATTGATGACATATTCATGATCTGGCAACACGGTGAGGCGGAGCTCCTCACCTTCATTGAGGCATTGAACCTAGCCCATCCTAGTATTTCTCTTGCTCATTCCTATTCGGAACACAGTGTAAACTTTCTGGACGTCACCGTTACTACCTTCGAAGGTCGGCTTCAAACTAAACTGTATAGAAAACCGACATACACGCGGCAGTATTTGCACTTCCGAAGCAGCCATGTCAGACACTGCAAGACAGCAATACCTTACAGCCAAGCCCACCGATTTAGGAGAATTTGCTCAAACCAAGCCGACTTTGACTCAAACTGTCGAGAACTCAAGACCGCCCTCCTGAATAAAAAATACCCGGAAAAAGTTATCGGCGACGCTATTGTGCGAGCCAACCAATTAGACCGTAACGAAATCTGTAAGAAAAAAGCCCCGAACGGGAACCCGCAAACTAACTTAGTTTTAACCCACTCATCCTCCGCTCCAAGAGTGTCAACCGTGCTAAAAAAACATCACAATATCCTAATGCAAAGTGACCGCTTAAAAAGCATATTCCCGGAACCACCACGCGTTGTCTACCGGCGTAATAAGAATTTAGGTGGCTCTTACTAACTCTCGTATCAACCGACCGGCAATTACTGGCTGCATGCCCTGCAATAAACCCCGATGTAAAGTATGCCCACACATGACCACTACACAGCGCGCCACCAGCACGGCTTCAGACTACTACGTAAATATAAAAGGTAACTTTAACTGTGACTCCGCTAATGTCGTATATCTTCTAGAGTGCACTGTTTGTAGGCAACAATATATCGGCCAAACTGAAACGCCCTTCGGAATACGGTTCAATAATCACCGCTCTCATGCAAAAAGCTGCCCTTATTTGCCCCTGTCAAGACATGTGAACAGTCCCGGGCATGCATTTGAACATCTTAAAGCAACGATTTTAGAATCCGCCTTCAAAACGCGCCACGACCGCGAGGTTCGGGAATCTTATCTCATTTATAAGTTTGGGTCAGCCACGGTTGGAATTAATGAAAGTTACGGAAAACTAACGTGCTTATCCCTCGATTAAAATTAGCGGCTTCATAATTTTTATAACTATGTTCATTATTCCTACCCTCGAGTTTGCCATCAGAATTCGCAGAAACTCTCCTAATACAGCAGCTTTATTAGCCTAATGCGGCTCAACAATGCCATTTGTCCTGGGGAGGGAGGCCTCGTTTCCACCACCACTTAAGAATGTTTAACTCTTTGTGATCTATTCATGTTTAACCTTTTGCGAACCTACCTATTTCCTATTCAATTGCTAGCTTCTGTGAAATGCTCTTTTGTGCCCCCTCTCTATTCTCTTGACCCGCGGGGGGCACACCCATCTTCGCTTCCCCGAACTAGTCTCCGCAGTCACTGAATACCTTACTGTATACTCTTCCCTTCCTTTTCAAACCGCGGTTGTCCAGTTTCCCTCATTGTCTGAACTTGCAGCCCGCGCGGCATACGTTGACCCGTCATGGTGCAACCTTGAACGCTGCATTGTTAACACCACCCCTTTTTCTCTCTCTCGTTCCCCCCCCCCTTATTTATTTTTCTTGTTTGTTTGTGGATGTTGTAACATAGGCGTAGCCTGACTGTATGAACACTCCCCATTTCCGAAACATTTTCCGCTCTTTCTCAGTTTTATGCAAACCTATATAAGAAATGTGTTCAAAATGTTTGCGACATCAAAATCATGTAACTTTACTCTGATGAAGGCAAGTCCCGTTGCCGCTACGTAAGTAAACATTGTTTGTTATTGTTCTTGCTGTGTATCCGACTCTTTACTTATACTATTTCTGCGCGCTTTGTGAGTTTATCTTTCTCTAGATTTGTTTCTACCATGAGCGCTGACAGGACCACAGCAAAGACCATCATCTGGAAATTTCCGCAGACCGAAACCACAACAGTTGTGATCGGGGACTCCCAGACCAAGTATTTGTATCATCACTTCGATCCCCTCTGCCCTGGAACCCCCGCTTTTGTTTCTCAGCCTGGCGCATGCATTGCTGACGCACGCTCACTGATCGACTTTATCCCTGCCTCTGCCACTACAGTTTTTCTGCATGTTGGTACTAATGATCTCTGCTCTACTTCCGCTGAACATGCTTTCTCTGACTACCGCTCACTGACTGACCTCATTCTGGAATCTCGACCGAACATTTCCACTATTAACGCCAGTCTCATTCTTCCCCGCTCCGCTAACCGCCGCCGCGACTACCGCATCTCTCGCTTCGCTCGCTGCTGCAACGAAAAGGCACGCCGTTTCAACTCACTTCTCCGCGAATTTTGCCGCCACTCACGCTTTGTCCGCTTCGTCCATCATGGCTTTGAGCACCTTCCAGCCTGCCGAGTACTCGCTGCGGACGGCTTACACCCGAGCTTCGAGGGTGTGGCCTTGCTGGCCGGCCACATTCGAGCACTCTGCTTCATGCAACAGCGCTGCAATCCTCTGGGCTGGCGCGACTTCGCATGCACCGCCGACCCAGTTGCAGCCCCGGCTATATTGCCAAATGACAGCGACTTTCCACCACTGCCTCCAATTCTATCCAGTGTAAGGACCCCGGAGCAGTGTCGTGCCAGCAGCCCACCGCCACCGCCCCCCAGATCCACCACAACCACGGCGCCCCGGGCGAGCGCCAGCGCCCCAACCCCGACGTCCACGGACGAGCGTCGCGCCAGCGACATGCCAACCACTACTGGCAAACCTGCAGCGGCCACAACGCCCCGAGGGAACGCTCGCGGCTACACTAAGAAGCTCCCTGACCGGCGCCGCACCAACAGCATGCCACGCCCAACCTCCGCATCTTCAGCGACCGCCGGACCTTCCGGGGTCCAAAATCCAGCCCTCCGTGCCACATGCCCTTACAACCTTCGAAAGAATCGGCATAGCAGCAACTGACTACAACACAAAAAAACAGGTAACGCGGCCTCCTTCCCCGTTTCACGACAGTTTTTAAAGCTAAGAAAAATCACCGAAAAGCGCGTACGTTCCGAATTGCACGTTTCCGCTCTTGCACAGTACTTGACTGCCGCGGTCGCTCCCAGGGGTCTTAGTATTAGAATAAAACCTGCTACTACCGAACTCTCCCCGTCCAACATGAATAAGTGGAAACAGGTACTCGATAAAGCATCCTTACAATTAACTGAAATAATCCTCAATCACTACGAAACTACGGCCTATTCTCTCCGAAAGAAAGAGGAACTACTTAGTCAGGAACTAAGCAAAGGAGAGTTGAACCTTTTAAGCAACTACGGATCTAAGACGGCCTCCGCCATATCCCGAACAAAAGACCGAAAGTTTAACCGAGATAAGATTTCTAACACTGGCCACATGCGTAAGAACCTAACAAGCTCCGGAACTAGTAACTGCCCCAACTCTGACAATACGGCCCATAATGTCACTACGACTGTAATAAATGCTTCGACTACTGCACCCCAAACAGTTCAGTTAAATCCCTGTACTAATATTTTTCCCTCGCCTGCCGTCACAAAAGAAAACCTTACCGGGAATGTAATGAACCTTTCAAGTATAACTCTCTCCCCAGCTCAGATGAACGTCTTGTCAAAGGGCCTAAACTTTTGCCCGGATACTGGTGGTTTTGATGAATTTCAACTTTTTAAGGACTTAGATAACTTCGCCAGAAACATGAGACTACGAGAATACTTCTACGATCACCCCGCGACGGAAGAAGCCCACAGAACCCTACCTAGCTCTAAGCACTGGACCCCTCCCACACAGCGTGATAGTTGCCTCGACATGTACATCAAAGCTGTCCAACGCGATGTGCGAAAAGCTTACCAAACACAAATTTCGTTCCACCACAACATGACTACTAACGAAAAGAAAGCCCTAGAGGAACTCGCAAGCTGTCCCGACATAATTATTAACCCTGCCGACAAGGGAGGCGTTATCGTAATCCGTGACAAAACCGACTATAATAACGAGGCCAATAAGCAACTATCAGTATCGACGTTCTATAAAGCACTACCCAATGATCCCACTCCAGATTATATGCAAATTGTCAAAGATAAACTTGCTGAGCTTGTTAAAAATAAAACAATAAATGAAACCACGGCTCGTTCCCTGATCCCCTTAAGCCCAGTAGCCGGTAAATTATATCTTCTCCCAAAGATTCACAAGGTGAACAACCCAGGGCGCCCCATTGTTTCTGGCATTGGCACTGTTACCGAAAACCTCTCGCGCTATGTGGATAATCTCATTTGCGACATTCCGCCCAGCTTTCCCTCCTTCATTAAGGATACCAATGACTTTCTCTCAGACATCTCAAAAATTGAAATTCCTGATAACTGCCTTCTAGTCACCCTTGATGTTGCGTCACTGTATACTAACATCCCCCATGAAGATGGCATCGCCGCTGTATCCCTTGCGTATGAGCAGTCATCGTGCGACAAACCTATAGATTCTTCTGCTCTCCAAACATTCCTAAGGCTTATTCTTGAACTTAACAATTTTGAGTTCGACGGAGTTCATTACGTGCAAGTCAGCGGAACGTCAATGGGAACTCGAATCGGACCTAACTACGCTAATATCTTTATGGCTCACCTCGAATCAAACTTTCTTGACACCCAAAATTTAAAGCAAATGTACTATAAAAGGTATATTGATGACATATTCATGATCTGGCAACACGGTGAGGCGGAGCTCCTCACCTTCATTGAGGCATTGAACCTAGCCCATCCTAGTATTTCCCTTGCTCATTCCTATTCGGAACACAGTGTAAACTTTCTGGACGTCACCGTTACTACCTTCGAAGGTCGGCTTCAAACTAAACTGTATAGAAAACCGACAGACACGCGGCAGTATTTGCACTTCCGAAGCAGCCATGTCAGACACTGCAAGACAGCAATACCTTACAGCCAAGCCCACCGATTTAGGAGAATTTGCTCAAACCAAGCCGACTTTGACTCAAACTGTCGAGAACTCAAGACCGCCCTCCTGAATAAAAAATACCCGGAAAAAGTTATTGACGACGCTATTGTGCGAGCCAACCAATTAGACCGTAACGAAATCTGTAAGAAAAAAGCCCCGAACGGGAACCCGCAAACTAACTTAGTTTTAACCCGCTCATCCTCCGCTCCAAGAGTGTCAACCGTGCTAAAAAAACATCACAATATCCTAATGCAAAGTGACCGCTTAAAAAGCATATTCCCCGAACCACCACGCGTTGTCTACCGGCGTAATAAGAATTTAGGTGACTTTCTTACTAACTCTCGTATCAACCGACCGGCAACTACTGGCTGCATGCCCTGCAATAAACCCCGATGTAAAGTATGCCCACACATGACCACTACACAGCGCGCCACCAGCACGGCTTCAGACTACTACGTAAATATAAAAGGTAACTTTAACTGTGACTCCGCTAATGTCGTATATCTTCTAGAGTGCACTGTTTGTAGGCAACAATATATCGGCCAAACTGAAACGCCCTTCCGAATACGGTTCAATAATCACCGCTCTCATGCAAAAAGCTGCCCTTATTTGCCCCTGTCAAGACATGTGAACAGTCCCGGGCATGCATTTGAACATCTTAAAGCAACGATTTTAGAATCCGCCTTCAAAACGCGCCACGACAGCGAGGTTCGGGAATCTTATCTCATTTATAAGTTTGGGTCAGCCACGCTTGGAATTAATGAAAGTTACGGAAAACTAACGTGCTTATCCCTCGATTAAAATTAGCGGCTTCATAATTTTTATAACTATGTTCATTATTCCTACCCTCGAGTTTGCCATCAGAATTCGCAGAAACTCTCCTAATACAGCAGCTTTATTAGCCTAATGCGGCTCAACAATGCCATTTGTCCTGGGGAGGGAGGCCTCGTTCTTCACCACCACTTAAGAATGTTTAACTCTTTGTGATCTATTCATGTTTAACCTTTTGTGACCCTACCTATTTCCTGTTCAATTGCTAGATTCTGTGAAATGCTCTTTTGTGCCCCCTATCTATTCTCTTGACCCGCGGGGGGCACACCCATCTTCGCTTCCCCGAACTAGTCTCCGCAGTCACTGAATACCTTACTGTATACTCTTCCCTTCCTTTTCAAACCGCGGTTGTCCAGTTTCCCCCATTGTCTGAACTTGCAGCCCGCGCGGCATACGTTGACCCGTCATGGTGCAACCTTGAACGCTGCATTGTTAACACGACCCCTTTTTCTCTCTCTCTCGTTCCCCCCCCCCTCCTTTTTTATTTTTCTTGTTTGTTTGTTGATGTTGTAACATAGGCGTAGCCTGACTGTATGCACACTCCCCATTTCCGAAACATTTTCCGCTCTTTTTCAGTTTTATGCAAACCTATATAAGAAATGTGTTCAAAATGTTTGCGACATCAAAATCATGTAACTTTACTCTGATGAAGGCAAGTCCCGTTGCCGCTACGTAAGTAAACATTGTTTGTTATTGTTCTTGCTGTGTATCCGACTCTTTACTTATACTATTTCTGCGCGCTTTGTGAGTTTATCTTTCTCTAGATTTATATATATATATATATATATATATATATATATATATACCTGTGTGTGTGTCAATGTGTATTCTAACGTGTGCGCGCAGGTGCAATGACACACACCATGAAGGACGACGGTGAGCGAACTATTCAGTTTACTTACACTGTGGCGATTGCAAAGCCAGTGGTGGCTGCCTCCGTACACCCCTTCTTCCTCGTCGTCATCATCGTTGACAGTGGGCCATGGCTCATAGGGATAGTCCGCCCTGTTCCGTGGCATAGCTCCACAAAATATAATGAGGTTTATTGGCAGTGCTTGTGCAAGGTGGCATCGAAGTTTGACCGTCTCTGAGTTCAAACGAGGTCTGGACTATGCTGGGAGATCCTGTGCAGCAGCGCTCCCGATAAAGCTGCCTATCTGCCCGTGAGTGCAACATATCCGAAAGGGACATTCATGCGACTTGAAAGGCCAGCCTCTGTCTTAGCAAAAAACCTACCTGTTCGGAGAGGCATCTGCTCTTAGGGATGGTCACTATCTTTGTTACGATATAACAACAAATAAAAGAAGTGTAAAGTGACCTTGCGCAAGGAGTGGACACATCACAGTTTTGGGGGGACAACAATGGCCGCTTTTAAATTGCCTCATCTTGTAAATACATTGCTTGACCCTCGCACAAGGTTCGTCTCATCTTGAGGATTCCGCCGCGTAACAATACAGATGGAGAAACTATGTATATAATGGTAATGGAATAATGAAATAACTCGCGGCAATATAATAGAATATTCTACCATCACATATCTCCTCTCAAAAAGACAACGCAAAATTTCAGGAACTAATCCAAGAGCTAATCTAACGCTTTGCTCCCATTCAGCGATTTTGTTTCCCTTGTTTCAAAACAGGCGCAAGTTTCTTTTTTCGCCCTGTATGTTCCATTTTCCTTTCCTTTTTGTTGTGCTCATCGATTGTACATTGTGTTCGCGTTTATATTTGAACCAGTTGTATTGCATTCGTGTGTTTTTTCATTGTTTTTATGGATGTGATTTTGCATTATCGTTATTTTTAAGGTCACAATGCGTGTATATACTTGCGTTCTACGTTTAAATATTCCAGTTTTGTTTGTTTGTTTTTTCTCTGATTTCTTTGTTTGTCTTAAGCAATATATGTGAAAATATAACCCCTCCCATCTATGTATTAATTGCTCACTGGGGCCTTTAGGGGTATTGCGAATAAATAAATCGATAAATAAATAAATTTAATGGTTCGAATGCCTTAGTACACGGTCATTTTCTGGTTGCCATAACACAGCTTGGTAATTCGCCACGGTGGCTAGGATTCGGAGAGTCCAAACAGTGCGGTGAAAACGATTTGCTTTCAGCCCTAATTTTGTGCACTAAGTAATCGAGTCCCGTTGTGCTTCCTCCCGGTGCACATTCACACCTCAGATTCTTTCACTGACATTTACTTATGACACAAGACAGCGCAGGCGGAAGCGGCTATGATATTATATCCATTCATTTACATTGTGTCATTGTACCAAGCGCTCCAAACTTGAGGCTAGATTTCGGTTTTATGTCTAGGTTCAATCTTGGCTCCATCCTTACCTTTATGGATTTTGTTTCAGCAATGTGTGAAGCAGAACAACCTTACGGATGTCCCAATTCAAGTTGGTGCAGACGCACTTGCTGTCGCAACCAAGGCTATCCTGCAGTACGGCTGGAACTAGCTAATCAATGAAAAGATAAGAAAAACTGTAACTCAGCTGAGATGTCGAAGGTGTAGTTACATTAAAGTTTCTTCCCCAAATGATGTAATGAACGCTGTTTTATTTATTATGTGGGTGACCCACCAAACTCTGTACATTATTGTAGCTATAAAACATGTGACACTTGACAGGTACTGTTCAAACAACATTAACACTTACGAGGACCCTAAACAGTCTTGGCGACGTTGAATTGCGAAACGTCGCTCAAAGAGGCCGCAAGCTTAAGCTGCACCCAATCGTGGTTACATATATACAATTGGATCTTCGGAAACCGCAAACGGAGCCCGTCATAAAGGCCTAAAACTACGACGGTTTTGCTGCCCATCTATGAAGCTCACAGCATGCTCCAATTTCTCTGGAAACAACAGGATACCCGTGGAAGTCTTACGTCTGTACTCACAAACCTAACTGAAGTATCTCTTTTGCCTCCCAACACCTTTCAGCGCCTTAACGCGTTTCGATAACCGGCCGTAAATTAAAAGGGCACCTTTTCGCGAACTTACCGCCCCGAAAAGAAAATGCTTCGTACGGTAGCTCCCAACCTATCCTGAAAGCGAATTTTTTCTGACCAACATCGCGGATTACGATGAAATCTTAGCTGCAGTGCGAGATTTCGCGCGTCGTTCGCGAGAAATTTATAAAGCAGTACAGAATGACGGCGCCTTAACAAAAAAAATGATCCGTGCACCCACCTGCCGCCACGCACGGGCCATGCTAACACCCGCGCACCGGCTCGTACTGCGCGCTATGCGGCCAGCCGGCGATACCAAGACGCTTCTTCCGCGCATAGAAGAACGCCGGCCCGGTCGTCTACAGTTATCGCCGTTTTTCAGAATGCAGCCAATCGGAAAAGCCAGGTTACGCACGGGAGAAGGTGGAGGACACTATGGTGAAATTTCACGCCAAGTATAGTCGAGCGCGACCGTAGAGCAAGCGTCGATCAAATATTAGCAGAGATGTTAAGCTTAAAGTTTTCTGGATGCCTGGCCCCCAACGTAGCTGGCTAATCTGAGCGCTTCGAAGCTGGCACCATGGGGCGTCCATTCCTATTGGTGCGAGGGTCAAGTCTTGCCCAGAATTCGTACGCGGATTGGCACGTCGCTCGCTAGCGTGGTTTACAGGATCCTCACGTCCTCCGGAGAGAGCACCTTTAATAAGGACGCCATAAGGAATGCTTCAGAAATGCGCAGCGGCCTTTAATTATAACGGTTCTTTTCGAACTCTTACAAAACGCTGACTTAAGGCATCAGAATATTCTGCTTTCTCAATGCAGTGCCAGTGCCCCCGAGTCTTCTTTTGCTATTTCTTATCGTATTGCCGCACCCCCTTTCCTACGATCGGATCACGGAAAGAGCACTCATACACAGAAATCTCAATCTACAATCAAGCATCAGTTCGCTAACACCACGTTTCTCAAGTGCTCGTCGCACATGCTGACGACAGTAAAAAATGAAAAAACTCGTCTTTCTCAAAACAAAATGTATCTAGGACGACTTGGTAGATTCTAGAAAGACAGACAAGTAACACCAGTAACAAGTGTATCGAAGCGACGAAGGATATTACGTTGTTCTCAAACAAATATCGAATGCACCACAGCTATAGTCAAAACCTAAGAAAAGCTAATTTCATGGGGACACTTTGAAAATGCACCTCATCATCTAAACCTAAACCGACATTTGGGAAGTCTTTTTCGCGAATGTGGCGCAGCAGCCGGATGGATCCCCACCAGGCGCGACGAAAACGAAATGAAAAAGAAGCATCCACTAGTAGCTGCTGACTAAAGTATTCTCGTAAAACCAGCCCCCGCTTCTTTCCTCTACTGTGCAACCACCACACATTTCGAGCACTCTCCGCTGGTTAAATTGCCATTGGTATGCCCGCGGTACTAACGTTCAGCTCTGAAATTAACCTGCGAGAAATTATTCACTCGTAAATGTTCCCCATGTTCTAACATGCTTTTTGGGAGTGTTCAATATTAGCTTGCAAAATCAGGCCCTTGCGTACACCAGATCTACGTTTGAGATTCTAGTGTGAGTGTATCCTCATTCACAAGAACTATGCAATTAGGAAATGTAGCAATAAATTGTTCGTTAAAAGTGAAACCAACCTCCAAATCATTCCTTGCTGTTCAAAGCTGCAACCATTTACGGCATCGGTAGACAACTACCTCTACGGGGTGACTGCAAGGCCGCACTTTTAACTTCAGTTTCATTGCAACTACTTTGGTTTACCTACATTTTCAAGAAAAAGATCATGCCACAGTAGTTAAACTCGCTATGCCCGTCACTTCCTGGTTTTGTCTTCCCGCCTGCATTTCATTATGGCTACCGAAAAAATATGTGTCGGCGCAGACGTTCCCCAATGACGGTTTTTACCTGCCTCGCAGTGTTATTTCCCAGCTTGCAAAAAATTACGCCCACCTCCCCGCGCGGGAACCCTGGTATGATGCGACGCTGAAGGGGGTTTCATTGTGCGTTTCCGTTGGGTCGATTACACGAATTGCGTGAGCAATCGTCGGGTGCGAGAGAAAGAGAGAGAGACAGCAAGCGTAGCGCGCACGACCGTCGACTGAGAGACCGGCCGGAGCGCGGCACTCCGCTTATATGCGGAGCGCGCCCGACGGAGAGGAGACCGCGGAGAGAGAGGGCGCTGCACATGCGCACAGCGCGCTTGCGCCGCGCGCAGCGCCGCCCACCGGCGGAGTGAGAGAGCGCGCCACAGATGTTGGGCGAGATGGAGCGCCATCACGGCGAGAGGAGAGGGGGTGACCGGAGGAGAGACGCAGCTGTGCGGACGCGGACAACGACGACGCAGGAAGGACAGGGCCGCCTGCAAGAGATCCTCCTCTCAGCGTCGCATCTAACATGTTTACGCTTCTTAGTAGCTTAGTTATCTTCCATTCAGCTTGTACTTCTCTTGTGATGGAGTAATTAACTTTAACAACTATATCCGGCGCCCTGGAAGATAATACAACGGTCCATTGAGCCGAAGAATTAAAATTGCACATACTCACAAGCTTTAGGAACTTTATCAAAACACAGCAAGCACGCGCACTTTGAAATAGCAAACCGCGTAATACAGAAAACAAAGAAAAAGAGGTGATTGGATATGACCGTCTCTTGCTAAGGTAACACGGCAAGCCAAAGAACGGATACCGAAAAAGAGAATTGAATTTCCAAAATAAAAAAAAACAAATTCCTAACAGGAAACCTTCGAGGCTTTATAGAATGAACTGCAGAAAGAATAGTTGGGGAGGTTACGTGAGGGCAGGGGGGTGCAGCAGCACCTCAGTGATCTTTATTATAGGCATATTTACGGCAGTAACTAAAGGAATGGCCACAGGACTGCGCAACTTTAGCGATGGGGGCTTGCTTTCCTTCCGCCTGCCGTCACGCTGACCCCCGGGGGTCAACACGGCCTACACCGGTTCTTGAGCAGCCAGTCTCCCTTACCATCGCACCTGTGCGACCGAAAGTCCGTATTAAGAACCGCATAGTCCACTTGGCCTGCTCGTTCTTCTGGCCGTTCACACGACCGTTTGAGAGGAAACCGCGACTTCAAATCGGGTACCAGCCGACCAATTCCCAGCCACGTCAAGGCACTAATCTACCACCAGCCGGAATTCTGAAGGTATCGTCCGTTCTGTCTTCTTTCTTCGCGTATGCCTGCTCTGGGTGTCCGGCTGCGGTCATCACTTTCCTGCTTTAATTTTCAAGTTCATCTTCACTCCTCTGCATGAAAGCCTGATCAGTATAAAGACATTCACTCAGAGTTCAGTAACCTCTTTTCTTTATGGGAAAAGTGTGACCCAAACGACGTTGCTGAAAAAGCTCAATAAACTTTCCGAGAACCACACAAAATTCAGAAACCCTAGCACACAACAAAGTGACCCCTTATAGGCTCTTTGACCGATCAACTACTTCCGCACAGCCATAACGTATCCCCAACAATAAAGTAAATTACGCAGTGCACCCACTCTTGAAGCAGCAACGCAACTGTTGCGCTAACACAAATAGCACTTGATCATGCAAAACTACTCAACAACTTGTGATTTCTTTTGTTTCTGTATTTTGCACATGTCCTGGCTGCAAACCAATCCCGGGCATCTCATTCGTCATTTTTTTCTTTCTTCTCGCGGAAAGCATGCGCATAACTTGGCACAGCCTTTAGCGGCATTTGCTACATCATTTCCTGCTTTGCTTACCCATGCATTCAATTACATAGATGAGTTGCTCGTTAGTGTTGGGCGCGCATTTTAATAACCGTTTTTGGTCTGTTCTATTTTTAGGTCCTCTTTAATGCTTCCCCCCAAAAAAAGACTAACTGCGTGGAAAAGGTCAAATCTAACCTAGAAACGGTTAAAAGTTTAACTGTCAGCGTGACCGAACGCAAAGTTTTAACGGAAGCTGAGTACAGTATAAGCTTCAAGTATTTCCGTTGGAAAGGCTGTTACGTCTTACTGTTCACAGCACTCGCACAGTATTTCGCTTCTTGTGACATTTAGAAGAACGTCTTTTGCCTCCTCTAATTTGAAATGGAAGTGCAATACCGTCTGTCATGTATGTAGGCTTGCAAGTGGCGGGCGTTAATTGCGTTCCAAGTAAACTCAGTGCTTCAACTGTTCGTCCAAAGAACTTAAAACATCGTAACTTCAGGACCAGTGCTGCGCTTTCAAACTAGAGCTTGTACAACTAAACGAACCTTCTCCGCTAACCATCCTTTGCAAAAAGGATATCCTAATGTAAAGTGAATGAACCTTCGCTTTTGTGTTGGTCCGAAAGAATTTTGCCGCAAACACACGAACAGGGCAAACCTCCGTACGTAATGGTTGAACCGTGTATGAATGTCTGCGCTCGTGTTTAATAATGTGAGGCTTCAATAAAAGGGCTCCTTGCTGCGGAATCCTGTGCCTACATCTGTGGAAATGGTAGCTTTGGAAATGACGAAATCGAAGTGTGGCAAATACTTTCATGGGCGCGGCGCTGGCAAACTTGAAAATCTTGAAATGGAGCTGATCTTGAAATGAGCGTTGTTCCGCAACAAAAAACAGCGGATCATGCAGGCTTAACATTTGCGCGTTTAGTGTGTTTTAGACACCTACTTACATAACCCCACAAAAAATACAAAAAAGTTTGCAAAGTATCCCCAGTCATGGGATTGTGTTAACACCGTTTTTTTTCAACGGCAGCACTGACGTTTTATCACAGCTTATCGTAACGTACAAACCACGGGCACAAACGGGGGAAGTCGAACTGCTTGATGGTGCTTTGAGTACAGTTACGAATGCACTGACATCACAGTAGGCTGCGTTTATTTCAGGGAAAAGAGAGACTAAATATTTGCCAGTAGAATATCTGCTCCCAACCACGCTTTTTATTAATGGTTTTACGATAGCATGTTTGTCAAGAACAGCCAAAAGCAATACCATCAGTCGTTCGCGCTTCTTTTCAAACATGTTTTCTCCTTTCCAGTATGGAACTTTAAAAAAATACCTGGTACAAGAGTAAAGCGGAAAAATTACAAAAAGGACGAGAGCAGAAAACAGGAAGACACGGTACTTCCAACCAGCATTTATTGCTAAAACCTTTCTTACACCTACACAAAACCTGGTCTTTTACAAAAGAAATAACATTTTTAACTATCAAGTTCTTCCACACAACTTGAACGTATATCCCACATGAGTGAAAAAGATTACGCAGCACACCCACTCTTCAAACACCTTAACTGTTCCGCAAACAGAAACAGCACTTGGCCAATAAAAAATACTGTACAACTTGTCTTTTGGTATATATGACAATATGGTGTTGACATATTCAAAAATGAGGCCTCCAGAGCACTTGCTTTGGCTCAGTAACGTCATTCGTCGGCATAATACGTACACCTTACTGAATTTACTCCATCAGCTCAGGACACTGAACTTCAGCAACATTGTAGTGCGTTATAGAATTTTCATATACACGTTTGTTGTATAGATAAGAACATTTTTTTTAAAATAGCTGTTAGTAGGAAGTAGATGTTGTCCCTATTGTCCACTCGCGTCCTTCATGTAAGTTTTGCGCTTTTTCGTCTACCAGGCAATACCAACTTGCCCAGAAGTCGGGCGTGAGTCGGTATTCTTTTATTAAAAATACCGACTGGCGCCCATAATACGGCAAAACTAGAAGTCTAAAATCTGACACCATTATGACCAAGAAAACATAAAATCAAATCAAATTTATCGAAGCAGAGCTACCACCACTTCGAAGATGCCGAATACGTACATTGGATACCAGTACAATGTCTATACAACATCCACAGGACTGGGCCTTCACAGACTTTCTATTGTAGTGAAAGGGGCCTCTTTTTTTTTACTGCGTTCTGGGTGAGCGTCTGCACTGCCCACTCAGTGAATTCTCCCTGCGCTCTTTGTTTTTTTCTTTGCACTCGAAAATCAAAACGCAAACTATGATACCTGGCTTTGTGTTTACTAAAAAGGGCGGCAGTCGTCTGTTTCCTACAGATAATTTGGGGTTGGCACACGGTTACCGTTATTAATCAAGGTGTTGCATCTTACCTCCTTTTTCTTTCTTTTGCTTGTAGATTAAATTCAGCTTCCTATGAAGGTGTTTCTGTTTAACGCAAGGTATGCACACTAGCTCTGAGAACAATACGAAGCTTGTTATAACATGCATTGCCGATGGGAGTGTTCTAAATGTGCCTCATCCTATATTGATACGTCATCAGCATCATCAAGCTCTACTGAATGGAATAAAACCGGTTTCCATCTTGCCCCATCGTGGCTGGTGCTCTCATATATTATTCGCTAGCGAGTTACATAGCGGTGGCGACGAGGATCGCGCTTGCGCTAAGGGAGTAGTCCCACGCAAGAATAAGTGTTGGGCGGCCACCGGAATTCACCGACGAAGAAGGTACATGGCCTACGTCCCGGGTTCGCTTGGAAGCTTACTTCGAAGATCATAGCATCGAGCGGCCGACGCGGGAGCGAGCGCTGCTCATAGCTTCGCTGACGGACACTGCGGTGCGAGTGGGGCAAGCACGATGTCACCCGAAAAAGGTCCATGAGCTCAGCTGCGAGAAAGTGATCGGGCATTTGTAAGATTACTACGCTCCTCAAGTCAACGAGATCGGTGCCAGTTATGCTTTCTTCCGGTGCTCACAACAAGAACGTGAAAGTGCTCAAGATTTTATTGCGGAAATTTGAATGCTAGCCGAGAAGTATAACTGAGGAACTTCAATGGAGCTCATGCTCACGGTGTTCGGGATGAAGACTTACGGGGAAATTTACTGACGCAAGGAAAGCTAACACTGAAGCAGGCTGAAGACTTTATTGTATCAGCACAGGACGCGGTTGAGATCGCTAAAAGCACGCAATTTGGAGTTCCAGATGCGGTACATTTTCCCCGACAAAAGGTCCGTCCGTGGAAGTCACGCCCTAAACAGGAGAAGGGCCACACCTGTGGAAGATGGGGTTTCGAATCCCATTCAGAGAATGAATGTGAACACCTTTCTGCCGGTTTCCACCGCTGCCGCAAACAATGACACACACGCCGGATGTGCGCACAATGGCGCCAGGGCTGGTATGCAATGACAGCGGAAGCGCCCACAAACTTGGACGAAAATGAAGCTCTGCACCCGATAGCAGCGGTTTTTCACCAAGAAACCAGCATCCACAAGGTTAAACCAATTTACATAGACATTACATGAAATAACGTCCCTCTTAGAATGCTGGTGGATACGTTTTCACCCGTAAATGTTATCCCCGAAACGTTCTTCTGGAAGTGCAAGGCGATGTGGCCGCGCTTGCGGAAAACACAGCTTCGACTCTCTTGTCTCTTTGGATAACTTTCGGTTGTCGGACAACTTAGTATGACTGCTGTATGTGCAGGGAAAGATGTGGCTAGCCCAGTTAGTAGTCGGCAGCTCCTGACTATCCTTGTGTGTGGCAATTTTGTCTTATAATATCGCGAGTTTGCAACCGGTTGACATAAAAGCTGTCAGAACGGAACTACAGGAGATGCACAAGGAGTACGCCGCGGTGTTTGCTCCGGAGCTAGGCCTCTGCAAGGGACTACTGGTGACGTTTCAGCTGAAGGAAAACTTATGTCCATGGTTTTGAAATGCCCGCATTGTATCCTACGCGTTCAGGAATAAAATGCTGGACGCGCCGGAGCAGCTGGTTTCCCAAGATGTCCTGGCACCTGTGAAAAGCGCCAAATGGGCGACACCAGTTGTACCCGTCGTTAAGGGCGATGATTTTACCTGAGTGTGCTGAGAGCTTCGCAGGACAGTAAGCGCACCAACGCTGACAGAACATTATGCGTTGCCTCCAGTGGATGATATCTTTGGCAACCAAAAGTGATTATAAGTCTTCACGACATACGTCCAGCTTAAAACCAGTCACCTTTGGATGACGCCAAGACGATGACAGTCTTCAACACGCAAAAAGGCCTGCTTTGTTTTAACCGGCTGCCTTTTGGTGTGATTTCTGCTCAGGACATTATCCGAAGGCGGATGGATGGGCTTATGCGCAATATTCGTGGCGATTTATTCATCATCATCATCTGTGCGCTCTGTCTAGGCGCGCTCGCACAAACAGAGGTGGTAACATATGAGATCCGGACCTCTCGGGAACGAACACGTAGCACAGGCTATGCGTAAGCTGTGTCTTACTTGCAGCGTCAAGGGACATTCCGGCAGAAATAAATAAGCACTGCAGGATGGCAGCAGTACTGCCTGCTTAGTTTTAGTAAGGGATGATCTCATGCTTCCCAGGAAAACTAAAGGCATCAAACAGAACATATAACCATCACCTTAGCCGCCGTGAGCGATAACAAAAGGCGGCTTGAAAAAAAACGCCCCGGCTGGAGACACTTCCTGCCTAATCATCGCCAGCGGCGTTTCACGCACAGTGAGGAGCCGCAGGAGGTTCAATGGCCCATGAGTAGTGAGGAGCGCGTGCTTTGTGCTGATTATTTAAGAGGACATAAGCAAAAAACTGTATCAAGAAGGAACTTCCGTAGCGTGAAAGATCGGGACACTGGAAGGCAAGGTCCAACTAACCAACATGTACATCCTGTTTTGTATTTAGGATCAGTAGGCGGCGTCCACCCTGGGACTCTTAGCATCTAAAACGCTTTGATTGCGACTAACCCTGCATTGAGTACTTGCATTCACCTCTCTGCCCAAACGAACGACAGTGAAGACGTATGGCCTCGTCGGTGCTAGGCGCTCTGCAGTAGCATATGGTGCCGCAGAGGTCCTCCGTAACCAGTTCATGCGGACTCATATTTTCAATGACCCCACAATTGCACAACGGTGCTCTTCCTGAAGTTTGAAGAGAACGCGAGTACCAGATCGGACAAATGAAATGCATATAATTCTAACATCAGGATAATTGGTATTTTTGGTTTATCAAAGATATTCTAGAATCCACCCTGCCTCGGTTGTGTTTCATCCAAAATATCACAGCAGTCATTGAAATCCCAGCGGTCATAAAAAGGCCGGGTCTCGAATTGCACGGTTGCGACGCTAACAGTTAATAATACATACGACCAAACATAGGATCGAAAGGCGGAGCTTCAACATGACACTTAGATGCAATTTTCTTTGTTTACATCCGATTTCAACAAAGCATGCTCACCCAGATGTTGCTTTAATGATTTTATCTTTGTAACGGCCATTTCTCGCCCACCATTGCTGCCATATGCTTCTTGCAAACCACATGAGTAGGTCATCTCAATACTGCTGACAACCAACACCATATTTGACACTTTGTAGCAGAAAACAACAAAACTAGTACCACATGTTTTTACATAGGTGATATAAAGCAACCTTGCTTTTAATTTTTAAATTTCGAAAAAGAATGGAAGATGTTCTTTTTTTAATTTGCTTTAAAAATATACCAAAATCTGTGGCCAGCTGGAGTACAGTGCTTTTTTTCAAACTCAACCGGCTTTACCACATAAACAAAAATTGGCGCAAAGCGCAGAAGAATGGCACTGAAAAATGTGAACCACACAGCTTGTACATATTCACAGAAAAAAGGCCTCACACTTGTCCAATTTTAAAACGTTTTTCTAATTTGCGAGTTTTTAATAAATGTAATTCATTCTGGAAGCCAAACACGAATACGTTAAATCACTTGGGGGTATGCAAAGTGTTTACATAAAAAGAACTAGGGCAATTTCTGCAGCAGTTTTGGTTTACAGTGGTATACGTATCAAATGTTCCGCGAGCCGCTCAACGGGCAAGTGACCCGAAAAGGCCTGGGAATTTCGTTTAATTTTTTTGAGGAACGGAATTTTTTTTTCACGGAATAACTTAACATTTGTTCTCTCGTGTGCACAAGGGCCTGTATACAAAATTGTCGTCAAAACTAAAGATGGCGACCGGACACACCTCTTCCATATTTCGTGAAAACACCATATTGGTTTTTGAGATAGTTCGGGGATGTTGGTTTATGCATTTCGCTCCGTGTTTTCGGATCGCGTGAGCTTCTATTATTTCCCTATTTCATTGGTCTCTACGCTTCTGCCGTCACGCGGTGGTTTCAAATGTTGGCGAACATCCGTAATCACTGCAGTGGGTTCCCGAATGTGATAGCTCCCTCTTTTGGATGGCATGTTCATGATCCTCTATTCTTACATTGAAATAGCATCTGGTCAGGGTGATATAACTCCCGCCCGATGACAGAGAAGCCTACTCCTGAGGTGCAATGAATATGTTGCCATTATTCTTCTGCGTCACAGGTTCCTTTTAGCGTTCCTCCCTTTGGTACTGTTCCCTTTTTCAGCCTATCAGCCATGAATCACCAAACCCTGCTTGAGAGGCTTCCGTTAACCACTCAATTAGTGCGTGAGCTCCGGCAATCGTCTCAGTAAACTAAGGCTAGAATTTCAGAAGTCTCGATACGCACTCAAGATGAAGCAGAATGCAAATGGTGTGTAATTGCAAGTTTCCCGAGGTCGATCCAGCAAAATTAGGCTAAACGCAGAAACCGCGTTTTCTGCAGTTTTCCGAAACTTTATGAAACTACGCATTAGATCACCGCGAGTCTAATGAAGCGAGAACAAACAAGAACCAAGCCTACCACGCTGATCGCGTGATTCCTTTTTGCTTGCTTACCTCTGTTTCCTACGGGTTCATATCAAAGCACTGAGATATTAGTTTACGAATAAAGGGAAATAATATTGAGCTCGCATAAACTAAAACATTTAATTTCCACAGTATGTGATGACAATTTTGCCTAAGCGTTTTGTTTAAGCGAGACAGTGCTTAGCCGCTTGTGGAAGTTTTTTGGCGGGAACATGAATGCACTGACTTCTACCACTCACGTTGCTCTGCACGTGCGGTAGCTAGACAAAGCGCTTGCCCCTGGCGTCACTACGGCTGTGGTGTGGTTGTAACTTAGAGTGAATCATCGGTTTAAATTGCAGTATTGTATCTTGCCTTTGTTGGTCAGGAGATGAACGGAGAATCAGACTTTGTTTCCGAATCGCACGAACCTGGTTTCGTCTTCGCCATCGCCTTCTATCAACGATGAGGCAAAAGTAGGCGAATGCTTTTACATAAAACGAAAATATTATGCGCGAAGCGCAAATCCGTTTTCTTATCCTTGAAGATTGTGAGACTAAATTTTCATAGACTCTGCGTGTTGACTTCTGACGGTATTTGTAGCCCACTTTCAAGCCAAGTTCTTGTACACCATATCAGCAAAACATAACACAACTGCATACTTTATACAAAAAGCACGTTAGGCCGTGTTCAGACTGTTGTCGCAACTGTCGTAACATCTTTAAAGAATGACGTCATTCCATGTCTCAACCAACCGAACTGCGTGGCACCCCATTTTTTACGTCCATAGCTCACGATATGGCTCTTACGTCGGTAGTCTGAACATATCCCTAAGAGCCGGCTAGCGCACTGCTAGCTTGCTTAAGTATTGAGGTAGAAGGTTAATCTCGGTGATAATTGTTTAAATGAACAACGCCAACGCTGAAGCTTTATTACCGCAGCTCAACAAACACTAACCATCTGTGGCACCCCGCCAGACGCTAGCAAATCGCATTCTTAGCACGTGAGTGCAAAACTACCATAATTATGCAGATGAATAAAAAGTAGGCTTGATGAAGGTGAACTCCAAGGTCACTGAGACAAGACATTATGTGCCTTGAGAGAAAAACTGTGAATGTTCACTCTGCGACAGCATTCCGTGCGATTATAATCAGCCTATGGGCAGATTTTTCTACGTAGCCCTAATGAGCAACAGTGTTGTATTCCACTTACCACTGATCTGTCATCTGTTTCATGTACGCAAGTTGCTAAAATACCGGCACACTCGTTTTCCAAAGTCTCGCGCTAGAACGTAACGCTAACTGAAATAACACACCCGTACATTCATTTTCCAACAATTCGCAAACGCTTCGTGCTTCAAAGACGAGACTTTTTATAGTACGTCAGTCAATGCGCTCCTCCTGTATTTAACCTGTGATTTTATATCTTTGAAGGTAGCTTTCTATGCAATTAAGAAAATAGGTGCTTGGCGAGACCAATCAGATAACGTCGGGCTAGTGCTGTGGAGACCCGGATTAGATTCTAGCATCATCACACGTATTTTTATTCATGTGCTCTCAGAATTCATGCTAATGTTTACCGGACGACAACTGCGGGTTTACGCAGAATAGGGCACCTAATACTTCGGTATTAAAAGTGCCTGAAAATGACACACTTCAGCCCGTGACAGGCCACTATTGAAAGGAATTGGGGCTGGCTACGATTGAAGCACCAATGATTGTGGGCTGAGAATTCTTACTATCCCTCCCCTCTCGCGGCGGGAAGTGTGGCGCATTGTAAATAAGAGGCACCTTGTATTCATACGGAGAAGGAGGTTATCCCCACGCGAGAACTTTGCACCAGCCTTCCAAGTCGGGCAAAAACAAGAGAGATAAGACGCCATTCATCGCCCTTGAAGCCACCACTTCCTTTATTCTTCACCCTGTTCTTTCCATATTCACCTAGAACAACCACACACTGGTTTACACATTTCTTATTCATTGAAACGTTCATTGAGCTCGTGCGGCTGCTTAACTTTTGGCATAGTCACGCTTTGACCTCGGTGTTTGTATCCGTGTTTTGCAGAGCGGGGCTATTCGCATTCAGCTTCCTGGAATCAATAAATTAGCCGATCTCTGTCAAGCACGATAGCTTCGTTTTACTCTTGGTCATGTCCCGTACACTGCTCTCTGCAAAGCAACGTAAATGACTTCCTTTGACGATAGCAGACAGCTGTGATGCACTTCCGCCATACTACAGGCGACCACAGTTCACCATTTACACGGGATATAGCACAGCGCCAGATCGCGACTTCTCGAAAACATAAGGCTCAATAGCAGCTGCAGCTTCCGGCACCAAGTCAAGAGTTGTCGTTTGGGGGGAGGGGGGGGGGGACAGGGGCTTTGTACGCAGGATGCGAACTTATAGATGAATATGTTCTTGCTTTTCCCGTGCACTGTATGAGCAAGGGAGAGGGCAATAAAGCAAAATGGCTACCACCAACCTTATCGTCAGCAGCAGCCTATTTACGTCCACTGCACAAAGAAGGCCCCATCACATATAAACATCCAGCTGTGCCTGTGCTTGGCTGCTAGAAAGGCAGAGACAAGAGCTGAAATCGTAAAACTCGGTCGCGGGGATTCAGAGCACCTCAGGTGGTAGCGGTGAACTGATGGCCAGTTATTTTCTCACAGCCACGAAGCATGTTTGAGCGTCAAGAAAAACCGAAAGAGTGGTTTACGTAACGTTAGCGATATTTAAATTAGCTTTATTTGGCTCTATATAATATGTCCGGAAGACTGTTCGCCGCCATTCTTGCAGCCTTTCTGCTTGCAACATGCACGTACGTACCGTTAACCGTTCTAACTGCCCTTCATCTTTAACAATGATGTTGTTGAGCAAGTCGTGATTCTTCGTGACTGCAGTTAAAAATGTCAACAAACTGCCGCACGCATGCACGTGAACGTGGGCCTCGGGGCCCGCGCTCACGTTTATTAATTAGTGTTTATAATTGACCTACCCCTTTCACTCACTCACACCAAATGCCTTCTGTATGCGGATGATACGCCTATCTATGCATATCATAAAAACACCGCAACACTAGCACACCAACTTGATACAGACCTAAATAACGTGAATCTGTGCTGCAGTAGTAACCTCTTATTTATTAATCCAACAAAAACAACATTTATGTTATTTCTTTCACCTCAAATGACCATAAACGCTCTACCATCTGTATCATTAATTAACCACGTAATACAAATTTCTGAGACAGCCAAATTCTCTTGGTGTAATTTTAGATAAGGAACTTAAATATTATTATCACGCTCAATCACTGCTCCGAAACGTTTCCTTCGGTATTCATGTAAATATTAAGACGCGTTCATACTTTCAACCCCATATTATTCGAGCGTTGTACTATACGTGTATTCACCGTCATCTCTCTTATTGCTTATCATGCTGGGGAAACACGTTTTACGCATTTAGATCACCTCCAGCGTCTACAAAGAGAAGCCATTCGAATAATGACATTTAGTCCATTCCTGTCTCATTCGCAACCAATCTATCATACCCTAAACATTCTTCCGATTCAACAGTTATTCCGGTTAAAATAATCAATAATTGTGTATAAACTTATTAATAATGACGCGCACTTGACGGCATCAATATTAATTATCTTTTAAATAGCAATAGCACTAGGTTTGCTCAACGCAATAACCCTATTTTGCCCAACGCGCGTACAAATTACGGCAAATTTACCACCGCTTTCGCTGCCATATCCCTATGGAATACCATTCCCACTGAAATCAAAACATCGCGTAATGTTCATTCATTAACTCATCTCACTAAAAGATATTTGCTAGACGCACTTCAGCACTTCCCATGACTCTGCGTGAATCTACTCTGCTTGTTTAGCCTCATTACTTTCAGCTTTAAATAGTTACTCGAATTCATCTCTCCACAAATACTGGTGTTTTATTTATGTTTTATTTATTGTTATCTTTTCGAATTTTTATAAGTCACTATGTGCTAAAATTGTATTTAAACAACTTCTTCTGTGTTTTAATAATGGTATGCATATATGTTGTCTTTAAAGTGTTTTTTGCTTTGTCTATACTTATATATTAATTCTGCTTTTGTTACTTCTAAGAAATTACTGCATTTATTATGTAATATTCCCTAAATCTGTTTTGTCATAGGAGGTCCCCCCCCCCCGACAGTTTTTTGAACTTTGGGACCTCCTTCTGTAGCATGTTTATTGCATTCAACAATACTGTATTTAATATTTTTGAATAAACTTGAACTTGAACTTGAACTTGACGGCCCGGCAGTTAAAAATCCCAAGAAAATGCCTAACGCTCGTGTGCGCACGCAACGCGACGACCACCAAGAGTCCCCTGCGCTTGATTGGCAACCCTTAGGGAGATTGACCAAGACTGCGGCGACCTGCCGGCAGTTAAAAAGAACAAGAAAATGCCGAGCGGTCGTGTGTGCGTGCTGCGCAGCGACCGCCCAGCGCTCCCTGCTCATGTTTGTTAAGCCAAGCATACCGACTTGGGGAGATTTACTAAGATCGTCCGAAACAAACTCCAGTGTTCGCAGTAATCGGGGCACCACTTGCTCGGAACGAGAAAGACACCTCACAGCGTACGCCCTCCGAGGTGATGTCCAATGATTAACACTTCCAAAAAAATGAAAGAGGCTTACCCCTATAGCATAAATTATTGAGTAATGGTTGCTGCAGCAGCGAAGAAGACGCGAATCGGCTGCAATTGTAGACTTAAACCGTCGTGATGGTCGTAAAGGTTGAGTACAGCTTCGATACCTTCAATTCTTACGCGTTCGTGTGCGCTTGCTTCATTTTCTTGATCTTGTCAGACCAAAGTTCTCGCTGCTGAAAGCTGCAGCGTTTCGTAGTTGACCCGTCTGTTATTTCACACCTACAACTTTCCCACAAATGCCCTTATAATTGCCGCGATTGTAGAGGGTACATTTGATGTTCAGGAGTAACAACGCTCGGCATAGGTATTGGCACATTCTGAAGTTTCTTCGCGACTTGTCATTGCAACTGTTACACACACTGCTTACCGAAAAATAATACCATTTAATATGTCCCCTGAAAACAATTCTCTCATCAAACTCTTTTATTTCTGGCTCAGCACGGAAACGCGTCATGTCAATTTTAGTGCACGGTCGCTTCCGTCAGTAGGAGGTGTTTTTCAGTTTGCCGGTAAACCAGTATTCCTCTTCATGGATTGTGGTTAATTCTTATCACTAGCCCATTGGAGATATATGTAAGGGTTTATTTAGGAAATTCCCTTCAGGTTTCAGCTGCTTTTTCAATACCCCCTCAATGACCCAATAACAACGCAACAGCAAAAAGCCAAGAAGCCTGTGATGGTCCTTATTTTCTTTTCCAAAATGTCCACTTAGAAACAAAATGTTGCGTGTCACGGGAGGAACCGCGTCCCATTTTCTACATGTTTTCGTAGGGAAACCCAGTCAATGTGTTCTAGAATTTATCAATAGCACGACGACATGAGATATCATTTATTACCGGAACCAAATACATTGGAATTGTGCAATGCGACACGCAGTACTCCCTGTTAAGAAAGTAAACTTCTTCAACTTGCGACACAATGTCTAAACATTCAATGGATTTGATAGCATTTCTCACCCTTACGAGATGAAATATCGTGTCCAATTAAAAGCCCAATCTCCTCCGCCACAATACCAATCGTCTTCCTGCTGATACAAGTTTTTAAAGAAATCCGGCCAACTTGTAATATAATTCATCACCATGATGCATTGAAATCTAATCGCCAATTGAAAGCCCAATTCTTACTGTCTCTAGTGTAATCATCTTCTGTTTTCTGGGCGTTTTTAGAGCAAAGTTCAGTAAATGTGTGATAGCATTTTCCATCATGCGCAATAAATAAAATTGTGCACTTCGAAACGCACTCTTCTCAGTCCCAAACAAAATTAAAATAAATGTGAAATTAGAAACCGAATCTTCGAAACTTTAATTGCAGTATTCTCCCTTTGCTGGACGTTTTAAGGGTCAAATTTATTCTGCGTGGCAGAGGAAAAAATACGAGCAGAGATTTCGGTTTACATTTGCTTCGGTTATCCTCTTTAAAAAAATTCAGGGAAGCTTGCACTTATGCTCAAGACTTGAATCGCGAAGCTGTTGTAGGTGAGCATTGACGGTCACGTAGTTAGTTTCAGTAGCAAGCCCTTCCTTTAGGAACGCGGCCTCTTCTTCGGCCATGCCAACTGTCCGCGGCCGGGCCATGCGGAGAACTGTGAAGACGCTGTGCGCGAGGTCTCTGGTACGATGCTGAGCGCATGCGTACGACGACGCGAGCTCCCGCGCGAACGGCGCTGCTAGGATACAGAGCGCATGCGGACGCTCCTCTCTAGTGTTGCGCTGGCCGCTGTCACGAGGTGTGGAGTGCTGCTAGGGGAATCGACTACTTAACATAGCCCGAAAAAAGGGGACAGAAAGGAGATGCCGCTTTGCGAAATACACAAATAATAAGGCGTCTACAATGGAGGAGAAAAATTAATTGGTGGAACTATCAATACTGAGAAATAGAAGCAACGTTTCCGATATCCCAACTTACAACACGATATTAATGAAGTGAACTTACAAAATTTACAAGCTGAACTGCGACGAAGAAAGAGCTTGCTATTTCCAAAGACTACGTAATCTCAGTAGGAAGAAAGACTTAAAACTCACCGCACCGGAGATAAGGTAATCAACATCGTGAGGGGGTTCTATGCTTTATCCCAGCAGGCAACGTTACACCAAAACACAATGCCAGTTTCCTGAAGTATACATGTAACTAAAGTTATTCGTTTAAAGGAGTACCTTGCATCGTGCCATTGCCCCCCACAACACCAGCGCTTGTTGGCTTATATCCCAAGCACTTCATGCCGCACAAAAGCTGCTGGCATGTATGAAGTAAAACAAAACCATGAAGTAAAAGAAAGCATTTGCAAGGCTTGGGAGTGGGCTAGTTGGTGTTTTAGCATCTTGAAGTGCAGAGGTGCGCTGCCTGACACGAAACGTAGGACAGGGTTAATACCACAAAAATACCCCATAATGCGCCTCACCTTATCTGTTTTTGTGGTATTAACCCTGTCCTACGTTTCGTGTAAGGCAGCGCACCTCTGCACTTCAAGATGCTAAAACATTTGCGTACGAAATCTGTAATAATCAAACTTCCCTTAAGTGGAGATTTCTATTTTCACTTCGCTGCTGTTGATGCTGCATGTTAAGACACATGACTGGGGAAATGCCTGTGTGTTTGATTTTTAAGGTATTGGTCAATCAATTGCACACCATGGCTTCACATCGTGCTGGCGGTGCTTTCGGCGGTTTGCTTCGTGGTACCGCTTTTATGGAGGAACAAAAGTCGTACACTACCTCTCGGAACCCGGCTACCAAAGATGCCGCCAGCTCGATCTATTCGGGGCCACCTGCAGCTTACACGGGCAGACTTTTTCAGCAATCAAGCAATGAAGTGGGCCAAGGCATACGGACCAATTTTCAGGTAAGGCTTCCGGTCAGTTTCGCGTCGATTTTGCTCCACGTCCAGGCGCACTGTTCAATAACCAACTGTTTTTTCTGTTTCTTGCCATTTATTTTATTTTTGGGTTCTACGTTTATGAACACAGGCACAAATGTACACGAGAGGTTCCGACGAACCAAAGGCGTCCTTAAAGTGATTCGAATACTTTTAGCTGGGTTTCTCTATCTGTTAAAATGTAGCCTATTTAAAGAGCCCTGAAGGCACTCCAACGGTAGGCGTGTCTTGAAGCGTGATACAATCGTTAACAAGCTTTCGGTCGCGCCAGTTACCAAAGTGGACTTCAGCGCCGGTACACATAAATGAATTATTGGGAATCAAAGTGTATCAAAGATAATCAAAATTATTTAGGACGGATGACTAAGAAGCTACAGTGAAGAATGCAGTCTTTTGAGGTACATGACAAAGTAAATACAAAAATAACATCAGCTGACAAAAATAACATCAGCTGATGACGGCAACTCATTTACGCGGGTAATTAAATATCTATTTAATGTAAACATTAACGCAAATATGTAATTAACGTAAATACCCTGTGCCATACAAGCCGGCAGCTTGAATAATTTACGGGGGAATGTGGACGAGAAAGAGAATTTGTGTAGGCGTAAATATAGGGGTCATTACAAAATGGTCACGAAGGAAGAAGAAGGGTATGTCAATTTTGGACGTGAATATTCAAAAAGGATATGTGGGAACAAGTCAATCACCTGTCCGTTTTTAATGAAACGCCTCTCACTCTTTCTCGAATAATAGTCTTAAGAGTAACATGAGATACCGTGCGATTTTGTTATTTAGAGCTGCCGAGTTTTCAAAAAGAAGTATGGACAAGCTGCAACACGCTTATTGCAGCAATTTGCACGTTTTTTGGTGGGCAGCTAGGTACTTTACCTGTTTGGTGAAATTTCTTGTTTCAGTATTCTTCGGATTCTATTTGCACAGCTTTTTACAAGGCAATTTTGTGTCAGCAATATTTTCCTCCTTTCGCATTTTAAAGGGGCCCTAAATCATGTGCCGAATGTTATAAGGCTTGGAGCTTTCACTCTTTCCTCGCACCTCACAGCACTGTGGATGCTGCGAGCTAATAAGCTAGAGCAAAACAACATAGAGGCACCTTTCAGAGATCAGGTCAGAGCAGAGCATTTGCGTAGAGGTCAGAGCATTTGCACTCCGGGGTACCCGCAGCCATTGGCTCCGCTCAGTGGTGCGTCCGCCTTTTTTATTTTTAGCAGGTGCCGCGCATGCTCCCTATACTACTGGCTGCGTGGCACTACTTTTCGCCCCGGCCGTGCTAGCAATGGCAAGTAAGTTCTCTCAAAAAAGACACCATCGCCGCGATTATTCTATCACCGCTTTATCAAGCCGCGCCTACTACGATCCCCAGCACAATCTTTCACCCCGCTGTTATCCCCTTTCACGTATTTGTAACCTGAATTCCAGCAATAGCCCGGATCTGCCGGACCGCGACGAGGTTTAGCTGCAGCGGTGTGCCCATTTGTGCGCGGTCCATATGCACCGGGAAGGCCGATGGTTGCCGCGGTCACGCGCAGCGTTTGTGCCTGCAGAAGTCTCTATGCGCTTGCCAGCGCTATTTATATCTTATCATCATCATCACCAGCCTACCTACGCGCATTGCCGGGCAAAGGCCTCTCCCATTATTATCCAATTACGTCAGTCCTGCCCTAACTGCGACCAATTTATCCCCCCAAACTTCTTGATCTCATCTGCCCATCTAACTTTCTTCAGCCCCTGCCACGCTTGCCTTCCCTAGGGATCCACTCTATTACTCTTAATGACCAACGGTTATCTTGCCTTCGCACTAAATGCCCTGCCCACGTCCATTTCTTCTTAATTTCTACTCATATGTCCTTAACACGCGTTTGTTCCCTGATCCACTCCGCTCTCTTCTTGTCCCTTAGTGTTACACCTATCATTTTCCGTTTCATTGCCCTCTGAGTCGTCCTCAATTTCAGTGGAACCCTCTTAGTGAGCCTCCAAGTTTCTGCCCCGTAGGTGAGTACCGGTAAGATGCAGCTGTCGTACACATTCTTCTTCAGAAACAATAATGGGCTGCCATATATTATCAGAGAATCCCTTCCGAATGCACTCCACCCCATTCTTATCCTTCTTATTATCTCTGGCTCATGGTTGGCATCCGGGGTCACAACTTTGCCTAACTAGATATATTCACTTACCACTTCCACTGCCTCACCACCTATCTCAAACCGCTGTGCTGTCCCGAGGTTATTGATCATTACTTTAAATTCCTGCATAATATTTTCTGGCCCACGGTTTTACTCTGTTTGTCCAGTGTGGTAAGCATGCTTTGCAATTTGTCCCCCGAGTTACTTAGCAAGGCAACGTCATCAGCAAATCTGAGGTTACTGAGGTATTCTCCATTAACCCTTACTCCCACCTGTTCCCAATCCAGCGTTCGGAATACTTCTTGTAAACATGCTTTGGATAACATTGGAGAGATTGTGTGTAAGGGTTCCAGGCGCCAGCGACGCTGCAAAGTCGAACGCGTGGGAAGCGGCGGTTCCGAGAAGTGGGAATGAATGACTTTATGGCAGCCAGCTCGTTAAGAGCAAGCGGTCTCTGGGTCATGCCGTTCGCGGAAGGACACATTGTCTGGGGTCGCAGCTGCGCTGTCGCGTCGTTTTGGCCGAAGTGCGTGGTGTAGCCGTGGAAAAACATTGGTAGCCTGGCGACTCAAATGGAACCCCGAGGGCATGGCGGCCGCTGGCTCGGGCCCCACCGCAGTTTCCATTAGCGGGTTGTAAAATCATTTGGTCCGTCGAGCGGCTGGAGACGGGGAGCGTGGAGCTGTCAACTGGGGTTAGACAGCGGCCGATTTACGGCGATAGCTTTCCTTTTGTTGGCCAGTGCGCGCTCGGAGCGGAGGCGGGCGAGGGAGCGCGCGTTGCGGCCCGGGATGGGCGCGGCAGAGGCGACGCCTGAGCCGGCCGCCGCGTCCTTTTGTCCCTACGCGCTGTTTCTGGCCCACGGTCCAATTAACGGGGCATCGCCTGTCAACGCCGGAGAATCTTGGGACGCGCCGGGTCGTCAAGGCGGATGTTTATGGGTTTCAGCTGGCTTGAATAGCTGTCCTGTCTCGGACGAGATGCGTGGGAACAGGCATGCAGACCACGTTCGTGGAATCGTGTCCTTGGCGCTTGCACCTGTTTTCGCGGGTTTTTTGAGTGTTTGCTGTGTTTGGTTTGCTTTTGATATTTTCCTTCTTCCTGTTGTGAGAGAGGGTGACCGATGTCTCAGGGTTACGGGGGGCGTTGCCCACCGCGGTTTAAACCCGGATGTGGTAACCCGCCCAATCAGATCGCCAAGGGATGCTGATTGGCCTGTGCATCGGGGGTGGGGCCTAAGTAACCCATTAAAACCACGAGACACGAGGTCTCGGGGTCGAATCCTCAAGGTTTAATGTGATATGCACGGCCGGCGTATTGCCGGGCTAGCCAGGTTAGGCTAGGGAGGACCGCACCACTTGGGTAGCTTTAAGGTCAGGGTCCGTCGCTGACGGGGGTGCCGCGTGCACAACGTTTTAGCTGACCTATAACCCCATTTTATTTCTTACTCTGTCTATCTTCAGTCTGTAAATATTCTGTATATGTATCTCCGTGTAAATATACAGTTTTGAAAAACCCTCCATCAACCATCGTCGTCGTGTCGTCAAGTGCCGCAACCATCAGGCACCAACGCAGATCATCATCATCTTCAAGGAACAACATCGAACCTCTACAACCTTTGCTGGCGCAGTCGGCAGGATCTGCGACACACGGCAACAAGGAGGGCGACTACTGACTGAAGAACAAGTAAGAGCCGCATCTGCAACGCGGGGAAGACCTCGTCTTCCGGGAGCCCGGGCAGACAGCGGGACGGCGAGCGAGCGACAGCTCGCCGGGACCAGCATCATCGACGGAACCGCTGACACGTCATCGGAGAGACTGCTGGGGTAGCGGCGCATCGCAAGAGCGACCGCTGACACCGAAGACTGGGCACGGACAGTGCAGCGACGAGCAGCAGCGAAAGAAGCCACCGGGAGAAAGACGGAGAAGCGACGGGCGACTACACATCCGAAGGTGAGTCCCCTTTTTCTGTCACCCAGGGGCGAGCACTGCTGTCCGCATTGAGTCTTGGTGTTTCATGAACACGCGTTTCGGGCATTTAAACCCGGACAAGTGTAGGCTTGCAACGATGAGCGGGGACGAGGATCGAGAGCAGGGGGGAGGTTCATCTGACCCTGAGATGTCAAAGATGCAGCTCGAGCTAAGGCTGGTGTCCCAGCGTTGTAAAGCTCTCGAGCTTGAGCTCGAGGTGACAAGAGCAAAAGGAAATTCCGGAACAGGCGCGGGAGAGAATTCAGGTACGCCGCCTAGCCGTGACGCACACGCGGAGCTCCGTCACTTTTCGAAGCTGCTGGCGGGAGCGCTACCGAAATTTCCCACAGAGGCAGAAGTGCCCGTGTGGTTTGAGTCCGTCGAGAACACACTGGAGGCGTATGCGGTACCACGGGAATTGTGGGGCCAAATTGTCTTTCCGCTAATAGCGGAAAAAGTGCAGTTTTTGTCGACGCGCCTCACACCATCGGAACACAAAGCTTACGAGACGCTCAAGAAAACTGTGCTCGAAGAGCTTAAGCTTTCAGCAGGAGAGTATCTCAGGCGGTTCCTCACGACGAGGAAAAGGGCAAACGAAGGGTGGCGACCGTTTGCCACGCGTATTCAGAGCTACCTCAATTTCTACCTGGACGCGAGAGGGGTGAAGACGTTCGATGAGCTGGTGGAGCTACTAGTAGCAGATCAGCTCAAAAATAACCTCTCGGAAGGCGCACTGCGCTACGTGACGTTGCAGGAAGGGAACAAATGGGAGAAAGCTTCCGCTTTGTCGGCCCGTTTGCAAACATTTGAGGAAACGGAGGGGAAAGGCAGCGCATCCAAGAAAGCAGAAGCAAAGGATGCCCAGTTCCCCTATGTGCGGCAAGAGAAGGGAGCTAAAGAACCGCCGAAGCAGGGTGCCGCGAAACAGTTCGGTGATAAGCGGGCGCCAAGGGGATGTTTCGCGTGCGGGGCTCTCGGTCACCAAAAGGCAAAGTGCCCGCACGGTACAAAAAAGCAGCCAAGCCAGGCTCCGAGCAACACCAACAACAGCTTGTCGGCGCGGGTGGCGACAGAGGGGGTCAAGGGCGCGCACAGTGAGCTGCAGCCAGTCACTCTGAAATGTTTGAACAGCCAGATCGGCGCGATCCTCGACACGGGGGCAGAAATCACGGTCCTCCGCGAGAGTGCCGTTCCCGCGGAGTTAGTTAAGCCGCATGGCACCATTGGCCTAGTTTCCGCCTTTGGGGAGAAAGTGAACGCCAAGTTGGCGGTGGTGCCCCTAAACATTGCGCGCGAGACGGGCGTGTTCGCCGAGATAAGAGAGACAGTGCCAGTGCTCTGCGCGCTAACTGACAAGCTCGTTTCACGAACAGATTGCTTGCTTTCCCGAGAAGCGTGGGAGTCGCTCACAAATGAGTGCGACATGAAAGGGCTCGTAACGGTGGGCGAGGAGGAAGCGACCGCGCGCGCGGAGATCGAGCTGGCGGGGCGCGAGGCCGGAGAGGCGCGAGAAGGAACCGAAGGGCTCCGGGTTGCGGTTTCCCAGATAGGCGCGAAGGGTGGCTGCAGTCAGAGCAGGGAGGATAATGCCGGAGGAGAACAATCGGGCCTGGAAGAGGCGGGCGAAAGTAGTGCGTCCGCCGAATTCCGGAGGGCGCAACAAAGCGACGAGACTTTGCAAAGCGCGTGGAAAAACGGCAGAACAGGAAAGGGAGGAATGATCATCCGCGAAGGGCTCCTTTACCACAAAGACAAGCTACTGGGGCAGCCGGTGAGGCAGCTCGTCCTTCCCGAGGGTAGGCGAAAGGAAGTGCTCCAGGTGGCTCACGAGTCTAACTGGGGGGGTCACCTGGGCTTCCGTAAAACAAAGGCCAGGATAAAATACAACTTTTTTTGGCCAGGCATGGAAGACGAGATTAGGCGCTACTGCAGCAGCTGCCACGGGTGCCAGACAAGAGCAGACCTCCGACACTCCGACAGTGTACCTATAGAGCCACTGGTGCGGCCGAAATACCCTTTCGAGCAGGTCAATGTCGACGTGATAGGCCCACTTGAGCCGCCGTCGGCTAGGGGCCACAGGTACGCGTTGTGCATTGTCGACCTGTGCACACGGTGGCCGGAAGTGGTGTGCATGCGCTCCTTGAGTGCCAGGGCGACTTGCGACGCCCTGTTGAGCGTGTTCACCAGGACGGGCATACCCGAGGTTATCGCATCTGACTGCGGAACTAACTTCACCGCGGAGCTCACGAAGGAGTTTCTGGGAAAACTGGGCTGCTCCCCTAGGTTCTCGACGCCGGGACACCCCGAAAGTAACGGAGCCGTCGAAAGGTGGAACCGCACTTTTAAGAACATGTTGGCCCACACTATACAAAAAGAAGGGAGGGACTGGGACAAGTTCGTCCCGTTCCTGTTGTGGGCTTATCGGGAGGTCCCGCACGATACGACGGGGGTTGCACCCTTTCAGATGCTTTACGGGAGAACGCCAAGCGGCCCGCTCTCCGTAGCAAGGCGCATGTGGGAAGGAGAGGGCACCGTGCCGGCGGCTCTAGGGCCGTCCCCATCGGCGTACATGAGAGACATGATGGCGAGGCTAGATCGCGCCGCCGAGGCGGCCGAGCTAATGAGCAGGAAGCAGCAAAACGCCTACGCGAGCCAATTCAATAAACGGGCTGCGTACAAGAGCTTTCAAGCGGGCGAAGCAGTTTTGGTGTTCGACGATCAGCGCCCCGGGAAAATGTTTCCTAAATGGAAAGGACCCGGCACGGTCGTCGGAGGGCATCGGGAGCACTCATACTTCGTGGAAATGCCAGAAGGAGGGAGAAAGCTTGTGCATGCCAGCAAATTGCGGCCCTACCAAAGCAGAGTGAGCACAGTGGGTGTTATGTTTGACGAGGACGGGGCTTTTGGTGAGGTCGACTATGCGCCTCGGCTGACAGATGAGCGTTCCAGTGGCATGGTCCTCCCAGAAAGCATGACAGCTCATCTGGAGGAAAGAGCCAGAGCTGACATTCGAGCAGTGTTCGCAGAGCACGAGGGCTTGTTTGAGGACAAACCAGGAATGGCCAAGGTGAGGGAACACTCCATTCTGTTAGAGGAAGGGTTCACCCCAAAATCGTGTCGGCCCTACCGCGTACCCGCCGCATTACAAGGGGAGGTGAGCAGGCAGGTCGATGAGCTCCTTGAGGGAGACTTGATTTTCCCTTGTGAGAGCCCACATGCACATCCAATTGTATGTGTTGCTAAGAAGGACGGCTCATTGAGGATATGCGTGGACTACCGTAGGTTGAACGCCGGCACTGTAGCGGACGCGTATCCCATGGCCCTGCAGCAGGAGCTGATAATGAGAGTAGGCAAGGCACGTTTCATAACTCTACTCGATCTCCGGAGGGGATACTGGCAGGTGCCGTTGGCGCAATCGGCTCAGCTCCTAACCGCGTTTGTGTGTCCCAGAGGGCAATTCGCGTGGAGGGTTATGCCTTTCGGTCTCAAAAATGCCGCTCAGACTTTTCAGCGAGCAATGAATGAGCTCTTGCTGCCGCATTCCGAGTACGCCTGCGCCTATTTGGACGATATCGCGGTATTCAGCGAGACGCTCGGGGAACACCTGCAGCATTTACGTGCGGTCTTCACGGCCTTAGAGCGGGTAAACCTTCAGGTTAAGCTTGAGAAGTGTCAAATCGCATGTGGTTCTATACGCTACTTAGGGCACGTGGTAGGATCAGGGACGCATGCGCCAGACCCAGAAAAGTTAGCGGCCATACAGGGCTTGCAAGCACCAACTACTAAAAAGGAACTACGTAGTGTGCTGGGGCTATGCGGCTATTACCGAGGCTACGTTCCGAACTACGCCGAGGTGGCGAGGCCGTTGACAGAACTGACGGGAAAGAGGGTTTCTAACAAGATACCGTGGTCCGCCGAAGCCGAAAGCGCGTTCAAACGGCTCAAAGCAGCGCTTTCTGAGGCAGTGACGCTTGCAACGCCAGACCAAAACAAGCCATTTTGGCTTTACACTGACGCCTCCGCGTTTGCAGTGGGCGCTTGCCTGTCGCAGCGTGCTGCAGATGGCTCTGAGCGCCCAATAGCGTTCGCCAGCCATAAGTTCTCTCCCACGCAGACCAGATGGTCGACAATCGAACGGGAAGCATTCGGGGTTATATGGGGGTTGAAGAAGTTCGATCTTTGGCTCTTCGGCGCTCAGGTGACGGTGGTGTCCGACCATAACCCGCTCTCGTTCCTCACCCTGACTACGCCTCAGGGCGCCAAGTTAACGCGCTGGGCGCTAGCCCTACAAAGGTACAATGTCGTTGTACAGCACAGAAAGGGAAGCGCTCATGACAATGCTGACGCGTTGTCACGGGTTCCGAACGCATGTTGGGATTCGGACGGCAGTGCTCGTGACTGGGTGACGGGGAGGGAGGACTCAGGGTTGCAACAGTGACCGACCACGTTGCTGATAGAGGCAACGGTGGAAGTGGTGTGTGCGTGCGTGCCAGTGATCAGCGGGGCGCAGTGGACTCGAAGTCGAGTTACGAACAATGTGCTGAGCTGGAGACATTTCCTTCCTTGTGGAACTCTAAGGATTTTGGGAGTTTCCTTGTGCGGAGGGGTTACGTGTGGTTTTGCATTGCCGCTTTTCTCGCCTGTCTTGTAAATAGTTGGTGTTATTCCCGTAGTGACCAGTGGGCCCCTACGTGAATCTTGTGACGGGCGTGTAAGGGTTCCAGGCGCCAGCGACGCTGCAAAGTCGAACGCGTGGGAAGCGGCGGTTCCGAGAAGTGGGAATGAATGACTTTATGGCAGCCAGCTCGTTAAGAGCAAGCGGTCTCTGGGTCATGCCGTTCGCGGAAGGACACATTGTCTGGGGTCGCAGCTGCGCTGTCGCGTCGTTTTGGCCGAAGTGCGTGGTGTAGCCGTGGAAAAACATTGGTAGCCTGGCGACTCAAATGGAACCCCGAGGGCATGGCGGCCGCTGGCTCGGGCCCCACCGCAGTTTCCATTAGCGGGTTGTAAAATCATTTGGTCCGTCGAGCGGCTGGAGACGGGGAGCGTGGAGCTGTCAACTGGGGTTAGACAGCGGCCGATTTACGGCGATAGCTTTCCTTTTGTTGGCCAGTGCGCGCTCGGAGCGGAGGCGGGCGAGGGAGCGCGCGTTGCGGCCCGGGATGGGCGCGGCAGAGGCGACGCCTGAGCCGGCCGCCGCGTCCTTTTGTCCCTACGCGCTGTTTCTGGCCCACGGTCCAATTAACGGGGCATCGCCTGTCAACGCCGGAGAATCTTGGGACGCGCCGGGTCGTCAAGGCGGATGTTTATGGGTTTCAGCTGGCTTGAATAGCTGTCCTGTCTCGGACGAGATGCGTGGGAACAGGCATGCAGACCACGTTCGTGGAATCGTGTCCTTGGCGCTTGCACCTGTTTTCGCGGGTTTTTTGAGTGTTTGCTGTGTTTGGTTTGCTTTTGATATTTTCCTTCTTCCTGTTGTGAGAGAGGGTGACCGATGTCTCAGGGTTACGGGGGGCGTTGCCCACCGCGGTTTAAACCCGGATGTGGTAACCCGCCCAATCAGATCGCCAAGAGATGCTGATTGGCCTGTGCATCGGGGGTGGGGCCTAAGTAACCCATTAAAACCACGAGACACGAGGTCTCGGGGTCGAATCCTCAAGGTTTAATGTGATATGCACGGCCGGCGTATTGCCGGGCTAGCCAGGTTAGGCTAGGGAGGACCGCACCACTTGGGTAGCTTTAAGGTCAGGGTCCGTCGCTGACGGGGGTGCCGCGTGCACAACGTTTTAGCTGACCTATAACCCCATTTTATTTCTTACTCTGTCTATCTTCAGTCTGTAAATATTCTGTATATGTATCTCCGTGTAAATATACAGTTTTGAAAAACCCTCCATCAACCATCGTCGTCGTGTCGTCAAGTGCCGCAACCATCAGGCACCAACGCAGATCATCATCATCTTCAAGGAACAACATCGAACCTCTACAACCTTTACTTTGTGTCTCCTTGTCGGACGCCCTTCCTTATAGGTATTTTACTGCTCTCCTTATGGAGGATGATGGTAGCCGTGGACCCATTCTAGATATCCTCTAGTATTCTTGCACAATGCTCATCTACCCCCTGGTTCCGTAATGCCTGAATAACTGCTTGGATTTCCACCGAGTCAAATGCTTTCTCATAATCTATGAAGGCTGTATATAGGGGTTCAGTATACTCAGCGCACTTCTCTATCACTTGATTGATCGTGTGAATATGGTCCATTGTTGGATGGCCTTTACGGAACCCTGCTTGCTCTTTAGGTTGACTGAAATCTAAGGTGCCAGAAATTCTGTTAGCGATTACCTTGGTAAGTACCCTGCAGACGAGTGACAGTAAGCTGATCAACCTGTAATTGTTCAAGTGCTTCATGTTACCTTTCTTATAGACTAGGATGATGTTCGCGTTCTGCCAAGATTCCGGTACACTTGCGGTCATTAGGCATTGCGTATACAGGTTTTCCAGTTTTTCAAGAACAATTTCTCCGCCATCTTTCAAGAGGTCGGCTGTTATCTGATCCTCACCAGGAGCTTTGCCCCCTTTCATTTCTTTCAAAGCCTTCCTTACTTCTGTCGTTACTGGGGGGATGTCCATCTCCTCTGAACTACTTTCTCGCTCGGGGTTATCCTGGATGTCCAGGCTACTGTACAGATCTTTCTAGAACTCCTCGGCTAGTAGGACTATTTTATGCCTATTTGTGATGACATTGCCTTGCTTGTCTTTCGGTGCATACATCTGATTTTCCTCCCCGCCTAGACGCCTCTTCAGTGTTTTCAGGCTGTCTCCGTTCTTTACAGCATATTCAATTATCTCCATATTATACTTATGTATGTCAGCTGTCTTAAGCTTATTGATTAACTTCGAAAGCTCCGATAGTTCTATTCTGTCAGCTAGGTGGTGATTGTCATGACTTGCCGTTTTCTAATTAGATCTTTCTTCGCCTGGGAAAGTTTACCAGTATCCTGTCTAGCCATCGTGTCCCCGACATCTACTGCACACTCCGTGATAATACGTGTAAGATTGTCGCTGGCTCCGGTGTCGTAAACTCTGCTTTCCTGGTAAGAGCTCAATATCGTATCTACAGTGCGATTCTGAATTTTTCAACTTTAGGTCTTACTGCTCGCTCAATAATGGGCTACTTTCGTACTAGCTTGTCACGGTCCCTCCTCAAATCTAGCCTAATTCGAGATTTTACCATACGGTGTTCACTCCACCTTACCCTCCCGAGCACTTCTACATCCTGCACGATGCCAGGGTTATCGAACAATATGAAGTCTATTTCACTTTCTTGCTCCCCATTCGGACTCTTCCACCCCCCCTTCTGGCTCTCCCATTTGCAGAATAAAGTATTCATGATGTGTAGATTATTCCGTTCTGCGAACTTGACTAGTAGGTCCCCCCAGTTATTCCTACAGCCCAGACCACAGTTCCCAACTGCCTTGTCTTCCTCCTGATTCTTGCCTACTTTTAGCATTGAAGTCTCTCATAACAACAGTATACTGTGTTCGTACTTTAGCCATTGTCGATTCAACATCTTCACTACTTGGTCGTCGTAGCTGGATGTGGGCGCGTAGCCCTTTACCACCTTGAGTTTGTACCTCCTAGTTATCCTAATTACAAGACCGGCTACCCTTTCGTTAATGCTATAGTATTCGTCTATGTTGCCAGCTATGCTTTTATTGACTATAGATCCCACTCCCACTTCTCTTCTCTCAACTAGACCATGGTAACATAGGACGTGTCCATTTTTCAGCATCGTAAAGGCTTCACCTGTCCATCTAAACTCACTGAGCCGTATGACATCCCATTTAATGCCCTCTAATTTCTCGGACAACGCCTCTACACTTGCTTTGCTGGATAGAGTTGTGTTAAACGTTGCCAGGTTCAGATTCCAATGGCAGCCTGTCCGGCTCTAGGGCTTTTAGCACCCTTTGCTGCGTAACAGGTCGGACCGCCACCGTTGTCAGTTGTTTCGCAGCCACTGGAGACTGAGGGCCGTGGGTTAATTGGCGTATTCATGGGAGGTTGTGGCCATTAATCTACACCAGAATGGCCAATCCTGCTCTGGTGAGGGTGTGCGTTACCGGCAATGGCCGCCGGGGTCAGGCCGCACCTCAAGCCCCATTCTGAAATTCCATCAACACGCGGATTTTTCTTTGTTTAATCCGGTGGGACTTATCCGGCACCGGGATTTGAACCACTGTCCTTCTGCACGCGAGGCGAATTCTCTACCTCTACACCACCGCTGCAACCTTAACTTGTAAACGGCGCGCTATATCGATAAACTCAGCTAATCTCGTGTGACGGATGGTGACGGTCGACATTCGTCCCTACAAACATACGCCGTGCCGGAGTATCGCTCTCGTAGATGCCTCCGGAGCCGCCGAAACACCCTGCGGCTTCACCCAGAGCCGGAAACACTGATTGGTTGCAGCATTTGATGAAACCCGCCAATCGCGGTGCTGTAGTCTTCCTTGTTCGCTGCGACGAAGGGCCGACGTCAAAAGCAAAAAAGCTACTTAAAAGCTCCGTTGAGTGATGGCAAGACTTTACATGTAAACACGGAAACAAAAGGGTGCTTATCAGCGATAGCGCACTTGACATCGCGACCTATTTAGGGCCCCTTTAAAATCCGTCATCAGGCACCCATCATTTTAGTGCTTCGCCAGTGTTGGCACTCTCGCTACCTGGAACGCTGCGCGGCTTAATGGTACTGCCTTCATTCGAAGGCGTTGCAACATTTTGGCAGTGTATAGAAATGGTGATTCAGCTTTGGTGCCGTTTTTGGAAGAGTATAAAACGTGTACCAGATGAACACTCCAGACTAATAGCAGCAGCGCACTAGTCCTTACCCGGTCGGTGGTTCTTGGAAACTTCCTGATATTCTTCCTGGTATTTGCTATACCCATCACCTGAATCCCCTTTCAGACTTAGGCAGAACTTCAAGTATGTGGTGGTACTGAACAATATCGAAACTATAAGACCTTTCTTTTTAAAAGACGAGTTACTAAATCGGTCTGCATGGTATGTTCTGGACTTTGAAAACTACCCGGGTAAGTGAGCCAATTTGGATCTCTCCAAAGTATAAACAACATAAGTACACTCTGCAACAAAAGCGGCAAAGTTCACTCAAATCTTTGGGAAAATTTGATGCTATCACTGAAATTAACGTCATAATTGCCCTCGTCCATGCAGAAATAGCTAAATAGACGTCATCATAGCTGGCACCGACGCGTTGACGCTTAGAGGCACAAACATTTACAGATTGAAGTAGCTTCTAATGAAGAATCTGATTTTCGCTGTATCCTTCTAGAAGAGTAACATTCCGTAAATTACCCACGTTTAAGTTTAATACCTTCACCCTGGCTATCACCGCGTCAGATTCTTACGAGCCAAGCTGACGTTTTTAGCATCAATGTTATTGCTAAACTTTACTGACCTAGTAAAAATTGCGACAGGTTATATTGCAATGTTCTCGATGGCGGCAATAATACACTGGCTATACTTGAACGCACATTCCCTCAAGATGCGCTACTGGCCATTAAAATCTGCGTTTCGTATATTCGTATTTGAAAAATGATGTGGATAGAGTGGAGTGGAAAAGAATATAGGCCTTGATCACGGCAATTGAAGGGCGAGCGAATCAGCGAAGAGGAAAGTTGCGAGGGGGTACAACGAAGTAACAAATAAGATGGGAGGGGAAGTAGGTAGGAAGGAGGAGAGGAGGAGAAAATAGAAGGAGGCGACAAAAATTAGGAAAAATTCCAAGCTCCTTCAAGAGCAGCTGAAACTAGTGAGCCAGGATTACATGGCCATCTCAGAAGTACGGCAATATTGCAGGGCAGGCCTGTTGTGCCGATCCAAAGACCACTATTGTGTAACGGACCTGCTGCGGTGCACATCGTTTGCCTCGGTTCCCGTGAACGCCTTAATTCCGCCGCACCTCGCTTGTGAAGGGAATTGTTCGGGTCGTTGATCCCACAGTCCCCTGAAGAAGTACTAGAGGAGTTCAAATTGGTTGGTATGACGGCAGTCTACCGCTGTAGCATAGTGAAGAATGGAAAGCGGATGCCTACCGCGTCCATTATCATGACTTTTGCAGGACTAAAATGTCCTCTGAGGGGATGGCATGGCCGCTGGTGCATAGGGTAGACCCTTTGGAGCCTAGGCCACTGCAGTTCTGGAAGAGTTGGAGATTTGACCACACATTTCGGGGATGTAAGTCAAGTTTCAGGTGCAAAAAGTGTGCAGACAGTCATGATGCCCAAACCTGCCGATCAGACATCGAATTCGGCGGTCCCTGTAAGGGAGCCCACGAAGCAACGTATTCGAACTGAACGGCCACGTCTCATGAATATGCCTTATTAGAGATAACGGGAAAAAACCGCTGCTCTATAGGTTTGAGGCGTCGGGTCTGTTGAAAAGTCGTACTCAGGGTTATGCGCTGCAGTTCACAAAACCAGTGCCGCTACTGCCGCCGCGTTTCCAGCTACTCTAACTCCAGTAATTGAAACGTCCGTCACGCAGGTAATGCAGCAAGTGGTCGCTCTGCTTATCAAGTCTCTTCTCACGCTGACTCATATCACAAGCCTTTTGGCGACAAAGTTAGGATCCTCACTTATGGTTGTTCCTATTGACCACCAGGCCCAATGTTCTACCTCTGAACCTCAGCTTGTAACTCAGTCTGAAACACATGATGCCCAGGCCATTGCAGGTTGCTCCTCAAGGAATACAGCGGTATCAGATTCAGACTGGGATAGCGACGAGTCGGTCGCTCCAAAGGGAGTTCAGGTTGTTAGTAATGACAAGGTTGCAAAAGCTGCCCCGTCTGTCGACATCCACGGCTCCTCCGTCATAGAAGTGAATGACGTTTCTGCAACTACGTTTCTCCCCACAAAACATAAGAGGCGTATGTTCCCTCTAGATGAAGCTAAGGCTGCACGCAAGCAACCAGCAAGCAGAAAGGCACAACGAGCAAGCAAAAAGGCATCCCCAACGACTGCAACTAATGGCACTCATATGCTGGGCGCCATTGTTGCGTCCACAGTACTCGAGCCAGTATAGCATCTCTGAAGGTTGTTCAGGGAAACTGCCTCTCCATTAATTCTTCTTTTGGTAATTTTGTCCAATAATTCTTTTCCATTAATTCTTCTTAAAGTGTCTTGTTGCAAATTACAATCCCGATGTTGTCATTTTTCAAGAATCATGGCTTACTAAACACAAATGTTTTGCTTTGGGAAATTATTGGGTCCGCAGGTTAAACCGCAATAGTAGAGGGGTGGATTACTAACCTTAGTTTCTTCAAACCTTTGTCATAGAGCATTTACCTCGTTGAAACTGATGTCACCCAGTGGCGAAGTTCACGCGGTAAAATTGGTTCTTCCTGGGAGTCCTCCGATCTCCCTCGGAAATGTGTACTTTCCGGTAGACTTCCGTAGAGTAGTTAAACTGGACAATTTTATAGCCAGTAAATCGAGAGTTATTGTGGCCGGTGACTTCAATGCTCACCACGTTTCTTGGGGCTTCAGAACAAATACTCATGGTTTAGAGCTCTGGCACTAGCTGGAGCAGCATGGTCTTTGCTGTCATAATTCCCGGGCAATGGCATTTTCGCGTGCGGGATCTCGATCCGCCTTGGACTTGACCTTCGCCTCAGGCAATGTACAAGTCTCGTCCTGGGGTACATTATTATGCGGTTCAGCAGTGATAATTTTCCTATTGAGTTTACAGCCGGTATCCCCCTAATTAGAATTGAGGTCAGAAAACAAAACATTTTTATGCTCAACTTTATCAGGGGGCATAGTGGGATTGCTTTGCATCAATGCAGACCACTGATTCCATTGTAGAAGCTGAGCGAACGATGGAGGCTTTGCAGGCAGCAGCAAAAAGCGCTGAGTTCACAGTCACAGTTCCGCCCAGACAAATGTCTTTAACTGGTGGAACACTGATTGTAGCCGAGATAATCACCGTAGAAAAGCAGCTCTGAGGTCTCTCCTGCACAATCACTGTCCGGTAACTTGGATAAACTATAAGTACAAGGAAGCAGTGTTCAAACGTATAGTCGCTAAAGCTAAAATGGATCACATAATAAAAGTCAATGACTTTCTTTCGAATTCTAAAAATAACGCAGCGCGATATAGGTTCATGGCGAGCAACCGGGTGGTTTCTCTCCAGCAGTTACAATCATCATAGGTCTTGACTTCTGCTGAAGAGGCACGCATTCTTGAGCGCTCTGCTAGAGGTCTTGCGGTTCGCTTTTCTTCTCGTTGTAATAACTTCCGTCTTATCGGTCCTCCAGAAACGGATGATTTTATGCAAGTCTCATCTTTTGATCTGACGGCGGCCTTGTCCATCACACGATCTGCGGCGCCGGGGCTTGACGGCGTGACTATTGGTGCTGTTAAATTTTTGGCTGAGGAATTTGAACCGGTTCTATTGAATGTAGTATAATAATTTCATCCCTCAAGTTTTATTGGATGCCACTCAACTGCAAAGTGTGCAAGATAATTTTGCTCCAAAAAAGCCAGGTCAGGGTTTCGATTTAGACAACTTAAGGCCCATTGCTCTGACCTCTAACCTGATACAATTAATAGAGCGAATAGTAATTAAACGAATGGCTTGGGTCATGCAGGACAGGCCAGTACTTAGTCCTGCACAGATTGGCTTTAGGCGGGGATGTTTTATTTGGAATGCTCATGTGGAGGTAGAGGCGAGGATCCGCTTAGCACAAAAAGGAAAAATGGTGTCGGCATTAGTGACCTTAGATGCAGCTAAAGCTTCAGACAGTGTCGAGCATAGTATCTTACTCAACAAACTAGCCTGCAGAAACCTGCCTCCATACCTGTTTGCTTGGATTAGGGAATTTTCTGCCGATCGGGAATTCTTTTGTACGAACGGAAGGCTATTTTCAGGAGGGTTTCCACAAACTAGAGGTGTGCCTGAAAGATCGGTTTTATCTCCTTTACTTTTCAACATCCTTATAAGTGACATTCGTCTTCTCCAAGATGTAACAACATGCGTTTATGCGGATGATATTGCGTTCTTTGCGGCCGAAGTCGACATTCATTTTTTATATGAACGTTTTAAGGCCTATTTATCTCTGTTGGAGACATGGCTTGAGAGCATTCATTTAAGGTTAAATCTGTCGAACAATGCTCTACTTGTCTTCGCGGTTGCAGAACCAGTTTCAATTTTTCTCGCTTACAAAAATCAAGTCATTCCGCAGGTGGATTCGATGAAGTATCATGGTATTACATACACTTCTGCTCTTAATTGCCATACACATATTAACGCATCAGTCACGAAAGCGGAGAGAGCATTTGGTCGCATTCAAAGGCTATGTGGAAAACCAGCAGGAATACTCCAGGACACACTTGTGCTGTTGTACCGATCCTACGTCCGGCCAGTCATGGAGTTTGGCTGCGTCTTGTTTTGCAATTGCCCTATCTACAAACTGCGACCGTTATACCTTTTGGAGAGGAGCATTCTTCGATTTCGCCTTCGCCTCCCCCGGTTCGTCTCGAACCGGGCTTTGTACTTAGAGGCACGCGTTTCTGAACTCAGGGTCCGATTTTTCTTGCTGACGGTTCAAACTTACCTCCCCATGTACGGAGCCCCCTCTGTAGCTGCCAAGCCAGTGTTTATTTGGGATACGAGTTTATTTTTTACATCCCTGTGGCCTAAACCTATTTCCCCGGAAGTGCTATTCATGCAAACGTGCCAGGATTGCACTTCTGTTAAGCTATATGAAGTTATTCCGGTATCCACTACTGAGCGAGAAAGTGAGTTCTTCTTTAAAAACCCCTTCTCCTCGGCTGCAAAACTTCTCCCACGCTCTCTATTAACCGTTATTTTAAATGAATATTTATCCAAGTATCCTGCTTCTTCTGTTATTTATACTGATGCATCTAACATAGCGGGAAAGCTGGAATTGGCATCTTTTCACAATCTCTAGATTGAAGTAATTTGCTACAAATCCCGGACTACACACTCATTTTTATGGCAGAACTTTTAGCAATAGCTCTCACTCTGTGGAAATTACCGCAGCATGTACCATAAATCATGATATTACCCGATTAGATGTCAGTTATATAGGCATTACCTACCTCTTCCGACTCTCCATTGTACCGCACATTATAGTTTTTTGTTCCAAGGTACGTCAAGGAGGTACGTTTGTCTTGGGTCCCTGGCCATACGGACATCAGGGGCAACGAGCTAGCAGACCATATAGCTAATCTCGCGGTCACAGCTCTCGTTCAATTCAGCATACCTAATCTGGCTCTTTTTGTTTCTCCAAGATTAAGACGATATTGGCCTTTAGGCGCTACTCGTTCAGATTCACTCCTATCATTTGAAGAGTATCAACATTTACAATTCGGCTGGAATGTTCATTTTTGTGGTTCTCGCAATGCGAAGTTACCTTCACCGAGCTGCGCTGCAGGATTCCAAGGCTAAATTTCTATCTGTTCAGATCAGGGCTTTCACCTACAGAACTACGTGTGCGGTGCCAGGTCCCTCAAACATCGAACATTTTTTTCTCGCCTCTCGCCGTTTGTCAGCACATAGACAACTTCTTTTGAAGGACCCAATTTGGTGTTTGGGGTTGTCTTTATTAATTCCACTTATATTAGCTAATGGCACAACAAATTTGGAGTATGCAAAGAAGCATATAGATATTTGCATTCAACATTTTTGTTTGAATTGCTAAAGGGTGCAAATTAATGATAATTCGGGTGTTATTCATAACGAAGTTTCCTTTTACGGCATCTGTCTTTCCGCAAATAAATTAGTATTTTGAGGTCCTCACGTATTTCAACAACCAAGTTAGCACTGGCCAAACCCCCATTGTGGTACATGCCAAAAACTGAGGGCATCATCATCATCATCGATATGAGGGAACCCCTCCTTTTATCCTCCTTTTTCTTTCTTTTCTCCTTAGCTGGAAGGAGATGAGAGGCTGGAAATGTGGCAGAAAGGATTATTCTAAAGTAGTAGAGAAGATGGGGTGAGGGAGAAATTATGAGTGAGAGTTTTGGGAGAAAGAGGTACTCGCTGCTCGCTGCGCGCAGTAGTCGCTGCTAGCAGCGAGATCGAAGGGAGTGGCAGGCAACTTCGGATTGAAGTGGTAAACGTAAACAGGGTATTGGGCAGCATTAGACACAGGCAACCTGTTCAGTGGGCAGGATTCGCATCAGCCTCAGGCTAGGAAACAAGGAAGGGTGGCCCTTAGGTGGGAGGGCGGCAGCTTTTTGGGGGGGCTCCGCAAAGCTAAGGAAGGCGACCTACGCGAAAAATGGGAAGCGAGGGACTTAGGCACACTCAACGATGGGAGACAGACAGGGCAAAAGCTTACCGGGGAACCTATAGACATAGCTGAGAATACGGACAAAGACGATTCAAGTGGAAACAATAGCGGGAACAATTTAGTAAAACACAGAAATAAACCACGTAAGTGAAAAGCTAAAAGAGAAAAAGAAATGCAATGAATATTTAATGAGTTACATAAATATGCAGAGCGAAGGAAACCTGGTAAGTGGGCAGAAATCAAAAACCAACTTGAACGGGAAGAAATGAAAGTGTGCGCCTTAGCCGAGACACGCCTCCGAGACATACAAGCCCCACCTGTTATAGACAATTATGTCTGGGAAGGATGCAACAGGACCACAGGAATAAAGAGATGGGGAGGGGGCGTTGGCATGCTCACTAAATAAAGGACCGACTGGCAGAGAGTGCACGAAAGCTGTAAAGAGCACCTTTGGGTTAAAGGCACCATTGCGGGTAAAAACACATGGTTAGGGGTTTTGTATATGTGCACCGCAAGTAGAGCTAGGGAGGAAAATGAGGAAATGGTAAACTGTTTGAGAAGTGATATAAACGAGTTCAAAGATTCAGGTGAAATAATCTTAGTAGGAGATATAAATGCCCACAGAGAAGATTTCGGTTCTGTATTGATGGTTCTGTATTAATAAACCCATATGCGGAAAACCGGCTAGTAGTAGTAAACAAAGAAAACAAGTGTGGCGGACAAATGACGTGCGAAAGCGGTAACAGACAGTCCAGCATTGACTACGGTCAAATCTCTGAAACAGTGTACGAATGGTTGCGGGAAATGAGAATAAATGAAACTGGAAAAGGCAGCTTAGGAAGCGACCACAAGCGGCTTACCTTGCACTTTGGAGGCACAACCCTCACAAATCTAGAAATCGGTACAGCCGGGGAACTAATTTGAACCATAAACAGTTACATATGATCATTTAAACAGTAAAGATCAACAGTTAAAAATCAAAACGTACCCAGACAGTACTTGGGATTATGACGTAAATATCTGGTTAATAAAGCGGAAGACAGATGAAGCTGAGCAACAAAACCGGCGGAAAGGGAAGAGAAAGCAAAGAAGCTGCTGGAATAAGGAAATAAAAAAGGCTATTGACGAGCGAAAAATGGTGTCGAGAGAGCATATAGAGGCAAAGAAACTGGTATGGAACCTGAGGTAGTAAAGGGAAAACAGTATAGCTACCGAGAGAAAAAACTAGAAGTGCAGAAAAAGGTGCAAGCGAAGAGAAAACAAAACAGCGAACAATGGGTGGCCAAATACGAAGGCAGGACAAAAGCGCATTCAAGAACCTTTGGAACTATGTAAAATCACTGAGCCTAAGGAACGATATCCATCAAAAATTATTGATTGATGAAGAGGAGAAACATTTAGAATGACTGCACTCGTTGGCGCACATTCATCGAGTGATTAGTAAGACGTTTAGAGCAATAGAGACAGGGAAGCCTGCTCGGATGACATCAGCGCCACAGAAGACTGCGCAAAGAGAAATAAGTGTCAGCAACCTTCATTGGAAAAAATCGGAACAAAACGTTACTCCCAAGCAGCTGTGGGCCCACACGGAATACCAATGCAGCTGATAAACCTGCTTGGATCTAAAAGTAAGGCACCGTTTAAGAGGGCAATTGGTAAGGTGATACATACAAAACAAATACCGGAGTATTGGTTAAATAGTGGGAGAAATTTATTATATAAAGGCAGAGGTAACCAAGCCCGTATTTATTTATACAGAACACTCACAGTAACGTCAGTGGTGTATAGGTTCGTATTGCAGGCGATATAATCTGAAATTCAAGCATGGATGGAAGACAATGAAATACTTGGGGAACTGCCGAATAGGTTTAAACAAGACAGACGCTCGGATGATAATTTATTCGTGAAAACACAGTACATTGAAATTGCGAAAGCTCAGACTAGAGCATTATGGATTACGTTCTTGGATATTAAACGTGCACATGACAACTTAAACAGAGAACTGCTGTGGATTGGGCTGAAACTAAAGGGCTTACATTAGGATTCATATAGTTTCTTATAGCAATCTATAAAGACAATAGAGTGCACCTGACATCGCAAGGGCAGAAATGCGCCCAGCGGGTCAACAACCATCGAGGACTGAAACAGAATGCCCTTTGAGCCCAATACTGTTTATGCATTACATGGTGGGCTTAAAAAAGAAACTGGAAGAAAGTCATTGACTTTCTTCCAGTTTTCTTCCAGAGTATTCTGGGAATGTTTTACGCAGAGGACATGGACATTGTTCTAATACCTGATAATCAGAGCGATATGCCACGGCTCATAAATATTAGTGGCCAGGAAGCCACAGACCTCGGGTATTAAGGTTTAGCTCTGAAAAATTGGGAACAGTGTTTTAGATGCAAAGCATCTCATGCTCGGGACTGTGTCCCTCCCTCCCTCGTTGTCGTTGTCCGCCGTCCGCAATGTACTGCACTTGCGCGTCTCTTCAGCCCCGTCAGCGTTTGGGATGACGTCAGCGCAGTCCACTATAAAAAGAAATAGTTAGGTGGTGCCCCGTTTCTATCCCACGACTCTCTGGCCGCAACGGGAGGTACGTGGCGCTCTTCCCATTGCGCTAGAAACCCAGACGGGAGCATGTGCTACGAACGCGCCTTATGTCCTTCACGCATTCTAACTACGTCAAGAAGCTACTGGTACAACGAAGGCATTCGAAACTGAACGTCAACGGAAACGACGAACTGAAAACTAATGGGAACTTCAGTCGACCCCATGGCTGCTTCGCATACTACTCAGGGTTCTCCTACGAGAAGAGGGTGTAATTTTTTTTCAACTGCACCAGCACTGGCTCAGTGTGAATTCAGCATGGCGAATTACCCAGAGTCAAAAAATATAAATATTTGGGGGTTTGGGTAAATGAAGCGGACAACTACTTAAGAACTCACGAGGAGCAACTTAATAATAAAGGAAAGCGCAATGCAGCTATAACGAAGCATAGAGCTCAGTGGGGGTATGACAAATATGAAGTAGTGAGAGAAATGGTTCCCGGAAAGGAGTAAAGGTGCCGGGCCTGACATTTGCGAATGCAGTACTCTGCCTAAAATAAGACCCTGTTTCATGCCTTGAAGTGAACCAGAGAACGGTAGGCCGTTTGGCCTTAGCAGCACATGATAAAACAACTAACGAAGCTGTGCAAAGAGATATGGGCCGGGCGTCGTTTGAAGTTTCAGAAGCTCAGAGTAAAGTATGTTATGAAAGGAGGCTGAGAGCACTGGATCAACGTAGGTGCACAGCTAAAGTTTTTGGGCACCTATGCATGAAAAGCGTGGACAAGCAGTGGTTAATGAAAACTCGAAGGCTAACGATGAAGTACGGCAAGAACAGGGGAGAATCAAAGAGATCCAAGGTAACAAAAAAAGAAGCAAGGTAGGTAGAAATGAATAAATGGAGAGCAAAAAGGGATGCTAAAACGTCGTTAGAGGTGTACAGAGCAGAGAAATTCTACATCAGAAAGGAAATTTTCTACGATTATTTCAATGGCAGCACTGCGCTTTTTGGGGGTCGAGCCCGGTGTTCAGAAATAAGAGCTTTGTGGGGATGAATACAGAAAATGATGGGGTATGCGTGGTCTGCGGAAAAGAAACAAAAACTATGCGGCAAATAGTTTTAGAATGTGAGTTTATGCATCCAAATCTTCAAGAGGGAAATATCCGGCTTGCAGAAGCCCTAGGATTTCAGGGTAGAACAGAGGAACCTAAATACAAGGTTGCCGAGCTGTGTAAAAGAAGATTAGAATGCTGGTGCACAAAAACCAGAGATGGGCATAATGCGGAGGGTAGCTACCCCCTGCAATAAAAAGAAAATAAATTGCGCCTGCCCTCAGAGCAGCGCTAGTATACAAAACATACATGTATTAGTCCTTAACTTGGTAAGATGATACGACAATACCAAGTTTCAAAGAGTATACCACCACAATCAATCAATCAAAGGTGGGAAGCCGAGGGATGGGAGAGAAAGATGGGACGACAATAGGGCGACTGGCCATGGAGGGGAGCGAGGAGTGAGTAGTGAATCGGAGGCAAATCGGAGACGTGGAAACGAGAGCAGGACGAGAAAGGGATGCTTAAGTGGGCGTGGTAAAGGCAGCGCAGGATAGGGGCAGATCGTAGCTGAATGGAAGGAGGGCTAGGAGAGAAGAGCTTGAGATGGGAGAGGGAGGTGTTGCGTGGCAGGCACTAGAGATTTGACTTCGCCTTTAACGTCATGGTCTGCAACGCAAGCACATACGCGGCCATTTTTATACAAATTTCTGTTCTCTGTTGCCTCAGTGTGCCTGCAAAAGCGCTTGTTTTTTGACAGTAATAGCAAAAGGGTCTGAACCGACTGGGGAAATAACTCAACTCAATTTGGTGCTTTTAGGACTCGTATCTCTCAATGATGAGGCATGGGCTGAAAACAAGAAATTTTGCATGAGCACGCTTAAGAACGTTGGATTCGCCACAGCGTCTGGAGAAGAACGCATGACGGTGAGTGCAAGAATCAACGGGCACAGAATTACCAACAAACAGAACCTTAAACCGTCTTCCCCATATGCAAAGGGAAAGAACCCAATACCATGGTATATGCGACGGTTTAAATCTGTACCGATTTGGTTCGATGAATTCTCTCCAGAGCACTGAATGAACTAGCCACTGCCAATAAGTCCACTTGCGAGAACATTCGTGATTTGCGAAGTATGTTGGCCCTTCATCGTCCATACTTATAATTGTATCATTTCAATGTTCCTTGTCTTCTTGGGCTGAGATGACACCGCTCTCGAAAAGAAAACTTCAGAGAATGTACACAGGGTTATGCCAAGAAATGCAATCTCTAATTCGAAATGGGAGGAAGGCGAGGCGTGATGCAAGCGTGGGAGACAATTCTAGGCAAGATAGAGTGATGGAGTTTGCGAGAATTGGAAATTTCAACAGACCCAAGAATGGTGCATACACTGAAAACGATTCAATAGAGGGCGATTGGCCTGTAATATCAGCTTCAGGGAGCATCGCAGAAAGTAAGGCTGGGTACAAAGCATTGTGTGGCACCCAGTCGAGAAGAGCGCCAAACCTGTACAACTGCGTGCATAGGGGCTAGGAGTGCGACAAGACGTACTGCGAGTAGTTGGACGAAGGACCTGCAATGGCGTCGTTATTCGTATACAAATCCTGATGAAAATTTCTTCAATGAAGGCTATCACCGCGCTTCCTGCAGTGAAGTTATACTTGCTCCGTAGGGTTATTTCTGCACGTTCAAATTCAAGCACTCGTTTTAGCTTAAGGTAGTGTCATTGATAAGCATCGATTTGTGCGCGCTCACCGTTCTCTACATGCGCCTGATTCCTGCGGAGTTATTGCTGTCAAGGTACAATAAAAATCCCGGCTGCCTGTATGTTAGCCAGAGAAGACAGGTCTACAATGACAAAGCCAAAGCGACAAGCATTTTACTCTGTGCAAGACACGCTGAACGCTCACGGTACACAGCACTTCATGCCGCGAAACAAGCAACACATAGAGCACGCTATTCTGCACACGTACGTCGTCAAAGAATGCCCGTTACGTATGCAGGAACAGTTCCGCGACGACGGTTAGCTCTAGCACGGGAAAGGGCGGTACTTTTCGGTCGGCTGTCGGCACTGGAGTCGTTTTGGTGGCCGAAGACACTGGTTCCTTCCGTCCTCAGACCAAGGGTGATCCGGCTCGCGATGGCGGGCGCAACAGCAGTGTTTGGTGGTGCGCAACCCGGACCTCCGTGGTTGCACGTGACCTAGGACTCACAGAGGTTCAAACTCGCCCGCCCCGCAAAGCCCCTTCTCGAGACTCACGCTAGGTCGTCCACTCGAACAAGCCACCCATTGTTTTCGCAGCTATGGAAAGTCGACACCAATCTCAGGCAGCTGCTTGCCGAGTGCTTGTAGAGTAAGTGAAAGCCGCCGCGGTGGCCCAGTGGCTAAGGTGTTGTGCTGCTGAGCACGAGGACGTGGGCTTGATTCCCGGCCGGGGCGGCCGCTTTTCTGATGGAGGCGAAAAGCAAAAGCGGCCCTGTGTACGACATTTGGGTGCATGTTAAATAACCCCATGTGGTCAAATTTAATCCGGAGCCCTCCACTACGGCGCGCCTCATCGCCTGTATTGCATCGGCGCGTTAAATCAAATCAAGTCAACCAGAATAGGCGGACAGCGCTAATCACCCGCGCCTATCTCTCCTTCCTTCGCCTTCTCCGCCACGGCCGCTCAATGCTACCTGCTCCAATATGACAATGGCTTTTTTATTAAGCGGGCTCAAGCAGAGAGACCCTTTCCGTACCAACAAGGTACAACAGGTTAATGATGATGACTAGCTGCAGATGATAAACGCGCGCCAAAAGCAGTTCGTGATACTGGAAGCCTCTACGCCCAAAACAATGGCCTCCTATGCTCCGCTGTGACTCAGCTTTATGCACAAAAAAGGTAGAATGTTCAAACCAGCTTGTATGCAGAAGAGAATTCAGAGATTCATACTTCTAACGTTTATACGTTCCCTTTCTTGACAGAAAGACGTGAAAGCTGAATAAATGTGAAGGTTCGCATTTTTATGGCCGCCGCCCATTAGGGGCTCGGGCAGTCGTCGTCTTATGTGGTCGTGTTCGCGTGTGGTGACGGTACTAAAACAAAGCCACACTCGTTTTCCGATCCCTCGCGCTAGTACGTAACGCGTACTAAAAGAACACACCAGGAAATTCGTTTTTCAATGCTCTGCGCTAGAACGTTCTATTTTCGTGGGCAAAAACGCGTTACTAAAACAACACGCCGATACACTGGTCTTTCGGTCGCGCTGGCTTCCTTGCTTCTTTTTCGCTCCGTACTCGCTTTAATTTTACAATTTGTGGTTCTCCGGTTCGAATTTCACATCTTCTCCGTCTTCGTAATTTGGATGTCGCGTATAACAGGGCATGCAAGTGGGCAAGAGAGAGACATACAATCTTTGTATACTTCGCCGCTCCCCGCGTTTCACGTTAGTGAAGATGGTCCGGTACTTGACGGTTACCTACATGAATTATTCAATGAAGCTAATATCACAACGGCGACATCCTTGTGTCAATGCCAGCACGCCAACTTACGAAGCACTGCATTCTCTCTTCAACCGTGTGTTCCAGACCTTTTTAGTTCCGAGAACGCTGCCGTGTTCGATAAATACTTTCCCGGAGATATGAAGCCACTCTAACTGGGCAATATTCAGTGCTGGTGTTTGATTGCGTTTGTCCTCTTTTTATGCCGCAATGACAAATCCAACCCCATAAACATATTCTTCTCAACGAACAACCCTTAAAACCGGATAAGTTAGCCGAAATTAATTTTCTGGGTTACCTGCTTTAAAATTTGAGTGTTAAGGGGATATCTAGATAGTCGCAAAACATTTGATACTTTCTTTCTGTTGCGAGAAAGGTTTCAACCGGTAAGTGCTGGTCCGAACGAGAAAGTCAGGTATAGATGACCTATTTGCTGATCAAAAGCAGCAGTGTGACTTTGTGCATCAAAAAACATCGCGTACAACAAAGATAAATAAAGCCCTGTGTACAAGCATTGACATTACTACTGAAAATATAAAACTTCTTAAAACTTCACAGCTGGGCAGTGCATAGAATTCAGATATATTTACCTTCTTCCTTATTTTTCTTCGTATACATGAAACAAAAATACGATAGAGTTATTTTAATAGTTGAGAGATTGCATGTCTAGTATTTATGCCAATTTTAAACATCCATTACCTTTACCCTACACGCGACTCTTAAAACAAGGTGTTTTTCACTCAGTCAATTACAAGCATATAATACCTTTTAATAAAGAAGCTAACATTTACAATAATTATATAATATAGTATTTATGTAGTATAGTGCATACGGATATATTTTACAAATTATTGCTTATATTTTATAATAGCAGCTTAGCTTTTATAACTGAAGTCCCCTACCATTGTTTCTATTCCGATCAGGTGGAAATCAGCCGATTCACGGACCGCATTGGAGCTACAAGCGGACAACCAGAACACCTGCAGGATCTGACGATTGCTTGCATCACGAATATCGTCGCAGACTTCTTGCTCCGGCGGCGGTTGCGCAACATGGATGCCTTCAGACGACAACTGCACCATATCAACAAGAAGCTTTCCATGAGTTTAAGGAGTGGTGAATCATTTGATGTGAGGCCCAACACAGTGCGAAAACTTGTCCGCCGTTTGCCTTTCTGCGGACACTCCAAAACAGCGGCTGCTCTGGATGAGATGCAGGACCTAATTCTGTAAGAAAACTCTGGTGATTGTTTTATCACACTCTTCTTTTTTCCTTTGGCTAAGCTTTAGAAATAAGGCTGAAATTTGCCGAGTTAGTGTTGGTTTGAGTACGTATTACCTGCGAAAAGAACACACAGACGAACAGAGTAGCCCATAGGACGAAGTTGATGTCCAACGTTCGTATTGTGAGTTTCTTTCTCCGTGTTGCGCTGCTAATATTTTTGCGATAAAATGCCCATTGGCTTAAAATAACCTATTTCCAAGCAGAGGTGGAACCCGTCTCTCCAAGGAAAGCACAATAAGGGAGCGGTGGTTGGGTTCCCACAGCCACCGCTGGAGCTCGGGGGGTCTTCCATGATGTAGGCCTGTGCCCCTTAGGTGTCGCTTTCTGGCTGAGTTCAGTGAAGGGCACACCCGTATCAGATGGTCCGCATCAGCTTCTTCGGCAGGATCTGTGCAGAAGGGGCAGGTGTCATCTAACAGGACATAGTAGCGTCGTGGCCATGACCGGGTCACAGCACGCGAAGTCTGTGAAGCAACACCTCTTCCCAGCGAGCAAGTCTACTGGGGAGGTTCGTTCCACTCGGTGGGATGAGGGCACGTGTGGTGCGACGCAGATTGTCCATCGGTTGAAGGAAGTTTTCTAATACCACTGGTTGTTAACATTGGCAGTGGCCGAAGAATATACGTAGGCTGATGAGCCCTATCCGCTGCAGTGTGAGTGGGGAGCGTATTCCGCCGAACCCACAACAGCCGGAGAGGGCAGGGGTACGTGTGTAGTAGTGTGTGGATGTCCCTTGATGTAGTACAATTGTTGGATACTCGGCATAAATCTCGTATTGCCGCTGTAGAGTCCCTATAAAGATGCATGATGGAACCCATGGGGCGCGCTGTAGGGCCGGCTTAGTGCCTTTAGGCCATCCCGGATGGCTGTGAGCTCCACCAGTAGAGATAGCAGGGTGCAAATGGTTTGGTAGAGGCACGTTTGAGAGGCCTCAGGGTAGACGGGACACTGCATCGCAGTAGATAAAACGTCATCTTGGGCCCCAGCGTCCACTAAAGCCTCTAATACCTTGCACTGGGTCTCAGCCGTCAGCCTCGATCCTCTCGCACATGCTTTTCGGGTAGATCGAGTGTTAAGTCGAGTCAGTGGTCGATTGTCGGTAACCTGGTGATAGAGCCATGGCGGCCTGGTTACAGGGCCATCTGGTGAAGCAGGTAGGGAACACCCCATATAACTAGCTAAGGCCGCTGCTTCCGCAAAAAAAGTACGTTTATGCATACGGACTGACCGACGTTGTTCGACAAGTTCGTCAAGTGTGTTCAGTTGAGCCTCAGCTTGGAGCGATGGTATCGGGTCATTCTAGGGAGGCAGGTGATGGTGCGCATTGCTGCTCTGTTAATAGCCTCCAGTCGGGCCCACTCCGTCTGAGTCATGTACTGAAATTTGCCCTGATAAACCAGTCGAGACTGCAGTACTGACCTCACCAGAAGACGAGCCATCTTGGAGCAGGAGCCACCAGACTTCTGCGAGATGCGTCGAATCAGGTGAAACATCCGGACTGTTTTTTGTTGAGCAAATCGAAGCCACATGGCAGCCGACACAGACGCAGAAATGTCCAACCCTAGCACGCTAAGAGATGCGGCGATGTGTACGGGTTGGCCGGAAAGTTGGAGTGTGAGAGGAGAAATCGCCCGTTTGCTACTGCCCCAAGCACTGGCCGCAGGCAGAACGGCTGTTTTGTCTGTTAAAAGTGTCAGTCCAGCGTATTGACACCATGTCTGCGTGTCTTTCAAGGCATGTTGAAAGCACACGCTTTGGCGATGCAGATGTGGGTGGACGGTTCATAACATTATGTCGTCCGCGTAGACGAGGAAATTTAGGTGCGGTATAAAGCCCACATGCCAGGCAAGCGGCAACATCATAATAATAAATAGGAGGGGGAAATACTGACCCCTGAGGTACTCCGCGAACAGGTGTGAAGTTGCCATAGCTTCTCCCACAAATTAGCATAGAAAAAGATCTTTTAGTAAGAAAGGTCTGGATGAAAAACCACAGCTTGTCTGGGAGACAAAGGCTTTGGAGAGTTTCCAGAATAGCCTCGTGGCTGACGTATTGTAGGCCTTCTGGATGTCCATGGAAAAAATTGTCCACACTTTGTATGAACGACCGCCTAGTAAAACCATTGAAGACAAATGGTCAAGCCCATCCTCTCTACCCAGACGAGGTCAAAACCCAATCTGGGCTGGGTGGTACCATAGGAAGGCATCCAACCACCATTGAAGGCGGGCTGCCACCGTGCGCTCTAAAAGCTTCCAAACCATGGACGTCAAGGCGATTGGGAGTTAATTGGGAAGATGGTCGGGTTGCTTCCCTGGCTTCGGTATAGGCACAATATTGGTGTTGAGCCACTACTCGGGTATTTGGGCAGAGAGCCAAATCTCTTTGATGAAGTCGAGGAGATGGCTAAGGGCTCATTCGTTCAGGTTCTTGTACGCCTCATATGTATTGCCATCCCGTCCTGGAGTCGTCCGGCTTTGCGTGGTCAATCGCAGCTAGGAACTCAGCCATACAGAAACTGGTTCAATTCCGTGAGACGAGTCGTCACAGGGCGGTGAACCAACCTGGTGTGACAGCGGAAATGGGCACGGGCTGCTGGCTGTAAGGATGTCGTAGGTAGGATACGAGGCGCGGGCAACATCGGTGGCAAATTGGTTGGGAGTGCTTCCGGATGCCAGGCATGCACTGGCTGCCGCATCTGGAGTGTGGCATCTACTTTCCATCGCATGAAAGGTGCGCCAGATGGATGATCTAGTCGCCGATGGGCAGAGAAATTCACACCAGCTGAGCCATCTCTGCCTTGATAGACGCTTCTTATCACGCCTGGCAGCCCCAGTGAGACGTTGTAAACGTATTAGAGCCTCCACAGACGAGGGATCTCGTAAGGCAGCCACTTCAGCTTGCATACGCTGGGCCTAGTTCTGCAAAGGGCAGAAGTCAGGTTTTACCTGGACTCCTGTACCCAAGTTTCCTGAGAAGCATCATTCAGGGCATGCCTAATAACAGCGATGGGATCTGGGCTGGACGCCGTCAAGTTTGTGTTGGTTTTACCCCGAAAGTCATCCCAATTCACCCCCATACAGCTACGCCGAAGTCGACGCGTCGAGCCGGGGTAATGTCAAGCCTAATGGGGTGATTGTCACAGCTCCAGCAGCCTGCTTCTCGCTGCCATGATACCGTATGCCCCCCACCACCATGCAAAGTCAGGTGAGTACGGTGACATCTGAGGATGAATATATCGGCGCGTAGGGCATGAAATGTTAAGTAGTGTAAAGTTATTATTACTAAAGTCATCCAGTAACACACGCCTGCGTTCACTTGAGGTGGGGTACCCCTAGTTACATTGAGGAGCATTAAAGTCTTCAGCCACAAGAAGGGGACCGGCTGTGTTCGAGCGGCGCAAAGAGGATAGACAGCCCAATCGCAGCCGAAATGCGCGTCCGCTGCGTGGGCGCTCATAGCACGACACAAGAATCACAGCACACCGGGGCAGTTGCACCTTACCCGCAGCCACTTCTTCCCATGCCGTGCACCAGGGGTGTGAGGGGATCGGAGTTTGGGGTAAAGACGCAAGTATAAAAATAGCGGCTTTGCCTGGCGGAGAGATGGTGGAGCCACAGCGCCGATCAGGTATGGATGGATTAACGCAAGCGGTGAAATTGGGAAGGCGAGGCAAACAATTAGTCTGTTGTAAGAGGAGATCCCAAGCACAAAGTTTGCCAGGCGAAGACGTTCCCAAAGTTCTCCACTCTTTGTTGAGCCTGCGACAGTTTCACTGCACTACGTATTATGGTGCAGGCATAATGGAGTTAGGCTGCTAACACCAAGTGCTGTACCTGCTGCACCACACGGTGTAGGAATTCTTGTGGTTTAGGGCAGAGGAGACTGGCTGTGACGCGGAGAGGCTGGAGGACCAGAAACTAGACTGATTGGAATGACCTTGATGTTTTGGAGGCTTCCGGCATTTCGGGTGACAAATTACCCCAGCAGGGCGCTGCGTGAGCTTAGTGACCTCAGCCTGCACGAAGGACAACTGATGGTCTACCTCAACCAGGTAGTCCACATCCGGAGATTCCTTTTTACTTTGGCTTTGCTTATTCCGCTGGCGGAGGGAGCGGCAGAGCTCGTCGGAGTACGTCGGCCGGGACAATGCTGTAGTGACGGACTGGGAGCTCTTCGGAGGCTCCATATTGTCGTCTTTCATTGTCGGCTCCTCATCCTCCAAGCACCCAAACCGGTTAAACATAGGAATTCCGCTGGCCCCAGACTGGCGTCGCCACGCGCGTCAGTAAGCGCGAATATCTTTGCATTTAGTGGGACTTTTTTGTCCGTGATTGCATGGTCATCTGAGAGGCACAGACCACACCTAAACTCGGTCTGTGGCGATGCAGCTGACTGCGTTTCTGGAGGATCCAATCCATCGGTAGCCGGTGGTACTGGTACGGGAAATGGGCATGACTTGCTCATGTGTCCCTGACGAAAGCATTGATAACAGTGCACTACTCGGGCTTTGTATGGACGTGGACGAAGTATGCACCCGTTGTACAGGAAACGTTCAGTTGTCTCCAGCGGGCCTTATAGAGTAACAAGGCACGTACGGCCAGAGCCCATGTAGTGAACAAGGAGCCCTGTTGGCTGGCGCACCGGATGCCAGACCAGAGGTCTTCAGGGCTTTCTCCTAGGTCCCAAACCGGAAACGACATTGCACCTGATGTCAGTTCCTGATAGCAGGTACGCTTGTATAGACAGCATCTTCTCAGGTGAAAGAGGAATACAATTCGGGGAACACAGTCGCTGGACAGCCTCCAGAGATGACACCAATACTGATAGTGAGTTGGTGCGATTGTGGTAAGCGTAGCCAGTAAATACAGACGTTCCTTCGCAGCTGACGAGCGTCGGCTGCAATGTCTTCGTTGGAAGCGAGAAAATGCTGAAGTTCTTCCTAGGCTTGATCGCAACCTTCTACGTCGAGGGGTTCGTAGCTGTAAAAAGGTTGGCCACGTTAGGTTTCCTTCAGATGATTTTAGACAGGCACTCGGGCATAGGTATACGAAGGCGATTATATTAGGCAGCCAAACGAAAGGACATAGATTTTACACAAGGAACGATAACACGGCACGGGATGGTTCACTCAACACTAAAGCTAAAACACACGAAACAACGAAACGTCCTACATGAGACTTGCGATGCAGCCGGGTACTGTCGACACGGCGGCGTCGCCTCGTAGGTCGTAGCGCGATCTCTCGTTGTCGCCCTCGCGGCAGGAGTGATGCAGGCCCCGGCCCCGACTGCTGCCCCGGAGCTACATGGACCACCAGGCACCGGAAAACTCGAACCAGTGTGACGCTCATACCGGATTTCCGAATTGTATGCCCAGCCTGTTGTGCTGCTTCCAGAACTCGTCATCTCTCCCGACACCGGCGTCTTCCCTACCGAACCGTTCACAGCGACAGACGTTCCACCGCAGGCCTTCCGCCAGATCCACACCCCTGGCTTCTTCCTCTCGATCGGGCACTCCGGAGTGCCCGCGGACGTACTGCTTGTCGCCGCCTTTCGGCCACATTATCACAATGACGCTCCGATCTCGAAAGTTTTTACATGAAGAACTATTCACTCGCTATCCCCATCACTGAAGAGGGTCGGTGAATATGTAGAGTATGGAGCACAAAACACCACAAACAATGTCCTTCCCAGAAGTCCCTAAATAGGGAAAGTCACAGGCATTTTACTTATGCTAATCACAACTCTCTGAGGCGAGAAAGTTGCAAGTATAGCACTTAGATAAAGCTATTTTACTGAAAGTACACAAGCAGGCGAATGCCAACGCTTGTAAGTGTAAAAGTAAACTCAAACGCTCAAACAAAAGCTCTTCACATGCCTGCGAACGTAGAGACTTTTATTGGTGCAATTCCTACTGCATTAATAACACTAGAATTTCTTTTTACGTCATTGCAGCTGTTGTCACAGGGAAGTTGCGGCTACCGTAAGGGACAGTACGGAGGACGTAGCTGTCTCCTATCTGGCGAAAAGTTCCTGAGTTTCGCTCGTCGGTGAGGGTTAGTGGGCAACCACCGCGAGACCTTATGAATCGTTTGAGGTCACTTCGCACACTCGGCCAATAGAACTCTTCCAGAATGCGGCTTGATGTTTTCCGGATCACCAGGTGACCATATCTGGCGTTCTCGTGGACCACTCGGAGGATGTCATCCCGGTAGAGTTTCAGGACCAGTAGTTGTTTGCATGTTCGTCCGGTCCCAAGTTCATATTGCCAGTACAAAACGTTGCCGTCTAAAAAGAAAGTGAAGCGATTGCCGTTCCTTGAGGAAAAGTGTCCGTTTGTCTTTCGGAAGCAACTTTTCAGGATGCAATCGTTGCGCTGTTGTACTGCGAGTTGCTCCTTCGAGGCGTCGACGCCACTTATTGAGGTTACTCTTGAAGGCCTTAGGTAGGTCTTTGCTTTGACAACGGCAGAAACTATGACGGGGTTGTCTTAAGACGCGGATTGCTCATCAGCCTTAGCTTTTCTTGGCCTATTGAACGCGGTGCCTTTGTCATCGCGGCCCGGATTTTGATTCGGAGGCGCCCGCACACCTGCTGTATTGCCGAGGACAAGACCTTAAATAGGTTTGTCTATGAAAGCAGCACTTAGTTTTAGGGTTTTCCGGAAACGTAAGGCGTGTCGATGTGGATCACCGCCTTCTGCAGGGTCTTCACTGAACCATTGACAAGACGCACTTGGCTGGTCTGCCAGGTCAGGCGGTCGTCTGGAACCAGGGTCCTTCGGAAGATAGCCGTGTTACTTCCCGTGTCCGTTAAAGCACTCGTTTTCTTCCCGAGTGCATATCCTCAAACCACGAGCATGCCTTCCACGAGGAAGATGGGGCTTTCCTGCCACGTGTGTTTGCCGTTTTTGCCTGTATGGACGCCGAGATTCTTGGGGGCTCTGAAGTTTTTGGCAGCCATGTCGAGCGGTAAAACTCTTGGTCAGCGCGCAAGCAACGAACTCATCCCATGCGGGCACTTCGGCGGCCAGCCCTTTGGTGCACTACGACACTCCGCAGCCCAAAGAACCACTCGATCGCAGAGGAAGCACCTTGAAGGTGGCCGTTTCTTCCCATCAGGTCATTTTTGGCTTGTGTCTCGCGCATCATCAGCAGCTTCTCTCACGTTGTGTAAACACTGGGCTTCCGGGAAGCAGTCCGTATACGCTGCTCGAGTAGCAAGAGACTTGCAGTCCCGCTCTTTTAAGAAAAAGCAGAGCTTCGAGCAACAGCAACGAAGGAACTGCTCCGAGATCGTGTGCTCCAGGAGACCCTCATACGTCTTCGGTACTTCGGCCATCTCAAACCAATGCTCAAATAACCAGACAGCCGAGGAGCTACTTTCTTTTCGGTCTCGCCATCTTGGGCCCGTGCCGTCCTAAACTTTTCCTGATATCCTTGCGCCACGAAAATGAAGCACAGTAGCACGGCCTTCTTGACTTTCTGTTAATCTAGTGCCTCGTCGGCGGTCGTCCGACCAATCACCATCAATGCCTCTCCAGTGAGGCACGTGAGGCAGTGAGGCATAGCCAGTTTGGTTGTGCCCGAGTTTTGTTTGTTCTTGCATTTGGCGCCTATGCCTCCAACGTGCGACGAACCGTTCCGAACCTTAGACACCTCGTTGGCTCCCACGCACGCACGGAGCACGATAACGTTGGCACAGTGCGTGACGTTTGCTCCTGCTGCCAGCGGGCCCTGTACAGTCTAGCCCAGCAACGTTTCCACTGCTTTGAGCGAAGTGGTCAGTGGTTTTAGATTGCTGGTCACTACATCCCAGTAATGGTCCGCACCAATCAGGGTCGATATTTTGATTTCTTCGAAACCTCGTGCGCAGAGTGCGCGTGTGTCCAAACGCATTGCTTCCATCGTCTTGATGACTTGGTCATCTGGCACGGGGATATGCTCGTTGGATATAGCATCTATTTCAAGTGCCTTGATTTGCACGGGCCTTTCTGTGTTTTCGGAATCGATGAGGAGACGTACTTTTCTTATTGTTTTTGTCGATTTCTGGCCTCCAAATACACCCACAGTTAAAGTCTCCTCTTCCAGGAATTCGCAGCCTAGTTTCTGCAACGCATCGGCAACGCATCGGCAGTAATAAAACTGCGTTGACTTCCACCGTAGAAAAAAATTCGGTGGCGTCCCGAGGATGCGGAGCCTGCTACTGTCGCGGTCAAAGTTTGGAGGAGGACCGTGAGTCCAGTAGAGGCCACGTTGCTGCTGCTCGGGGGGTCTGCAGCGCACATGGTGGTTGCATGCTTTCGAGCACACTTGTGGCAGCGCAGTCGACCTCGGCAGTCCGTGAACAAGTAGCCTTTCTTCAGATATCGGAAGCATCGACCTTCCATGGTGAGCAGCTGTTTTTTCGCGTGATGGCCCATTCATCGAGGTCGCAGACCTCTGAACAATGCTTTGTGGACTGGCAGAACAGGCACCACTCAGTGTTGTTCGCTGAAAGGTGTAGAGCCGACATGCTATGTACGTCACAGTGTTGCTGCTTTCTAGGTGGCTTTTCTTGGATCCCAGCGACGTCTGAGGTCCTTACTCCTATATGGTGCTCCACGGATTCTCGACACTGAACTTGATGCTCGATTAACTGGAGAAGCTGTTGAAGCTCTTGTTCGGGCTGTGCCGTCTGGTTCTGTCGGTCCCTTATTACTTGAGGTGAGGTGGATACTGTTGTTGAAGGCGTCGGTGGGCTGAAGCACTCGTGAAACTTCAGACCCATGTCGTATGGCAGTACTCTGAAGAGGATCTCCCGTAGCATTAGGCAGTAATTACCAGTACTAATTCCAAGTGCCTTCAAACTTCGTACGTGTACTTGAATCTCGTCGTATAGCAGTCGAAGTTGATGCACGTTCGACGACGACGAAACTGGTATCAAGTCCAGAAGGCTTCTCAGGTGATCTTGTGCGATGAGCCTTTCGTCACCGAAGCGCTTTCTTAAAATATCGATCGTGTCTTTGTAGCAATCCTCGCTCGGCTGGAGTCCAGAGATGGCCGATGCGGCAGCTCCAGTCACGAGGGTGCTCAAATAGTTGAATTTGTCTGCAGTGCTCAGGTCGTCGTTATTATGCACGGCCGACGTGAACTGCATCCAAAAGCGCTGCCAGTTCTTCCGGTTCCCGTCGAAGTTTATTAAGTCAAGCTGAGGCAGCTTAGACTTGCTGGTGGCCGGAGTTGGGCAGCTCATCGGTCGTGTGTGTAGTCTGGATGCAAGGGCGTTCTGCAGCTCGAAACGCAGGGTCGCTGTCGTGTTCACGACCTTATCGCCGTATTTCCCAGCGTCCGACGTCTCATTATCCAGCAGGTCGTCTGGCGTCTCGTCAAAAATTCGGTGGTCGAGCTTCCTTATCTGCTGGTGGAGCGCTTCGATTCGTTCAACCAGAACGCTCACCTCGGAAGCCGAAAGTCCAGGTTGCCCTCGCAACGCTACTTCCCCTTCGATAATTGCGCCGTCCAGCTGAGAGCGGAGGCTCTAGCGACGCCAGAGTAGCCGTTCATGGCGATCAGCTGGCGGCCGGGGATTCTGGGGCCAAGGTCGCCAGCGCCACGTCGGTTCAAAGGGCTTGCGCGGCTCTGGGCGCCGATGAGGTAGTCCTTGTCGCGAGATCCCGGGTTTCCGGCACCATGTAATGAACCTTGAGGTCCTCCGGCTGCCAAGCCGTCGAGAGAGTGAGCGGAGAGCGCACATCTGAATGATAATGAGGGATTTAATGGAACTGGCTCGCGTGTAGCGCGAGCGCGTGCCACCGCTTGTTTGTCACATGAAACTGATGATTATGCAGCGTCGTCTGCTACAGCGCAGAAAAGGAAAAGTTCCAACAACGTATATTTGAACAGGCAAAATACTTTACAAGCACGAGGACATGTAACGTGAACGAGAGGTAACTTAGAACGAATTCAAATGTGGGAAACAGTTCAAATACTTTTAAAATGTACAATCACGAGCGTTTACAAATAGATATTACGAAGTAGAACAGTTAACTAAAACGAAAACGAGCAGTTCGATGCATATGAGAGATAGAGTCCCACAACATTCACCGACCGGGTCGGACGATGCACCGCTGTCGGAGGCGATTCGGCTACCTGTGAAGCGTGGCTTCGTCGTAGGCCAGGCCGTCCGAGACGATCACGGTAATTCGAGGCCCGGGAGTACGTTGGAGTCCTCCAGGGCGCGGGTCACCGATGGTGTGGTGCACAAACTGGCAGAAGCCGTTGTCACATCACGACGTCCAAACGTAGCTGACTTGCTTCGGCGCAGATTCTCTTTTTATAACTGCGCCGGCACGGAGAGAGAGGACAGAACATACAACGCGCCAGCCGCCGTCGACCGCACAACTTCCCTCTTTCTCCCTTCTGGAATCATCGGCGAGCCTCAGCACTGGCAAAGCTACGCTCGCTCCCCCGAAAGAACTCGAAGCTTCGGTGAAATCTGAGCGGCGGAGCTTTTATTTTAGTATTTTCTGGCCGGCGAGACGGCCAGAAAATACTTACTCGCTGGCGGGCGGGCGAGTAAGCGGCGTTACTGCCGCTTCGTTCGAGAGAGTTCCAGTGTTTTCTCGTGGCGAATAGAACCGAACTGAATGAATCGGACGACTGCAACAATAATTAGGCACTGTACAATATTATGAAAAAGCTATACGGTACTTTTGGACGTCGTACGCTCGAATTTGTGACACTAGGTTATTGGTGACAAATTTTACTAGCCTGAAGCACAGGATACATGGTGGTACTTGTCGAGCGGTATTTGGCGATTTGTGCTGCAGTCGAAGAGATTTTATAGCACAAAATAATGATTGTTAGGAACATGCGCATTACTGTACACGTCATACTATTTCAGATAGCGGAGGTTGTTTTTCTCATCATGGTTGCTAACTGCCACTTGGCACATCAAGTGTCACTTTTGAATGCCGCCTATATTCGTTTTCCAATTAATCATATGCTACTTGACCTTGACGACGTTAAAAAATGTGGGTTTCCAACTAAACAGTGAATCGACGCTTGAAATCAAAGCAAAACCACGTACCCTTCTTTATCAGTTGCAGCGCAGTTAAATTATTGAGAGTTTCACTAACAAAGAACTTTTTGTGTTTGTCATGTATTGCTTCGAGAATCAAGGCGCCGTACGTGCGCTATTTTTCCGTAATGCCAGCTTCACAAAATATTTTCCTTATCATGTAACACACTCACGTTTATTTGAGCATACGCCAACCACAGAAAGATAAGGTTCGTCCGTGCCGGGGCCTGCTTCAACCTGTTGCCCGCTACAACATTACCCCAGTTGAATCACGTACGCTACTACGCAGTGATGAACTAATAAAATAGCTTTTTGCGGAACACCCTTTCTAGAATGTTTGCCCCCCATTTATATCGGTGGCAGCTTGTTTTCTGGTAACTCGCCGCGGTGGCTCAGTGGCTAAGGCGTTGCGCTGCTGAGCACAAGGTCGCGGGTTCGATTCCCGGCCGCGGCGTCCGCTTTTCTGATGGAGGTGAAAAGCGAGGACGCCCGTGTGTACGAGATTTCGGCGCACGATAAAGATCCCCACGTGGTCAAACTTAATCCGGCGCGCCTCATCGCCTGCGTTGCGTCGGCGCGTTAAACCCCAAAATCCATCCATTGTTTTCTGGTAAGAATATGTCGTTTTGGGCTTTCCATTAGGTATTTTGGTCAATGGGCGGTGCTTTTTTTTGTTAACGCTTTTCCGAGCTTGAGGATTTTGTTAGTGTTCAGAACTGTTTCCTAATGTACGCGCCACCTGTTTGTGGTCGTTTCCAATGTGTTAGTTTTATTTCATGTAATTCTTCCTATGTCACGTATATCTTGCCAACAAAAATTATACTGCATTTATGGTCACTAGAACAATTCAAGTTCATCAATCGCGACAAGCATTATTTTATTAATTTTATAATCAGCATGCCCAACCATATTGTTTGGTACCATGTGCTTTCACGTTACCAAAGAAGTCCTCCGTTGGAATTTCAATCTCCTGATGTAGATGCATACCAATACCCTTTGTTTATTATTATTACGATATATAGGATACTGATTCCATGAGCAGTGCATCAAAAACTTGAAGGTTTTATTTGTGCTATTATTTCACTAGTTTTATGCCTGCTTTGATACATTCTGTACCTCTTTATACTGACCTCACCGGGCAATTTCCAGTTTTGAAAAGTCGTGCTCTTGTCTTACATCACAACAACTACCGCATTTCAATAATTGCAGCACTCACTTCCTCAGGGCTTCCTGTTGAGTAGTATAGGTTTTTCACTATACTTACGTCTAACGTGAAGTTCGCATTAGACTTACGTCTAACGTAAATCTAACGTGAAGCAATAAACCTTAATCTGTTACCTGTAAATATTCTGGGCCATCTGCTACTGACGTTTATGGCATCAATATCCTCCCGTTGCTTTGAATCTTTCTAAACGCAAAAACCTTCCTAGATCCAAACTGTCGGAATACGACCATTCTTCGGAAGCTGATTCCAACGATGATTTTGTCCACCTCTACTTGAAAAAAATTGAGGAGACAAAATGCAACCCAGACTCACCTTTTCAGTGTGAGTAACCATCTTTCAATAGCTTCTGTAGTGGGAGTAGTTCGAAAAAACCACCCATTAAATCCGCACAACATCCATATGTAGTTACTGCGATTATTTATGCTTTTGTCCTGTTCTTTACACACAAACATAATAACTAATATCTTGTAAGCAAGAAAGGGCTCGGAAAATACTAATCCACTATATGACATGTATAAGCAGTGCCGATCTGAAAAGAATCTTCAGTCTACGAACAATATTAACCCTTCGGGACTACGTGAAGCAAGACGTTTTTTTATTTCACCAACCTGACCCTTCTCCCGTTTAACGACCACTGTATTTGCGCAACCCCATAGCTCTTATTACTGCATCTGATAGGAATGTCAGTATCGTCAGCAGTACAATCCCCGCTAAGCGACTCAAATGGGAGCCCTTGCCCGTGTCACTATTGCTCAGGCAGTGGCTAACCGATGTAAAGACGAAAGCACGAGCACTTGTATTCATCAACATCAATTTTAGTAAGCGTTTCTTCACGCCGTTTTTTTATTGACAAGACCGTAATAATCTAACCGTAATGGCAATTTTTATTTGTTGCGCAACAGGATCCACTAATCATTTTCCGCAATCAAGCCCTTGATATCGCCTAAATGACCTCTGGACTTTCTTCACTAAATATGTTGCTACTGACTTATCTTAATAAGTATTATTCAACGCAAAATAACCTAAAAGCAATACCTCAGTGCTAAGGTATGGTTCCTTTGAATTGTGGGGAGCTGGTTTGTTTGCGTAGGAAATCAGGTCCGATAGTTTAAGACAAACTGGAATTTTCAACGAAGTGAAGGGGCTCTAAAAAATGTAATATTATTCATTATTCACTCGACTGAGTCTGAGAGGTGGTTACAGACAGCATCGGGACAGTGCGTACGTGGTGGGAATGTTTTATGTGTATATTGTGGGGAGTACAATAGCTATGAGAGCAATAGTCTAGTTTTTCTATTATTTTGTGTTTTTGCATCCCTGGTGTTTTGTGACTCTGCTCCCGTCCTATTTATCATCTTAGTCCCCTCCTTCAAGCGCAGTTTTTCTTCTTAACGATGCAACACAAACTGCGCCAACGACACGCTGTACTGAGTCCCAATCCGATTGTTGTTTTCATTCCTGTCCCCATGTTATTGCTACACTTTTTCGTTGTTCTACATGTGCCAGTGTAAACGATTCTCAGAGTACTGTTCTGGCTGAACGAATAGGTCGATAAAATTAAACCCACTTCCACCCCCAGTGAAATCGGCTGAAACAGCGGTTCGAACACCGGTTCGAACAGCGGTTCGGCTTGAACGTCGACGCCGCTCGTCTGAGAACAGCAGCTTCGTCTCCACGCAAGTTCTGCGGTTCGAAGAAAGAAATCGGCAGTGCCGGCAAGCTCCCTTCTCTCTGCCTTCCCCAGTGGGAGGAACACAAACCCGCTCCGGCGATGTCTTTTACGAACTGATTGTCCGTAAGGGTGAGGGGTGAACTATGCAGAATCGGAAATGCGGCTGTGAAGAAGCGGTTAGTGCTAATATGTAGCCTACACTCACTATTTTCATTATTTTCAGTGGCCTAGGCACTCAACGCAAGTAAATTTTTTTCACTGCGTGGATCAGACATTTTTGTCTGCGGACCCCTGTAAGGGAGCAGCGAATGTTTTCTCCCAAGCCAAAGAGTGTCTCTAATTTACATATGATACCGACATAGATTTCAGTGCGATTACGCAAAACACTAACATGCTCGAAAAAGTGGACGAACACACACATAGCCTAAGCAATTTTTTTTTGCGTTCGAAAAAGTGGAGGAACACACAGATTCCCTAAGCAAACTTTTTTGCGCAATCTTACCGCAACAATAAATATCTAGAGTGCTCAGAATACTCCTCGTAACGGCAATACACTCTTTCGCAATTCCAGTCGTTTTTTTTTTCCTGCATTCAACAACGTAATTAGGAGCGTTTCAAAATTCCCGCAGTTTCCACCTTGATGTGCACGCACATTTGGGGCAGACGTGGAAGAACGCGAGAGAAAATTTTTCACTCTTTGTTTTTAATATTTCAAAACACTTTACGAAACACTAAAAACAAGAAACGTTTTTAGTTCTTAATGTTTAGAACTACCGTAATGAATTTATTTCTCTTGTTTCCACCTTGATGTGCACGCACATTTGGGGCAGACGTGGAAGAACGCGAGAGAAAATTTTTCACTCTTTGTTTTTAATATTTCAAAACACTTTACGAAACACTAAAAACAAGAAACGTTTTTAGTTCTTAATGTTTAGAACTACCGTAATGAATTTATTTCTCTTGTTTAAAGCCTGGTGAGATGGCTGTTGCGTTGAGCTTTCACGAGTTCTTCGAGGGTATTGTGGATTCCGAGTTGAAGGAAACGACAAGTAGAGGTTTGAGCGGGGAGGCCAAGTCCAATTTTGAAAGCTTTCGAATTAGTATGTCGGCTTTCCCCCGTTCTCTGAGTTTGAGGGAAATGTCTGGGGTGAAATATGTGATGCGACAAATTGAAAGTGCTTGAATAAGTCGTATTGTATCGTCTTCTTTGAGGACTCCTCCTTACCACTACCGGCCGACACGTCCTCCAGGCCCTCGGATAACCGACCCCACCTGCTATACAAGCCCTTCAGTGCATTCCATCTTCAATTCGGTCCCACAATACTGTATGCAAAATTCCCAACAATATGCACCAAGAATTCAACCAAGGTAGAAGACTCTTTGGTTAAACATCTTCGATCCCAATTCCGCTTTCACCCCGACTCGCTCATGCTCTGGCGCTTGTAAACTGAGAACGTACATTTCTCACCTCCCTCACAACTCTCTCGACATCAACCACCACTGCCGAAGAAATCGCCACAGCCATGGCCGCTACAACTGGCTCCGAATACCTTACAATAATAACACATTCCCAGCAAGCCTGCCGTATCATTCAACGTGGACGCATTTCACTTCCCCCATTACGCATGCTCGCATCAATCAATCCCCTCCCCGAGCTGTACATCGTGTGGACGCCCGGCCACTCGTCCCTCGATAGAAATGAGGCGGCTCACGCCTCACGGTCCAGCCTCCTCCACCTCCCGCTGTTCCATCACACTCGATATCCTGCACCATTATAGCAACCTTAGCCTCACTTTGCCTAAACCTCGCCCTCAACTAACCAAGGAGCAAGCAATCATCTGGCGTCGATTACAAACAAACACTTATGATCCTGCACGCTCGTTCCCCTACCCGATACACACTCACCTGTCACTTCTGCCCCTCTTTTAATACTATCTACAACATGGTGTGGGCCTGTCAAAACAACCCATCGTTTATCATCAATCCCAACCCTTCCCCAGAGCAGTGGGAGGGCCTGCTGACCAGCTCCCATCACGCTGACCAGATCTTTCTGGTGACCCGTGCCAGGGCTGCAGACAAGGCCCAAGGGTACCTGGACTGAGGCGAACCCACCCCCTGAGCGACTGCCCAACCACCGCAGTTTGCTCTATTAAACATATTAGATGCGACTGCATCTCATTCACTCGCCTTGTCCCTCCATACGGCGTTGTCCGCACCTCCCCCTACACTATAAAAAAAATAATAGTTAGCGGCGCCCGGTTTCGATCCCACGACTCCGTGGGCGGAACGCGAGGTACATGGTGCTCTTCCCACTGCGCCACAAAACCGAGACAGAATCAAATGCTACGAACGCGCCTTATATCCTTGACTCATTCAAACTACGTCAAGAAGCTGCTCATACAACGCATGATGGGGCAATGATTAACACTTGCAATAAAAGAAAAGAAGCTCCCACTTACAGCAACAATGATGGAGTAAAGGTCGTTGCGACAGCGAAGCCCCAAGCATACCACTTAGAGAGTTTGACCAAGATTGGCCAATAAAACATAATAATAATTTTAAAACATAATAATCATACGCGTTCCCGACACGTTTCACGCAATTTCAGAATCAATCCAACGGAAACACCAAGTGAACCCCACAATGCGTCGCATCTACACAGGGTTCCCCTCGCGGGGAGGTGGGCGAAATTTATTCTCTTTCTCTCTCTGGTTTAAAGGGCGACCAAAATTAACTATTTCAGTCCATGTGTGCTCCTTAACTTACTAAACGGGTTTAACAACTCAATACTCAACAATTCCGTATTAAGAAATGATATCTATGCACACTATCGCCCCTTTGCATCCCAAACGTCTCTTCGAGGCTGCTGGGGCACTCTAGACTCATTCACATGAGAAAGAGGTAATGGGCAAGTCCGCACACAACTGTGCGTGCTCGCTCAATTTTTCGTCATTTCATTTCAGGTCCCTTTTATGGAAAAATTGATCTGATATCTGGTAGCGACTGGCTTTCTATGGACACTATATAGCCTTACAATAGAAAGAGAAGTTCAGGAAAAACAATCCTGTCGGCTAAATCCAGAACTCGCATGTGCTATCGGCGTCAAATGAAACGCGAACATGAAAACATGAACCTGAACACACAAACAGCGCGATTTCTTTCCATGCAAGCCAAAATGACTCGTGGCTTAGTTACAAAAACAAAGTTGGGAAAAGTGCATTTCTAAACATACCAATAGCAAGGCATTATATGAACCCTACGAACAGTAGTTTTCAATTTCGCACGTTCCTGTTTTTATTGTCGTGTACGCGTTTCATTTGATGTCGATAGTACCTTTTTTTGAAGGATTACGTTTTACAGCGCAGCTCTATATACCTAGGTTTTCACGCAGAGCTGCGTGGATAAACCGGCTTAATCATGAGATTTTTCCCACTTTGTGGTCAACGGGTTTTGGGTTAAAGATGCCAATGAAGTGGCAGGGAAACAGTCACCTCCATGATTGTCCGCTAGAAAAACTAGTCGTTTCAGGTTTCATTTAGCTAATTGGTAAGGAAGTACGCCCTATCGCAAATTACAAAACAAACTGTTTTGCTTAGTGCAATCCGTGGACTTTTCCCAGCTTCGCTTTTCACCCTTCTTCACAGAGTGAAATCGAACAGAATTCTGACAAATTCCTCCATTCTTATTTGCCTCAGTTACTTTGTACGTTGTGGCTAAGTTTGTTCGCCCTTTTTTCCTTCAGACAGATATCTGATTGGGCACATTGGTAACTTCATTGTTGCTGGAACAATGTCCCCCTGGGACTCCATGCAACAGACTTTCGTACTCCTGGCCATCCACAAAGACACTTTTCAAAGGAACGTTCAACAGGAAATTGACGACATCGTCGGACAGCACCGGTGCCCCACATGGAAAGACCGAAAGAGCATGCCGTTCACGCTGGCCTGGCTGTGGGAAGTGGAGCGATGGAAAGCGGCACCCATCAAAATTCCAAGAGAGTGGGTCACGTGCATTTTATTTCATGACGGTGGTGGTTCTTAAAACTGGGGATCGAGCAACATTTCAAAGAATCGTTGGGGTCCTTAACCATTGGCCAATTCTGCGGCAACCATTGCACAAAATATAATTCGTGTTTATTTTCATAATTTTGCTATGTAAGCGGGGCTGTTAGCTGGAAGACGTGTGTTCTAGACAACTCTGAACTATTATTTCAAATATTTGTCTTAAAATTCCCACCTGTCAATTGCGGCTGGCATCAAAACAATATTTACAGCAAGCAATGACGTTTGACTATCCGAGGGTAACAGTTGCAATTTGCAGACAGGGAACACATGCTGTGTTAATACACAAAGTAGGTTATGCATAAGGTCAAGCGGTGAGAAAGCGCTTTAGCCTAGGCAACGAAAAATAGAACAGAATCTAAATATTATTGCGTTTCACATGCCGTAACTGCTAATCAAAAGAGAAAGAAGAAAGAAAAAACTAGGCGCAGAGTGACAATGTATGGAGTACACTAGAGAAGCACTATCTTATTATAGATAATGAACAGGTGGGTTAGCTCTGTCCCAACGAATAATGGAGCAAAACAAATGCGTGCCTTGGATAATAACTTAAGGAATCGAACCTACCACTTGCTACTACGCACCCTGGAAGGCAGCACTTAAGAACAGACAGCCATGGGAATAAGCATGATAAGTAGCGCTTACGGATATCAGGTAAACGTCATGAATTGGTATACCACTTTCTCTAAAGACATCCTACCTTCCATTAGGATGATGTTAGGGAAAGTTATATTGTTCGGGCTTCCATGTGCTGCAAGAAACAGAGGATAAGTCATCTTCCGGCCGAACCAACAAATACTTCGAAAGACGTTGTAAGTAAAATAACAGATATACTTCTATGGGAAGATAAGACAGCCCAATTTGGCGTAAAATGATCCATTGCCAAGGGGCGTTGCAGCAGTGGTCTAGATCCGGTAGGAAAAAGGAATCATTCCTCCATTCAAACTGATAGATAGATAGATGTAACTTAAGGAAAGGGCTGGCTCAGAGGCCTATAATAATGGTAGAGCGGATAAATGAATGAAATGAATGAAACTGATAAATGAATGTTTATTTTGGTTGAAAAGATACCCCTTTTAAAACACGACCTTTTCAAAGCGGCTCTTTCAAACACCAGCAGAGAAGCTGCTGTTTTCAACGCTTTTTTCGGTTGCAGTGATGAACCAGTCAACAAATTCCAGAGATACAGAAATATACTTTGCTCTGTCAATGTAATTCTCGAGCAAGATAGACCTTTCGGGACTCATAAAGGGGTTAACAACGCACAAAGACGACGACGCCTTTCTGATGCTACACCAACTAACCCACCAAGCATCCTCATGAACTTTCGCGTTTGTTTCAAAACGCTAAATTTAAGGCAGCGTTCACCGCGTTTTGTCATAGTGTAATTACATGCTTTTGTGCATATAGTTGTTTGTCTTTGTAGTGTGCACATATTTTTCTCTGGTACTTCAGTAAACGTAACGTGATATTTATTTACCCTGTAAAGGCATAACTTTAAGAATTTCTTTCACCCATTTTCGATTACACGAACATCTACACCGTTATTCTCGCATAGTGAGTGGTGCACCCTAACAATAAATAGTTTATGTCAATCTTGCTGTTCTTCCACGAATGAAATTGTTTTCAATCAGGCGTACGTGGCAGGCAACGAATCTTAGGTACTCTACAGAAAAATGTTTCATGAAAAGCGCCGGGTCATAATCACGCTAAATGCTACCGTGCCGTAAAAATTGCCACTTTTCCATAACAAGGTTTTATTTGATTGCCACGTAATGAAGTGCAAAGTACGGGTGTAGTAAAAATAAACGTTTGTTGAAGCTACCTTTTGCATAGCACAAGACAAACAATACACAAGCGGCGAACAAACGAGTACTAAGTGACTTTTTGATTTACTTTGTTTTATTTTATTTCGACGTTTTTTTCTGACATATGTTGTCTAGGTAGAGATGGCTAAAAGCAGGCTGCCTTTATTCTGAACTACGCAACCTTATTTCCGAACGTTGTACATTGCAGAACCGTCGGAATAAATCATAAACTTGTTGAATCATCATGAGCAGTATGGGTTGGCAAATGACCAGCCGGCGCAGGCACCCTCTCAAAAAAGATTGCCCGACGAGGCATTCAACAGAAGAAACTGATTGGAGCTAAGCCCCAACTTGCTTCGAGCTTGAAACACAGAGTAAAATAACTGGCCCTGTTCACGCACCGGTACCAAAACAATACCCGAGAAGCGGTAACAAAACAAGTAAATTTATCAAGAGATTGTGGCAACTCCATGTGTCCGCAGTGACCTTGGCGGAACAAGCGAAAGCCTTTCTCCACTGTCGATGTGAAAAAACACTTTTGTGTTGTGTGGCCCAATATTGTAACGAGCACGCACCTCTGACGTGGCATGATGCCAAAAGAACATTCTGTAATTGTTCCAAAAGTCAATTGTTTTGTCAAAAATGGTGTACGGACAAATCTAAACGTAGTAACAACTTGGGTCGTTCAGCAACAAAAACCACTCCGTCTTTTAAGTGCAATGCACTTCTTAAGCGACCCTGAACCTGCGTACACCGGCGATGTCCGCGCACGTGGAGATGGGCGCGCGCAGCCTGGCCGCTGACATGGCACATACCCACGTGGGGGATTGGCCAGGAATCTCCTCGTCTTCCTTGGTAACGGGGGGAGATGGGCGTGCGCTGCCTGGCCGCTGACATGGCACATACCCACGTGGGGGATTGGCCAAGAATCGGGCGTGAGAAGGGCTAATGCACCTGCTTAAAGGAGTACTGACACGAAATTTCAAAGCTGAGATCCGCTCTAGCAATCAAGTACAACGACAACACAAATAGCTGTCTGTGAATAAATGCATCTTTCTTTCTTTGTAGTTGTGTGTGTGTGTGTGATCTCTCTTTCGCAAACATTACCGAACCGCGCAAATTCAACTCGTGCATTCGCACTTTCACATTCTTCCCCTCGGGAAAATGCGGGGAATTTTTATAACTGACCCCACAAAAGAACAGCTCAGTTTAAGGTGTACGAAAAGCAATAGCGCAAGATTTTTTTCGAATAGATTCTACCGTTCTGCAAGGTGCTTCGCATCTTTCGAACATTATAGACTGTCTTTAATTTTTCCCGCCACTAATCCCGACTTTTCAGAGCACGGGAAGATATCGTCGTCGGTGATCTCTTTGTACCAAGGGGCACTGTGGTTCTCCTCAACAAGTGGGCCGCGCACAAGGATCCCCGCTACTGGAGAGAACCGCACAAGTTTCGCCCCAGCCGGTTTCTAAACGATGACGGATCCTTTAATGAGGAAAAGCCAGAAAGCCTGGTTCCGTTTTCCTTGGGTGAGTTTCAACCTCCGCGGTGGCGTAAAGGTTAAGGCGCTGTGCTGCTGAAAACCAAGGGCACGGATTCGATCCCGGCCCGCGGCGGCTCCTTTCTGATAGAGGCAGAAGGCGAATTCGCCGGCGGTGTGTCGAGATTTTGGAGCGCGTTTAAGATCCCCAGGTTGTCAAAATTAATCCGAAGCCCTGCACTACGGCGCCCCTCATCGCCTGTGAAACGTAGGCGCGTTAAGCCTCACTGTCAATCAGTCAATAAATCAATCAGTCAATCAATTAATCAATCAATCAACTTGTGTGTGGGACACTATCTTGTTCTTGATCATAACACCATTCAAATGCGATAGAAGAAACAATTTCATTCGTTTTAGGAAACCATGAAATTGCACAATTTTTAAAATCATTTTTGGCAGTTTCTAAAGTGAAGGCACCCGCCGCGGTGGCTCAGTGGCTAAGGCGTTGCGCTGCTCAGCACGAGGTCGCGGGTTCGATTCCCGGCCGCGGCGGCCGCTTTTCTGATGGAGGCGAAAAGCAAAAACGCCCGTGTGTACGAGATTTCGGCGCACGTTAAAGATCCCCAGGTGGTGAAAATTAATCCGGAGTCCTCCACTACGGCGCGCCTCATCGCCTGCGTTGCGTCGGCGCGTTAAACCCTACAATCAATCAATCAATGTAAAGTGAAGGCAATGGCGCGAGGGTTCAGATAAGAAGATTAACCCTGGGCCCACTGAATACTCCTGAGATGAAGAACGGCACTCGGGGTACTAATACGGCCAAGGGAACTGCTGAAGAATATCATGCCGTGCTAAACACCATGCTTAACATATCTACAATGGCTTGCAGAGACACTTAACTTCAATCGCACTGTTTCAGCGCTATAAGAAGACGTGAAGAACCCATAAAGAGAAATGTGGCAATATACGTCGAGCCCCAATCTCCAAATGTAATTCATTCCATCTTCCACACCCCTACCTTTATATCGGTTATTAATTAAACAGGCTTTCGTGCGAACCAGAATGTTGATGAAGAGCTGATAGAAATGCAAGGCGGCTGCTAAAGTTGGTTTGCCTGTGTTTTCTTACCCATATGATTATCAGTTTATAGACGAAAATGAGATTGAGATTGGCTCGTGATTGTTATCCTTAGTTTTTAGAAAATTGTGGCTTCTGAAAGAGCAAGTAATACGTATATAAGTTACATGTAACTATGCTGAAAGATGAGGTGTTATGCCAAGGTATATAATGCTGAAAACAAGAAAAGACGTAGCAATTACAGCCAGTAGTGACCTAACTGTGTGGTTTATTGGTCCAAAACCATGTCCTGCAGCGGTACCATAAAACGTACCAGCAACGCGCGTGCCGTTTCTCGCGCTATTTGCTATGCATGAGCAAGGTCTTGCAAAGCACAATGACAGGATACATTATCCTAACGTGCCGTTCACATAAAAGCGGTATGTGTAGTTTAGAGGCATGGCTCTAGATAACGCCAGGATTTCTGTGAAAGTTATATTTGTTTGTCTGCTTACTTTTTTGTTAATGGGTTTAAAACTAAATTAGGGGGGTGCGTGTGTGCTCTAGAAAATACTTGCTGCTCCCCCATTCTTCACACTGCAAATATTTTCTGCGCAAAAACACTGCATGATTCAGGAATGGGTCCGACATGTTTAGCTTTTTTGCACGTTCCGGTGACGCATTGGGTGATATTGAAAATTTGTATTTCTTTTTAACTCGCCATATGTGTGTCATGCGGGTCCACCTGTCCACGGCGGCGGCCACGTCAGTGGTACAGCAGAGGGGGACAAGAATCTCTCGGTCCGTACATGCCGCCAGTGGAATTTTATTGCGGCAACGTTCTGGGCTAAAGCCCTTGTAGGGAGCAGACTCGGTTGGTGTGGCTGATGCGGCTCCCTAAATTTATTTGAAGAGCGCATGCATGCCTGCCAGAACTGAGAGCGGCGAAGACGAACTACCGCCCACCTGCTCAGTCGTGTTCGATCTCTCGCGTGGCACAGCTTACGCTGGCCAGGCACCGCTGATGATGATTCTGGCGCTCATGATGACATGGCGATGGTGTCGCTACACCCTCCAGAGGGAGCGTGGCTGAGATTTACTACTAGAACAGCTTTCAGTCATAAATGGGATATTCTAACATTGCGCGGGGTTGAATGAATACGGGAGGGTATTAAGGTGCTGAGTAGTGTCCATATTTTATGCTACCGAGGTCATGACGAAAGGGAGAAATTTAGAGTAGGTTTCCCGGTTCATAAACAGGTACCGCAGGAAACTGGAGAAATTGTACAACTTTAGGGAAAGGAAACATCGAGCTGGGACGAAGAGACAAACAAGACGCACAGTGTTAGAATATTCAAACTTCCAGCTACGAAAGTTTCTACGTGGAGGTGGAATTGGCAGTGACTAAGGTAAAAGCAAAGTACACTATAGTGATGGGAGAATTGAATGCAAAAGTACTAAGAAGCGACTGATCAGACGTGTGGCAGGAAAGCTATTGGAGCAGGGAACATAAAAATATTTGTAATCTATCTAGTCACGAGAAGCCGGTCTTCCTCGCTTCGAGCTTTTTTCGCGGTATTGTCTGATTTTTCTAAGTCACCTGCGCGTTTACGGCTACTGCTTCTTATCTGTATAAACCTGAGATCTACTAAATGACCACGTTCTGGATTTTGTTTCAGATGTACCCTTACCTCGTTTGGTATGGGTGTTACGGCGACCCTGCTTCGTGTCGCCGAAGAGTTGGCGTGTCGCGGGTTCTGGTCCGTTCGATTGGAGAATTGTTGGAGAAATCGAGCAATTTGCGATTAACCTAAATTAATCAGAAAATGGTGCGGATTTTTGCTTCCCTTGTTTGCGTCGGGGTTTCTTAGGCAAGGAATATCAGCCGAGCCCACGTGGTGCGGATTTAATAGATTGGGTTGCCGTTGATCATTAATCCGCAATAAGTGATGTGCGCGCCTTTTCCAGTCAGCGGGTGTGTTGCGTTGATGGGTTCCCCTTAGAGATCCATGGCAAATATGTCACATGTAACTGTTTTCAAGAGAAAGCTCTCACGAACACATTTTCACCACACACTTAATAAACGTAGCTTCAACGTGTTGACTGGACATTTCTCGCTTCTATTTACAGGTAAGAGATCGTGCCCGGGAGAGAAGTTCGCCTTGATGGAAATGTTCCTGATGATGACGTTCGTTCTGCAGAAGTATACTGTGATGCTAGATAAGCCGATTCCACAAGACGAAGAACACCCAGACGTCTGGCTGTGCAATCCATTTGCTGTAGGGCTGCGGTTCTTGCCCCGACTGAGCTCAGCCATTTACGGCCCTTGAGCCCCTCCCTCAGAATATAAACTCAGGGTTACACGGAAGCAGTGTTAGCTTGAGGGTTGTGCCAAATACGGCGCGGAATTTCAAATACACTTCCAATAGTAAAATCAATCATAAAATACACAACAATGCCCCAGTCGAAGCAATTTCATCAAGCAAGCTTTCCAGTCGAAGTTTTTCAAGGTGGTGGTGATGATGATGATGGCGGTGATGATGATTAGGGTAATGATGATGGTGACCTGGTGAGCATTTTGTTTTGGCTGCGTCTAATCTCACGGCAGCCATAAGAATTACCTCCGGAAAATTCTTGTTCCACAAAGGCTGGCTGGTTTACAGTTCGCTTAATATTATTACTTCCCAACGTAACCCAACATAACATAACCTCACCGAACATAACGTAACCTGAAGTTACCTAACCTACCCAAATCCCACCCAGCCCAACGACACAGAACGCCACCTGTATTAAACCTAATGCAACCAATTCTTGAAAACATGTGCGGCGGGCGCTTGATATGGCAATAACCTGAATGAACCCGGCCACGGTGGCTCAGTGACTAACGCGTTCCGCTGTTGAGCTCGAAGACGTGGGTTCGATCCCCGGCCGGGGCGGCCGCTTTTCTGATGGAGGCTAAAAAAACACCGTGTGTTCGAGATTACAGTGCACGTTAAGGATCACCAGGTTGTCAAAATTATTTCAGAGCCCTCCACTACGGCGCGCCTCATCGCCTGCGTTGCATCGGCGCGTTAAACCCGACAATCATCAATAACCAGAATGAAAAAAAGCACTAACAAGTTCACGAAGAGCAAAGACTTGAAAAATTCTGAAGCTACCAAATTTCCGCACTCCCGGGCTCGAACCAGAGTCTTCTACTTTCAAAGCAAGTGCTATACCACAGCGCCACAGGAGCAGCTCTAGGAACAAGTTTTTACGGTATATTTTTCCCAGAAAATGTCCGAGTGGCGTACTTAGGCAATCAGAGGCGACTGCCTTGAGAAATTTTTAAGAGTAATTCGCACGGTTGCCGTGATAATTGACACTACTTTTGTTTTTTTTTTCTGGTTTGACCCTTCTAAATAAGCGCTGGAGTTCCCCGTGGAATGATCTGAGTAAAAATTTTAACAGCTTAGCCTACCGTGCATCTTCTTTATATTTCGGTCTCGTATCTTTCAGCAGCGTGTTTAAAGCCCCGCACTGTGCCAAGTCACTCAAACCAATGGAATGTTTTGCGAAGGTGTCGACAAACACCGTTGAATTTGCTCGCGCGTTTCGGCGTCCTTCCGTCTACCCTCCCGTACTACGTAACTTACGAATTCCCTTCATCACATGAGCGGCGCCAAGCGTCTCTTTTACGGCGAAAGCCTCAAGTGCGCCATTGTGATAGAAACTGTGTTAGTGATTGTAGTTATTCCCCTGTGAGAAAAATGCCCGCCACTGTAAAGAGGTAATAAAAAAACCCATTTATTTGTTGTGGTAATTGAACTGGCGCCCATAGAGTTGGAGCCGAGCTTCTTTCTAGCACGCTAAAGCCGCACGTTGCAAGCGGAGGAGCAAAAGTAAGACTTGTACAAGCGCCTGAAAATCGGACGCAACGGCACGATAATAGAACGATCGGACCCCCACCACGCAGAACTCTGATTCTTGGGGAGCTGTGACGTGTGCTGAGTCTCGGAATATTTGACGCCAACAGACAAAATGTTGAAAGCGAAAAAAGCGACGCAAATACGATGTAGCCCTAAAGAAGTCTGGAATACTTTCTAGGCTTTTGCCTTCAAATCCCATAAGCAGACTTAAGTTCCTTGAGTCATATTTATCTACACAGCACACAACACAAACGGAGGAAGTACTGTGATTAGTGGAAAGCGTTTGTGCGGACCTCCGCGCATGAGCAGCACATCTGCTGAAGGACCACCTAGCCCTGTGCCCGCTCTGTGAGAGGCCGAATTTCAGCCCGCTGCGCCACTCCTGGAGCTGCGTTTTCCGTCGTGACGTAAGCCGCAGCCACACGTCGCATTGGCTTTCGCTACATGATGAGCCCTCCTAGTCTCAATTGCGGCTCCACGGATACCCTCCCTATTCGCTCATTATCTCGCACATAAAAGTTTTAAGCGTGTTGAACAGCTTTAAGAAAGACACCTGAGTCTCCGAATCAAACTTTTTTTTAGTCATCATTGCTTGTTTCTTTTTTTTTTTTACCTTTGCGAACTCATTCGTAGTGGTTGACCTCAAAGACCCGTCTTGGGTGCGTAATTTATATAATGTCACACCAAGTGCAACAACTGAGGCTCGATATTGTGTGGATTCTGCACGCAAACATGCAAGCGCAGTAATGTACGGCGGCGTCGGGTGCATTTTTTTGAGGGAGGAACGCGAGAACGAGTCCTTTGCTATACGGCGAGAGAAAATGGCAATAAATAAATTACGAACTAAAATAACTGCAGACCACTTTTCCGAGTCTTCGCGTAACTCGAGGAAAAATGAAAACGCTTACGTGGATTGGAATATCCCAGTTCCTATGGAAGGGCTTTGCTGAAATGACAAAAAGATGCGCCGGTCGTAAATGGCGAAATCCGGTTGAGCTTAGTAGAAAGAAAAGAGATGCTAATTTTGTTTCTAAACTAGCACACACCACTTGCAAGATAGCATATATTCATGCATGCTTTCACGGGCCTAGGTGTACCTTGCGCTGCGTATTTTATTTCAGCAGGGAAAGCAGACGCGTGAAGAATTTCACGCAGAACCACATCCCGGGGAGCGAGTAACAAAAGATGCCTCATTACGAACAGAAACAGGCAGGCATGAAATTAATCTGGCCTGATTTCTATCGATCATAGGCCCGGTGCTCTGATGCGGGCAGGTGGCGCTGTGATGCAGGTAGGAAAGAAGTCACTGAAGCCATATAGTTTCATACAATAATTATTGTATGAAACTCTGTGACTGAAGGCCCTATTCTGGTGTTTGGAAATTCTTTGTGAATCAATGCTTTCCCGGGAAGCTATCTCAAATTGGTTTTCAGGTAGTCACATCTTCCAGCTGACTCGGCCATTGCGTGCAGTTATCACATTTTCACGTTTAATGACGTTTATGCCCTTTATGTGTTTTGGTTCCTTTTGACAAAGTCCTGGCCGATTTCGATAGAATTTTCTATTATTTTAGTCATTCAAAAGTCCTTATCTAGATTTCAGCATTGGTGTACCGTGAAAGGTAGGTTTTAAAGCGCACTCCATCCAAATCCGGTCGTTAGGCTTAGAGGCCGCCTTACTTGCTTCGTTAGCTGATGCAAAGTTCTCCTAATCTGACTAACCTAGGGGAGACGATCTTCGCCGTCTCCGGCAATTCGACCGTCACTTGTCTGCAGCTCAACCGTACCCTGGGCAACTCACCGCCCCCACGTTTCCAATAGGCCGCAGCTGACACCGGCTTGGCGCATGCGCTCTTACAGCTGGGTCACCGCCTGACCACGTGACTCACCTCACGCCCGGCATAAATGAGCGCCGCGGTCGTCTAGTCAGTGCGAGCTTGGCCATGGATGAGGGCGACGCCTGTCCGTCTTCCCAGAGTGTTACGCCGGAGTTGCAGGCTTTGAACTGTTGTTGACTGGCGACGTCTCACCAACCTGTGAATGTAACCCGGCGATCTGCTTCACTGTAGAGGGTTGAGAATTCCAAGCGTGCGAAGCTAGCGTTTGAGACTGCGGAAGAGCAAACCAAGTGAAGCAAAACCTAACGAGGCTAAACGAAGCCTTTGCTTTGCATATCCAGGGCCAGTTGGGCTAAGCCGGAGCATTTTTTTTATCTTACTGCAATATTGATATCCTCCTGGTACTCAGCAACATTGGTGACCGCGTCGACACTCGTAATTGCATGTGCATCATTGCAACAACAAGAGAAACAGTTATTTTCCTGAAAAACCCCTACGAGTAGCGCAAATCGAAATGTTAAATGTACTTGTGCTTGACAAACCACGTGAAAAATGTGCATGCACTAGACAACCCACGACTAACTGATGCTAAGGTAAGCTTTGCGTTCACCTGTGCTGATTAGAAATACCCTATGCATCCTCACACAACGGCAACGCGCGACTGCGGTTTTCTTATTCTACAACCTCAACCGCGTGCTGCTTGCGTGGCGAGCATGCGCCCTGCATTCATAAAGCAACAAATACCACAATAACGATCTTGAGCAACGTTTTTCGCCACTGACATTTTCTTGTGAAAAAAACCCATGAACCAGTAAATGAACAAGCGCCGGTGATCACAGGCTCGTTTACTGTCACTAAAGGCACCTGTACTGTGATAAAGGCACGCTGTCGCTTTCGACAATGTCGGAATAGCCTTCTGCTTCGACAAAACGGCAACACCCTCGACAGCGGTGCTGCTCCCTTACCTCGACAACGGGCACACGCAACTTCCTTAACGCGCTCCGACGCCACCACACTCATTCCTTCCAGCGTGTGCACAGCATCAACGAACACGGCCGAAGAAGCCGCTACAGCCCTTGCCATTACTGACGTTACGGGCCCAACTATCGCGCTGTTTACACACTCCCAAGCTGCCTTCCGCCGCTATCCTCAACGTCGGGTTTCCCCCTGAAACTGCACATCCGTCTCACCTTCCCACCCTTTCCTTTACCCGCTTCGTGTGGACACCCAGCCACACCTCTCTCCCTGCGAGCGAAGTGACTCAAAACACGGCCCGTGATCACCTTACCCAGGCACTACGAGACGATGCCTCTCCCTCTCCAACATTGACCAAGATACACCTGCTTTCTCTACTTCCCGAAAACTTACACTGACGTCCCATACCACTACAGAGGACGACAGAGTCCCCGGCACTTCTATCCCCCTGCCCACCCTTCGCGGTAGGCTTTCAACGCTCGCAGCTGCCGAAGACCTCAAACTCATACCCACCACAACCACGTCGCCCTCCGCCGCATCTTCCCACCTCCAATGCACTCTTCTAAAACGGCTGAGACACTTCTGACATAGAGTTTCATACTAATATACATGACTTCGGACACTACCCCGCACCTTGTTCGGTTTGATATGCCCACTCAATCCGCCGCTACCACCTCCCATTGCTGTAGAGCGATGCGAGAGTGCGTTGAGCAGTTGCCAGCTTGCAGACCGCGAAGCCCCGATCTCTTGGGTGAAGGAGGCGGCGGCGACGTGCGGACTACAGGAACTAGGATGGCCACCCGCGGCTTCCCAATCCCTTTCCCATCTCCCTTTTAGGGGCCAAGCTTGTCTTGTTCGGGCCCTGTCCCGGCCGTATACGGCACATTCTACACGGCACATTCAAGATGATTGTGGCAGGATCACCCTGCCACAATCATCCCTGCCCTGTCGGTCGGTCGGTCGGTCGGTCGGTCGGTTGGTTGGTTGGTTGGTTGGTTGGTTGGTTGGTTGGTTGGTTCCTTATGTCATGGCGCGTACCCACGCGGGGGATTGTAAGAAGCTGCCTGTAATAATTAGGCTGTGACCCGGCTTATTTGAGACTGTGTCCCGGTTTATTTTAGGCTGTGACCCCGTTTAGTTTTAAAAAAAAGAAGTACGACAAAAACATTGAGACATTGAGAGTAGAAAAAGAAATCTTTGGATAGAACAGGATTGTCAGAAAAAAAACTTGCGAATGAAGGCATAGCTATCTAGCAGGGCATCCGGCCTGTCGCCGCAACAAAGGAATGAAAGGCCATCATAACATCTCTGTGGCAATATCCTATGACGGAAGCACCCAGGGAAAGAATAACAACAAAGGAATGAAAGGCCATCACAACATCTCGGTGGCAATATCCTATGACGGAAGCACCCAGGGAAAGAATAACGTTTAAAGATAAAGGGAGATTAAGCCTATTAAACGTGTATTCAAGGTGCGTACGTCGCATCGAGGAAAAGCTGCGGCAATTTAAAAGAAAGTGTTCTATTGTGTCGGGGGCCTTGCAGAAAGGGCATTGAGGAGATAACGCCTGACCAGCTTTGTGTAGATAAAAATTTAAAGGGGGGATTCTGCAACGAAAGTTTGTGATTGCGACCTCACATTTACGAGATTCGCAGAATTTAGGCTTCCATAAGTGAGAGAGGTGAATATAGTCGGAGCATGAACGAAGGGCATCTTGCTGATTATTCTGTAAAACTTGAAGGCACCTGAACCTCGCCCCCAAAAGAAAACTGTCAATTCGGCAATCACGACGGCAGGACCCCCAAGAGCCACATTGGCTAATTGGTCTGCCAGTTCATTGAATATTGTCCCTGCGTGACCAGGGACCCACACTAACCGGACCTCGCGAAGCTGGTAAGGAATAAATGAACCGAATGACCTGAGAATGGAAGAATCTTTATCAACGCGTTCGTTGCTACCCAACAAGGAGGAGAGGAAGAAGAAGATGTTGTCGTTCGTAGCCTGCGAGCTCAAGACTTGCTTGGGCCCTGTCCCGTCTCTCGTTGCTGCCATTTCGATATCAACCAGCAAGCGATGAAGGACTACATGCGGGAACAAGTACTTCTCTACGTACCGTTCAGAAACGAAACTGTGGACGTACTAGACAACGACAAGTACGTGCGCATCTACGAAGAAAAGAAGGACATCATCGCTGCTAAACGGCGCGAGTACAGCCCTGCTGACGACGACCCCATCGTGGCTCAGCTCATCGAGCAATATCAGCAAGAACGAGAATCTCGATCACTCGATGCCGCCGCCGCCGCCGCCAAAGACGACGATCCTGTCGTACACCACCACCACCAAGACGACGACCTCCTTCCAAACGAAGACCTGCTGCGTCTCGTTATACCCCTTCGCGTGCCGCGGTGCGAAAGCGTCAAGACATCATAGACACGGACGAGTACGTCAAGCTCATGCAAATCACCAACGCCGAGCAGTACGAGTTGCTCCGAGAGATCATCCACCATCTATATAAATCCACATAAAAAAACACCCCTATAACAACGTATCGAGTGTTCGAATGATGTGTAGGCGAGCTTTTCACGGTTTTACCGATAAGCATTAGAGCTTCGCCCCTCTCATCATCATTCACTTCGTGGAGATGGCGGGATTTTTTTCTGAACGCCCCTTTTGCCAGAACAACCCTGCATCTGTGCTAGTTAGAGCTTTCCCTCTTTCTGCCGTGCATGGTACCACTGAAAAAGCTTTATTGCCCTCTAGCAGCATCCGCAACAGCACCATTGTAATCGCTATGCGGTGCGTGGTCTAATAAAGAAGAGAACGAAGTTGGCCCCCGAGGCTCGAACGCCAGCACTGCGTCTGCGTCTCTTTACTTCACGGCCCTGGCCCGTCGGCCACAGGCGCCGTGCAGAATGTGTGGGCGCGGGCGGCCCGCCTCCTTACGCAACGGCCAGTCCAGCCTACAAAAGTGGTGACCCGGAGACACCGGACTCAACCCAACGATGCATTCACCGCTGGGGTATCAGCGAGGCTTCAACAGCGAGCCGCCATCTTCGCCATTCCCTCCTATGCCACCTTTCAACCCCAAGGACCCAGAGCTGTGGTTCGCGCTCATGGAGAGCCACATTTGAATCCGCGGCTTCTTTAGCCAAGTCACAAGGACAACATCACGCTCCGGGCTCTCCCGAGCGAGGTCTTTACCCAACTCCACGTGCAACCATCGAGACCAAATCTCTACTACGACCTTGAAGACGCCGTGCTAGAGTGCTTCGGCATACCAGTGGTTCGTCTTCCCCCGCTCGCGACCCAACCGAGCTCACCAACTTCGCAGGCACAACCGCCAGCGCATATGCTGAAACTCGAGCCTCCTACCAATTTCCCCGAACTCAATGACAACGGCGCGCCTATGGAGACGTCGTCAACTGCGCAATCGTCCTCCCCGTCGCTGACAATCACCGGTACTGACAAAAACATCGAGATCCCTTCTGGCCAAGCCAAAATAAAGACGCCAAATCCACCTCAAGTGACTGACACTTCAACAAGCGCCCCCTTGACACATCCCTGCATCATTGATTGCCCGCTCACCCATCTTCAGCGGCACACTTCTGCCCCTGAAACGTTAAAGCCGTTGTCCACTCCTTAGGTGAGCTCCACAGCGCCTCCGACAGTCCTCGGAATCCTTGCTCCACCAAACGAACCAACACAGTTACCTTGCTCAGCTCCAGTTACCTTACCCGATGCACTGCCGTGTGCCTCCGTCGATCCTGACCACAATTCCTCTTCAACTGCTAGAGGCCAGCGTAGAACTCGCGCCATTGGTTTTCGCATCGGCAACCTCGGTCTCCAATGCCCAGCATATCAGCTAAATGTTGCTCATATGAGGTTCGCCCCAGTCACTGAGCCCCGTGGCGCGAAAGAAAGCATTCGGTTTGGCGGCGAGGCAGATGGCATGGCGTACCAAGCGCCGTACGTGGCATCGACGCCGTGGTCGACCACCACGCCATCACTCCATCCCCACATCCATGTCTGCTTCTACACGCATCCACTTTCGACATCGGCACCATCCCAGACCCAGGGTTCTCCTTCCACCTGCCGACTCTCGAGCACGTACCCGCATCATAATGTTCTCTCCAACTCATCCGAGAGTCTCTGTTCACAGACTTACGCACTACGACCTCTCGAATTCGTGGAACAGCATTATCCGTAACGCGGGCAGACCTCTGCCGCACTCCCAGCCCAGACCTCCGGAATTCCCTCTGTGGCTACCGGTGCTGCAAGGACCCCGACTGGGCGCGAACATTGAAAATACCGATCTCAATTGACAAAGATATCATTTGTACATATCTGTGCTGATAGCGCTTTCTTCTGTCATCTCACTTGCACATAGTTAACGCTTTTACGCAGTTGTGTATAAGGGTCATGTCCATTCTCAGCACTTTTCATCGCTCACTTCAACCTGCTCGCTAGGGAGGAGGCCATCTTTAGCAGCATCCGCAACAGCACCATTGTCATCGCTATGCGGTTGCGTGGTCCAATAAAGAAGATAACGGAGTTGGCCCCCGAGGCTCGAACGCCAGCCCTGCGTCTGCGTCTCTTTACTCTACGGCCCTGGCCCGTCGGCCACAGGCGCCGTGCAGAATTTGTGGGCGCGGGTGGCCCGCCTCCTTACGCAACGGCCAGCCCAGCCTACAGCCCCAACAGAAAAAGTGCGTAGTCTCCTGGACGCACAAAATACATAACCAGCGGAGCTGCACATGTCCAATCCCCCCCGTTCTCTGGATAGTTTCGGACAAAAACTCAGGCACTTCGGGTATTGTGCTCCGCGTATGAAAAAAATTCCCCCGCATTTCCCCGAGGGGGAGAATGTGAAAGTGCGAATGCACGGTTGTCGGCCCGCTTGCGGCGCTTGCGCTCGGCCCCCGCAGCCCACCGCCTCGCCGCCTTCTCTTCCATCTCTTCCATCGGGTTTGTAGTATCACGTGTACACCACGCAGTTATCAAGCCGCTATAACGCCGCTGAGTCGCCAACGCACGCCGCTGACGACGTAGTTTGAATGCGTTAAAGATATAAGGCGCGTCACTAACACTGATATCAGCGTCGCCTCCGTGGCTTGGTCGGTAGAGCGTCGCGCTGCGGCCGCAAAGTCCTCGGATCGAAACCTGGCGCCGGATGCTGTTTCTTTTTTTTAAATATAGAGGAGCACTGCGGACGCCGCCGCCGCCGCCGCCGCCGCCGGCGGTGGATGGTTTGGGGTCGCTTATAAAGTGCATTCGCACTTAAAATACCTAAAAAATGTAGTTCAGCATACGGAAAAAAACTATGAAAGATAGTAAAATGTCTTGGAGCTTCCGTATTTTGAGAGAAAATGTACAAGGAATGCGTTTCTTCTCAGAGGTGAGCCGACTTTATTAAGGAGATCACTGTAAGCTTGGTTGTAAGCTAGCTTTCGGGCAAATGATGTTGCGCAGTGAAGCATGGCCATCTTCGCGGTTAGTATCGTTACGGCACCACTTTATACTCCTCACCACCACCACCGCCTTTTTCCCGAATCCTGTATTATTGTTGCTCCGCGTCATACAGTTTCATACTTGAAGGGGGCGCGAGAAGAGGTCCCGCTTTCATTTATTGAGGAGGGCCGAGAGGTTACAGTCATGACAAGGGATGATGAGTGTTTTGTTTGGCGCCGGTGACACATGTACCATTTAGCAAAGAATCGGCGAACATCGTCACCACAGACACGCTTTACACTTGTTCTCTAAAGCGTTTGAGTTCAATTTACTTGCTTTTCCATAGCAAATATTTCACTCCGTTCATTTTTAAGTGCTGGCCACCTAAAGGGCCCGACTTATCATCGTAGTTCGTCCGGGGCCACGGTCGCTAGCCACCATAGAAACGCATAACGTGTAACACGGCGTCGCATACCAAAACAGATGCTTCAGAAAGATCACCGCTTCCCCTGGTCGGGATCGCGTACACGTTCGTCATATGCGAGGTGTCGTGGCGAACTTTGCTCTGCTGCAAATAGCTACACAATAACATATAATAAAGAAAAGATTGGCTACATTTTACGCTGTGAAGGTGGTTCTCAAGCGAAGCTTTAAATGAAACCCACGGCAATTCCCCATGCGACGTCACTTGAATTCACACACGTGGCTCTACAAAGAGTGAAACCAGAGATTCTTCCAGCCGTTACCAGGAATTCACAGGGGCGGCGTCCCGAACGCAGCAGCAGCGTCGGCCACGGCCGGGCTACAGCGACGGACGCTGCCACTGTAGCCCGGCCGAGATTCGGGAGGAAGAAAACTGAGAGGAGCGTCTTTCGAAGGGTGAGGCAGCGGAACCTAGCTATCCTAATGTGCTAGCTTAGGGCTACACCACCGCTCCACAGAAGTGCACGCACCGAAACAATTCGGTAGGTAGCCTTAGTGATTCCCATTTATAATGATTTGTACTAGTTAGTTTAGTAAGTTTGAGAATTGCGAGAAAGCTCAGGGAACTTTTATAATAGATATCTATCAGAACCAGTTGCTACTTTCTCCCTTTGTAATACCTCTTAAAACACAACCGAATTGCTATTCACCAATTTAGAAATTGGAATCCCATTCGTGGCAAGCAGTGCGCAAAAAGTAGCGTTTCTCTAGTGACCAGATGTCTGCATGGGGTTTGTACATTTTGTTTTCCCGCCCTGCAAATCAATCCTACGTATGTTTGCCGTGTGACCACTTTATTCTGTCGGGTGCGGGTTACGCTGGAGGAGCTGTCTAACAAGTTAATCAAGCCGCGCGAAGGCAGCGCGCAATGGACGCGAAGCTCCACCAAAACAGGCCCAAAACAACCATTGCTAAAGCAGACGACAAAGCCGAGCTGCCGATGCCACCGCTGGCGAGCGGGCACTTGCGCGCGGAGAACGCTGGGTAAATTGGTCACGCCATCCCTGGTGTGCTCCGTGAGTGAAACCACCCGCCCCCCTCCTCCCGCCGCCACCTCCGCCGCGTTGGGAGTTTCTCATGCCGAATGCCACGAAAGAACCGTTGGCTGGAAGAGCTAGACAGATTTGCTTTAAAAAAACATACAAATTGCTCGGCGCAGTCGCAAACTGATAACCGGCAGGGCGTGATACATTCATATTCAAATAGGCTATTTGTTTTTGAGATATTATGAGTGATGGCTGGCTTACGCACTTGTCTCCGCGTTTTACTATTGCGTGAGCTTTCATTATTCCCCTGTCTGGTTGCTCTTTATGCGTACACTGTCACATGGTGGTTTGAAATCTTTCAGAAAATCCCCACTCGTCGCAATGTATTCCCAAGTGTAATAGCTCCCTGTTTTTAATGACACGTTCGTATTTTTTTATTCTTACAATGAAACAGCGTCCAGTCTGACCCATATGATTCCCGCCAGATGGCGAGGAACCAGCTCCTACGGCCCCATGAATGTCACAATGGGGGTTTTATGCCATATCCTACATTTCGCGTTTTGGACTTTGATTCTGCTTTCTTGTTCAGCCCGTGAGCCATAAATCACAAAACCCGTACTTTTCACACATAAGTTTTCACTTAAACTTGTGCATGAGCCCACATAATTTTCGTAGGAATCAAAGGCGAGAATTACGGAAGCGTAGAAGCGCACTCGCGATGAAGCAGAACGCCAATGGAAAACACGTGCAGTGGGAAAATTGCGAGGTCGATGCACCAACAGTTTCTTAGTTTCCAAAAAAACTACCGAAACCGCGCGTTCTGCACTCTTTCTAAACTCCTGAAAAATTAAGCGTCAGATTAGCGCGAGTGGTATGAAGCAGGTACAACAAAATTTGAAGCCTGATATGAAACACTGATCGCATGATTCGTTTGAGCTGACTTAATCTGTTTCCTGTCGTGCCGTGACGGTGCACTGATATATTACTTTGCGAATAAAGAGAAATAATATTGGACTTGCATAAATTAAAATGTCCAATTTCCTACGTTCTGTGATCCTAGTGTTGCCTTCGCGTTTTACTTAACAATGACCGTACATGGCTGCTTGTGACACTTTTTTTCGCGGGCACATGATTACACGGGCTTGTGTCACTCACACTCAGCTGCAGGTGTGGCAGCCAGCCGAAGGGCTTGTCTCTGACGTCCCCACGGCTGGCAAGCGATTGCAAGTTTTGCTGAATCGCCGTTAGAAATAACAGCACTATTTTACCTCTGATTCGTTCGTCAAGAGCCGAACGGAGCATCGAGTTTGTTCTCCCATCTCACCAACATGCTTTCACTCTTGCTCTCGATATTACTTCAGCGAATAGCCAAGAGTCGGAACACATTTTTACGTATAACGAAAGAAATACGCGCGAAGTGAAAATCCGCTTTCCTATTCTCATAGATTCTACGACTAAATTTTCATACATGCTGCATCCTCACTGCTGATGGTACTTTGTAGCCTGGTTTCAAACCAGGTTTTTGTACGCCGTGTAATTGAAATTCAATACAACAGCTTGCTTTGTCCGGAAAAGCACGGTGAGCGTAGGCTAGTAAGCACTAATGACTCACATTGGCTGTTTGCTTAGAAGGTGAAGCTAGGGAACAATGGTTTAAATGAACGCTGCAAATGATGGAGTTTCATTACGTCAACTGTGCGAACAGTAACCATCGATGGAACCTCAGCACAGGCCAGCAAAGGTATTCTTGTCACGTGAGTGAAGCTTTATCAGCATTATGCAGACGAAGAAAAGGTGTTATTTTATTTGTTGCATTCTAACACATTGCCCATCATGAAACACCGGAATAAATTTATGGAATGCACCCATGCACCCCGTATAGCTGGTTGCTCGTGACAAAGACGGACCGAGAACGAACGCCGCCTCCGCGATCTCCTAAAGACAATAACCTTACATCCGTATCCAGTGCCTCAGGGCCTTCCCGCGCTGAGCAGATCTTGCCTAATCGAACGCGGTCTGGAAATGCATTAGCTATGACATCGGGGCCAAGCGGAAGCAAACCTCCAGCAGAATCCGACGCGGTGGAAATTCCAATGTTGTAGTCCACACTGCTGTTCATCAAAGGCGAAGGCATCCCCATCGCTACCTTCCGACTTCTCCTACGCTTGTGGACACGCGCTGAGACCGACGATCCATCACCTTGTATGGAACTGATTTGGTATCACAAGGCCATGGTCGTCACGCCGACCGGCATGGGTCCTCACTTACGAGGACTGGATCCGTCCTAAGGGCCCCATCAAATAGACTTTAAGCGCACTACGCCGTCTTGTCTAGGATTCGTCAAGGTTAGCGTACTACTGAAGCCTTCTTCCTTCCCACCCATCATTTTTTCCTATGCGGCCTTGAGCAATCTCTTATTATAACCATTATTTTTTCGTTCGATAGCCTGGCCTTCTCTGGTAACTGGGGCCCTTTCCACGAGGCTACGCTCGCCGGAGAAGCCGAAACTAGTCAGCCGCGCCACCCACTACTCGTATGTGGGTTGAGGTTGTGGAATAAGTGATGGGGTTAGAGGACACTCTCCTACTAGGTAGTTTAGGGTGCCACAGGGGAGTTGGAGGGAAGTATTCGCGGGAGGCGGTAGAGGGTGGGTTACATGGTAAGGAGTAGGGTAGTGAAGGAGTGGAAGTTTTCAGTCGTCAAAATGCCCTAGCTGTGGATCCGGATAGGTGTGGGTGGGGTAATGGGTATTTTTGGCTCTCGTGCCGGTACTGGATAAATATGTCGGCGTATTTAGGCAGAGGCGTTGGCTTGGACATATGTGGAGCTTTTAAATCTAAATCTACTCCTTGAGAAAGGTCCCGGAGTGTATGGGCGGGGACAGTGGCGTATGCGAACTCATTGCCTTGAAAGATCCCTGCCCAGGAGACCAGACAATGTGTAGTTCTGAAATCTAACTTCTTCTAGAATAGCCAATGCTGTAGGGATATTCGTTCGGTGAGAAAATTCCGGCAGGCAGATGGGTAGTCAGTCAGTATAATCGTATATTCCTCGCGGTTGGTGGCAGATATGGTGGCAGCAACTCCTCTTGCTGGTTCTACGGATGTTGCGAGGGTATTTACTGCTGTTAGTTCTTTTCTGTTGGCGTCAGTCACTATACCAGCGTTGGCATGTTTTTGGTGGTAGGCGGATGCGTCTGCGTAGAGAGTGAGGGGGGTTATCGTATTGTGCATGAATTCCTCGTGTCCTTGCTGCCCGTCGTACCTTGCCCTATAGGTTGAATCATGTTACGTGTGATTGATGACACGCCGATGTGTTGTGTAATGGCTACAGGAATATGTCTTGTGAACTTTCTTTTGTGAGGTTGAATATCCTAGCGGGGGAGACATGGCTGTTTTCTTAGAGGGGAGTTGGAAGCCTACAAATTGTAATATTCGATGTGTTACTTGGTTCGCGTCCACGCGCTGTGGACGCACTGTTGTAGCAATTCTTTGTTCCCGTGTTGGTGGGCCGGTTTACTGCGATTTTGTAGGCTTCAGATATCGCCTTGTTCAGTTCAGCTTATTCGGAGGTTTTTAGTGCCAGGTACGGAATGCTCTACGCAGTTCGGTTAATAAAAGTGGCCTGGAATATGCGAAGCGTATCTGATTCTTGAAGACTGAATCTTCGGTGAGAGACTGGACGGATTAGATGCATTTGTTGTGTGACTGTGCGTTGGAGGGGGAAAATTATTTCGTAGCCGATTCGTATTTTGGTATGGTGAGCCCCACAATTCGGAGGTGGGAGATTTTAGGGACCGTTGAATATTGTCGCTTTATTTGGAATCCGGTATAACGTTGACGCGCGGTTCGACAATCGACAATCGAACGACAATCGAAACGACACTAGAATTTCTCCTTACTCTATGATGAGGCACAAATCCACACTCCGTCACAAAGTTCATAGATTGTGCGTTCCCGCCTGAGCTTTGATATGACGTAGCTTCGACGTTTCTGTTTTTGTTCTTCCTAAAAAGAAAACGAATAAATCCAGGCGGTCAAAGTTGCTCCTGCAGAAGCCATTGGATTAGGTGGCAAGCTCCAGAACAGTACATCAGCAAGAGATCTTGAGAACACGCAACAGCTCTGCTTCACCCACCGCAATATACCTTTACCCGCTTAAACAGGGCTTCGAATGATGACAGCAGGCAGTTGTTGTTTACGTACACCAAAACTTGCGCGACCAAAGTACACCGTCGACATGGCTGACAGACAGGCACTACACAGTGCGCTCTCGCAATTTTCACAGTTATCAGCAGCTATCCCACCCGCCCACAAGCCGAGGGGGGTGAATTTTGTGACGTCGCTTTGTGCAAAAACGTAAACATTCACAAGGCCATTCTTGCAACTCTCCAATGTTGCGTGTTATTTTTGGGGCTGTCTGCCCTGTTGTAAGTTTTGTTAATTTGCTTTTAAAAAATGAGTATTAATGACCTTCCTGCCTAAACTTTGTATAGCACGTTTTCTGGTTTTCTGTCGTTTTTTTTTGTTTCCCACGGTTGGTGTGCAGCACCGCATGTACACGGGACAAGGTTTCCGTGAGGCTGAGTTAATCTCACTTTTTCCTCTCCAGCCCAGACCTCGATTGTCTGAATAAAAGAATATATGATATGAAATAAATAAAAATGGGGGAGCAAGGTGTGGCAGAAAGCTGGACACACATCCTCATCGAAATCAGCAGCAGCTGCTGCAGTCTGTTTGAATCCCCCTCCAAACGAACGGTTCTCCCATAGAGTTCTAGATGCGCCCGCAATTGGCTGTCCGTACCAAAGGCTAAAACAGAACCTGTTTTGGAAAAACCTGGTCGCGATGATACAGAGCGTCTGGGATGATAGCTGGGAACTGATCGAGAGACAGTGTCTGACTGCGGAAAAACGTTTCAGATTGTCACAGAAAGCCAAAGCCGCACTTTAAGCAGCATTAGCGCCATTAAACGTAGCGTTGTTGGCTAGTAGGATCGGATCATGCCGAAACGGTTGATTGCAATTACTTCAGCAGCTTTTCTGCTATCAGCGTGCACGTACATATATGTGAACTTTCTAAAGCTTTTACTTCATTTCACATTACAGAACTTATATTCGTATTAAGAAAGTGTTCCCGGACCCTTTTAAAGCGAAAGCTTTCTTAGTGGCACTGATGGCGTCCTTTCAAAAAAATGAACGCCTTTCCACTCAACGTGAAAGTGATCGGAAGTGCAGAGCTGTAATTCGCCATAACAGGCTGTGTGGCGCCGTTGTCCGCTCATTGCTACCACAAATCACGCTCTTCGCTGCCCTGTCTCACTCCTCCCCTGATGAATTGAACGGAGGTTTGCCCAACGCATTTCAAATTTCCCGCCTTCGCAGTGCTCGCGGGCCCCTTGCCTGGCACAGGGCAAGCGGGATCTCGCACGTGCCGGCGCCTGATGTGCCGTTTGGAATGTGGCGTTCCTGGCGGCTACTACTTCAATTTGTGTGTGTGTCCATGCATGTTTGTTCCTTCCCATAAGTTTCTTGCGTTTTGTTTTTATGTAACTATCCGCGCACCAGCACTCAGGGCTTTGGCTGTTCCTGGGCACGTAAATAAACATGATTGATTGAATATTATTATTATTAATATTATTATTATTAGTTTCATTCGCTAATGCTCCCTCTTATTCTCTTACACGGGACTAAATGGAATATTTCTTTGTTCCGTCATACTGAATGGATCTTGTTCTGGTTATAGTAACCTCTTTTTACCTGCTTGCCTTACTATATGGATAGTATGCGGTTTATATGGCTTTTTTGTTGTTTTCTATTTTACGGATTGCTGTTAAAATGTTCCACGATTATCTGTAGTGTGCAGATGTTCTGTTTCATCTGTACGATGTAATTACGAATTCTGTTGTACCTGTCAGTTTTGTTTGTGTTTTGTGGTAGTATGTATGTTTTGTAGTGGTTTGTACGGTATACTTTGTAATATACATTGTAAAAGTTATTTTTTACTCTTCTATCTTTTACTTTGTGAAAGTGTTCTTTCCTTTCACTTTTTTCCTTTTTTTTCACTTTTATCAATCTGTGTGCCAGCAACAAGGCCTCAGGCTGTTCCTGGGCACAATAAATATACATGATTGATTGATTGATTGATTGATTGATTGATTGATTGATTGATTGATTGATTGATTGATTGATTGATTGATTGATTGATTGATTGATTGATTGATTGATTGATTGATTGATTGTTATACAAAGCATTACGTCCTAATCACCTGTAACACCAATGGTGAAGTTCCACCTTGTATGGCAGAGGTTAATGACCTCGGTGTCAACTTTGACATCAACCCCGCACGGGGCACCTTGAGCAATCTTGGTCACGGTATTGGCGACACCGTGGACCCCGAGCCCTCAACATAAGCTCTAACCTACCGGGGTGATCTGTATAAAGGTGAAGGGTAGAAATCTCAAACGGTGGCCGTGGGAGCCCAGGTCAAGCTCCGGCGGATGGGCTCCCTGTCTGTTTACCCGTCAGGGAGCTCCGGGACCTCTCTTACTAACAGGGTAACGTTTGAGAAGAAAGAACCCCGGTCCCCTGCTTCTTTTACATGCCATATGGTAAATCGTAACCTCCCCCCCCCCCAAACATGATCGGCCCCCCAAAAGGGGCCGCACCGAAGGTCCATTTCCGCCACTCCCAGCCATCAGTTTTCCAAAGCCCGATAACTACCCCCATTTTTGGTGTTGGAATCCACTGAACAAAAAAAGCCTCTTGCATCACAGTCCGTGTTCCTAATATCAAAATTTTTGGAGGGTATCATTTGTGACAAATAAAAGGCCAAAAAACAAAGAACTGGAGAAATCCTGGTTGAAGTACACAACGAACAGCATGCCAAGATCCTTCTTGAACAAACTCGCATAGCCAATCTTGCAATCAGGGTGACACCCCACCGGAGCCTGAACAGTACTCAAGGTGTCATCTCTGAACTAGACCTCATGAATGAGACAGATGCCGGCCTGCTGGAGGGCCTGAGAAATCAGGGCGTGACAGCTGTGAGGCGCATAACTATGAGGAGGCATGACAAAGTAGTCTCCACCAAGCAGATTACCCTTACGTTCGACCGGTCCACACTCCAAGAGTACGTAAACGCAGGGTTTGTACATTGTAATGTCCGGCCCTGCATTCCAAACCCGCGCCGCTGCTTTAAGTGCCAGAGGTTCGGGCACGGAACCAACTCCTGCCGTGGCCGTCTGACCTGCGCAAAGTGTGCCCAGCATGATCAGCCATCTGACAATTGTCTATCACAAACCCTCACCTCCGCCAACTGCCAGGGACCCCACGCCGCCTACTCTCGAAAATGCGAAAAGTTTAAGCAGGAGAAGGCGATCATAAATGTAAAGGTCACTGAAAATATCACCTGCCCAGAGGCGCGAAAGAGGTTCGCCTCTTTCCCCCTGGGCAGCTACACCGACGCAACTCGCCAGGGGGGGGGGGAGCAGTGTCTGGTTTCGTCGGGGATCTAAGTCTCGTTTCGTCGGGGATCTAATAGCGCGAGTCGGACTTGGTCCCGCCACGGCCCCCTCCCCCCACCCCCTGGGTTGCCTCGGGCAGCCCAACCCACCTCCGCATCGCTCGCTGAGGCAGCAGCGGCTGTGGTGGCATCTACGTCCGTGGGGGATGCCGCTGCACCCACCACACGCGAGGGCCCGGAGGGTATGGAGACGGAGGAAACCGCGGCAGTTCCTATCCCCGCAGCACCGCCTGTGCTACCCGGGGCACTCCTGACGCCCTCGACGGTCGCGGGTCGAACCAAGGGGACCAAAACGGGCGCCAAGTCCGGGGGGTCGGGTCCGCCGGGTACCCCTTCGAAATCTGATGATGTCATGGATGGGGGAACTTTCCTGTTTGCTTCGCAGCCGAAGGAGCGGGTCCCTCCATCTAAACCTCCAGAGAAGGTTAAAAAAACCCTTCCAAGAGTGGAAGCCGCGAAAGACCTTACGTAAATAGTCACACTCCAGTAGCTCCGAACACTTCATAATAGGAAGAGGAAACGTAATACAATGGAACTGCAGAAGCCTTCTTAAAAATCTCGAAGATGTATACGAAATACTGCATGCTAATAAGCCAAGTGTAATGTGTGTTCAGGAAACACATTTGAATTATAAACACACAAATTTCTTGATTAGTTACCTGGTATAGACAGGGATGGCTGAACACACTCTTCTGGAGGTGTGGCAATAATCGCCCGGAAATCCTTAGCATGCCATCCTCTCACTCTGAAGACTGTCCTTGAGGCTGTAGCAATACGCACAATATTATTTAATAGGTTGATAACGGTATACTTCATTTACATTCCTCCTGATCTTGCACTTTCGAGCTCTGACTTTGAGGTGCTGGTTGACCAGCTGCCCGAACCATACATCCTCACAGGCGACCTTAATGCACACAACTGTCTTTTGGGCTCCTCCTGAACGGATGCCCGAGGTCGCGTGATAGAGAAGTTTCTTGCATCCTCTGGAGCATGCCTTTTCTACAAAAAACAGCCTACACACCATACCTTAGGAGACAATACATACTCACATCTTTACTTGGCTACTGGCTCCGAAATTCTCTTTCCATGTCTTCAGTGGGGTGTGAGCACAGACCCATATGGTAGGGACTATTTCCCCACTTCATTAACATACATAGGTTCAAGCCCAAGCAGTCCATCTTCCCATAAAAGGTGTATTTAATCAAAAGCAAACTGGAGCACATTCACACAAACATTTCAACTCCACCACACATCCATAAAACACCTACACGTGCAGGAAGCCGCCCAACTCATTACGGCGCTTATCTTCGACGCTTGCGAAACGTCTATTCCCCAGGCCTCCAGTGCGTCCCGCAACCCAAGGAGGCTCTGGTGAAACGAGGACTGTAGGCGGGCGCGAGAGACCCAAAACAAGGCGTGGGGTGTCCTTCGCCGTACCCCACGTCGGATAACCTCATCTCGTTTAAACGGGCAAAGGCCTCTGTAAAGCGTGTACGTCGTGAGGCGAAAAGGGAGAGTTGGCGCGCTTTCCTTACATCCATTAACTCATACACAGACACTCACAAGGTATGGACAAGAATACGTAAACTTAGAGGGCAACATACACATAGCCTGCCCTTGATCAGTACAACAGGGGACACACTCGAAGACCAGGCTAACACACTTGCACAACACTTCCAACATGTTTCCAGCTCTGCACACTACAGAAACACTTTCCTGAGACATAAAACCACTTGTGAAAACAAGTTCCTACATGACAATAACAGGTCAAAATCTGGTTACAATTCTGAATTTACACTCTATTTGTTGAGGGCTGCCCTGAGCACATGTAAACCTTCAGCTCCAGGCGAAGATAAGATTCCATACACCATGATACAACACGTACACCCAGACACTCTTAAAACACTCCTACATCTATACAGGAAAGTATGGCTTTTGGGGCGAATTCCAAAATCTTGGAGGGAGGCCAAGTAGTGGCTTTCCTGAAGGAAAGAAAGGACCTTTCCTCTCCTGCCACTTATCGTTCCATTGCCCTGACAAGCTGCCTGTGTAAGCTCTTCGAGAAGATGATAAAAAGGAGACTCGTGTACTTTCTTGAGTAAAACGGTCTTCTCGAGGGCTGCCAGGCAGGCTTCAGGGCGGGGCAATCTACAAATGACCAACTAGTAGCGCTAGCATCCTACATAAAGATGCCTACCTACATAAGCAGTACTGTATGAGAGTATTCTTTGATCTTGAAAAAGCGTACGATACCGCGTGGTGGTACCGCATCCTAAGCGACCTGAAGTCCTTCGGCATGTCGGGTAATATGCTGAACACACTTTCCAGCTACTTGTCTGAAAGAACTTTCGTGTGCGAGTTGGAACTGCACTCTCAAGGGTTCATGTGCAGGAAAATGGCGTGCTACAAGGCGGAGTTTTGAGTTGCACTCTCTTTATTATAAAAATGAATTCACTCAGAAAGGCCTTGCCACCATCGATTTCCTGCTCAATCTATGTAGACGACGTGCAATTATCTTTTAAGTCTTGTAACCTGTCTATCTGCGAGCGCCAAGTCCAGCTTGGCGTTAACAAGCTGGCTGGCTGGGCAGATAGCAACGGTTTTAAATATATTCCAGTGAGGTGTACTTGTGTTTTGTTTTCGAAAAGGCGTGGTATTTGGCCGGATCCAGACATCGAACTCAATGGTGTCTCAATTTCAGTTAGAAATGAACCCAAGTTTTTATGTGTCGTCCTTGACGAAAAGCTCACATTCATTCCACATATAAAACAACTTACACATAAATGCTTAAAGGCAATGGATATACTCATGGTTCTCTCCTACTCTTCATATGGTGCTGACAAACAACTTCTTTAACGTGTTTTTACTAGCCTGATAGGTTCACGATTGGTCTATGGAAGTGTTGTTTATGGGTCAGCAAGTAAACCATCCCTCAAAATGCTGGACCCAGTGCTTCATCTGGGGCTCCGCCTGGCATGTGGCGCCTTCCGCACTAACCCGGTCGAAAGCCTCTACGTAGAGTGTAATAAGTGGAACCTACAACATCAGCGAGCCTACACAGATCTTTATGCTTTTAAAATTTCATCTATGCCTCAACATCCTTTTAAATCAGTTTTTATGATACATCCTTGACTGAACTCCTCCTAAATTGACCATCGTTTTCTGCGCCCTTCTCTTACAGAGTTAAAAAGGAAGCGTCAGAGCTAGCTGTTTCCTATTTAAACACCATCCAAACTTCTGTAACATATTTTATAGCACCATGGCATCTCCTCCCTGTCTTATGCGACACATCTTGCACACATGTAGATAAAAAGTGTCACCCATCTACCCGAAGGGAACCATGAGTAGGATGCGGAGCGTCATGGGGGTTCCGTTTGCGTTTCCGTTATGTTTGCTAGCCAAATTTGGTGGAAATGTAGTGAAGCCCGTAATGCTCATATATCCTACTCATGGTTCCCTTCGGGGAGATGGGTGTAATTTTCCTTATTGTATGCGTATATACGCGAGTGAGACGAGAATGAAGTGGTATCTAAAGGTCTTTATTTTGGTTTGCACGTCTTCTTACTTTGAGTATGACGGCCTTATGGTCGCTGAAGTGCACATTCAGTGGATCTCGTAGCAGCGGTTGTTTGTAGTCGTCGCCGTTGCAGTTGGTAAAGACGAGATCGATACACGTTCCGTGGATTGTAGTTGGGTATAATAGCTGTTAGTGTTTGCGCTGATGCTCTCACTTAATTGCGTCGTCACACTCACTGACGGGGCTGTTGCTTCCATCCTACTTCATCTGAAGAATCACAGAGTCAAGCGCAAGCACACCCGGAGTTGTTGTTGTTGTTGTTGTTCCTCTTCTATAGCACGTACCCACGTGGGCGATTGGCCAAGAAATGATGGTGTGCGGACGCCGGACCACCGCTGACGCCGCGGGACATACCTCCCAGCATAAGACGCTCCGCATGTAAAACCGAGCTCCCACATGTGCAATTCTGCAGCACTTCTTGTATTTGCAGCAAAAGTATCAGTGTTCTGAATTTTATACGGACGCCTCTAAAACTGCCACCTCTGTGTCCTGCGCGGCGCATGGGCCCAGCCTTAATGTCACTAGAACTCTGAATATTAATACTAGTATCTTTACGGCAGAGGCTTACGGTGAACTTCTTGTTGTTAATCATATACTTCAAAGCCACATCCCACAATTCATTATCTATACAGATTCCCTCAGTGTTGTGCGGGCATTGCCGTCAGCAAAGTCTTCACAAAATAACGTTGTAAATCTGATCATCAAGGGTATTATGTCTGTGTATGTCCACAAATTTGAACTCGTCCTTTGCTGGGTCCCTGGCCGCTGTGGTATAGCCTGGAACGAAGCCGCGGATGGAACGGCTACTGCTGTTACACTCTGGAATACAGTAGACATAACCCCATTACCCTACACCGACGTGAAGCCACACATCAGACAACAACTTCGCAAAACATGGCCAACACACTGGAGTTAACGGACAGATAACACGTTACGCGTAATAAAATCACACTTGGGATCATACACTACTGACTCACACAACAGACACATTGAAGTTACCTTAGCTAGTTTGCGAATATGCCTTACACATGTAACACACTCACACCTGCTCACTGGCTCTCCAAGACCCATGTGTAGCAGGTGTGGGGAGGGCCTATCCGTAGTACACATCTTAATCACATGCAAGGCACTCGACACAACACACAGACACCTCAAGAAACTATGCAGACAACACATTCCGCTACACCCTTCCTTGTTTTTGGGTGACAATGCCATGGTTCCTGTGAAGCGCGTGTTTAAGTATTTGTCAGACGTTAAGTTTTGAAACCTCATTTCATATCATGCATAATCAAATCTGGCACTATACACCAGCCATCACCATCGCTTTTAATTGATTTTAGTGTAATTCTGGCATACACATTTTAGTAGCCACTGTTTTCTGTTGTATACTTTTGTTTGGCGCTCTTTGCCCTAGCTGGCCTTGCGGCAAGAAAATCCAACCATCATTATCATCAACTTTCACAGCAAGGCGGGGCTATTCAAGCTGCAAAAGAGCAGCCTTTTTTCCACTGTCCACGCCACAACTGCTTTGTGTAAAACACGCTGTACTCTAGCGGTGACATAAACTTCAGATTCAGCTTCAATTTGCACGCATGTGCAGCGAGCGCACATGAATAAGAGTTGGGCTCTGACAGCGTATATGTGTGTTTCCTAAGTTAATAAAGTTTTCAGGTGACAGAAAGCACCGGTGTCGTCTGCCTTTCTTGACCCTGTTTTTGTTAACGATAAAGTTTCAATGATGAATGTTCGCGAATTAGCTCGTCTGTCTATTTTACCTCATTTAAATACGTGGCTCTAAGTTGGAAGATTGTTACTAAATTTTGCCGTCCGGTATATACCCCTCCATTTTTTTTTGTTTCGGTGTATCCTTCTCAGCAGTACGTGGGCTTCTGCTTCCTGCTGAAATCTTCAAATGTCCTTCATACGTCAGACGATGTCCAGTAGGCCACATATTCCGAGCAGTAATAAAAATTCAAGCCCCTTAAGAGGGTTCAGCAGTGCCGGCCTCCGGTATACCAATACATGGCCACCTTCAGAAGCCATAGCGCGCCTAAAATTTGACCTAGACGTATGATGTGAGTGACAACTTTTTCCAGCGTCGAAAATGGGGGGAGTGTTTAGGACAGATTTTTTTGGCTGAGATCTTGATTTTTTTACAAACGAGACAGAAATATTAGAAAAAAACATAAGTTTGGGGTGCTTGTGCTCCACATGCCGCGTCGAAATAATAGCCCAATATCAAAATTCCATTCGCTACAATCCCTCCCTTTGGCTCTTCAGACTGCATACATACTGGTAGAATTCTTCTGAGGCCCATAGTTTTAGCACTAGGCCTTCTGGAAGTTCGGCAGCTCGACAATGCCCGCAATCAAATTTCTCCCTCTTTTTTGTGGATCTGTTTTTCGTAACCAGGAGAAAACATTATCAGGCTCTACCACTCACCGCGTACACGCCGTGATCTTGCTATGTTGCTGCGCGGATCGCCGCACTTTTGGGCTCATGTAGGATGCGCGCGGGAGAGTGAAAAAAAGGCTGCCGTTAATCATGCGGGTGGGCACCACGGCTTTGAAATCAACTATATATAGACCATTCCAACGAGGGCGCCGCCATCTTGCGTGCGCAGCGCCCTCTCGTACCTGGCCGATTCGCAGGCTTGGGCGTTTGCTCCGCGGCGCATGGGCCCGAGCGGTGGCTCGGTGAATTTTTCGTTGTAGCGAGTTGTACGTTCTTTTCCGTAATATACTTTAAATTGGAAAGTTGTTGCATAACACCAGTTTAAGCTGTCTGGCTTAAATTGGTGACTTTTTGGGCCGCGGTGGAGCTGCAATTCACCTCGAGGTGGCGTTGTCCGCGGTGGGTAAACGATGCCGTGTCGAACATATGTTTGCAATACTTCTGCACATTTTTTTGTTTGCGTGTCTGTGTCCGGGATCGCTTATAACGGGTATTTTGATCGCTTTACTGCAAAAACTGGTGTTTGTTAAAACGATCTAACCATGATACGCTCGGCAACCATGGGCAACAAGCAGAAGCGCATGTCGACGTCAGTGTAACATACTTTTGGCTTCATATCCCTGCAGGGTTTGGGTGAACTTGGTAAGTATTTGGCATATTACATAGTTTGTATTAAATATTATCGATACATCAACATCTCACCCTCAGCCAACCACTGTCACCAACTATAAACAAAGCTTCCTCTGTTTAAAATTCCAAGCTGCTCTGCAGTACTAAAGTACAACATAAATAAAATGAACAACACAGCTGCTGGAGAGAGTCCGCTGTTGAGCAACTTATTATTAAGCGTCCGCCATTGGGCAAACAGACAAGCTTTTGCGTTGCTTTAATCTAGGTTTGATGTTGCCGACAAAGAGACAACATATTTGGGTAATAGACTGAACCCTTGGCTGAAATGAGCGAGTGAACAACTTTATTTTTCCCTAGTCGGGGATGGGGGAAGAATGGAGGTGGAATCGCCTTCAGTAGTACCCTCCCCCTTTCGCTCAGATTTTCTGGGGAAAGGGACAACCTAGGGAGGTATTAGTAGTCACTGTGAAAATCGCCAACGCCAGCCCACGTAATACTTGGAGCCGGGTATGCCACAATGTGACCGCAGCAGCAGTGGAGATGGAACTAATACCATCTGCGGCACAGGCAAGTTTCAGTTACCCATTTTAGTGTGCAAAGAAGGTAGAATTTTCTGCCAATACTCCAAGGTAGGAGTGTACAGAAAGAGCTCAGAAGAACAAAATTGCCAAAAATCTTGTGTGTTATTAAGTGCGCAACTCACAAGCTGCTAGTCTGGCTCATTTATTAGGAACATTTCATTAAAATATAGCGGAAATTAGTGGTAAACCCGCACGCGCGATGCCTGCAAAGCGTAGTCAAGGCAAAGAAGCAGCCGCGCCAGGCCCGCCGTGATCGGCGCGCACACTCCAGCGAGGGGTAAAGGCGGTACGCGCGCCGCGGCCGCTGAGTCCGAGAGTACGTCTCCCCCCCGCCCGATGGAACGGTCTATATTGCAGCGTCGCCTCTTGCGAGTCGGTTTCCACGCTTATCAGCGTTCGGAGAATAACAAGGTTAGACCAACAGCGTAGGCCGAAGTGGTGCATATTTTGCTTTTTCTCCGAACGATGGCTTGCTCCCGTAGTAATGCTGTTCAGTTATTTATTATTAGCGAAGATGAAGCGCTTGCCCGGAGTGTCGCGACCCCAAATCTTGCGGGTGCATCTGTTGCATGTCATTAATTGCATGGCGCCGTCACGGTGCAAAACAGCAGGAAGATTTTTCTTCTCTTAGAGGGTGGATAAGGGTTAATCGGATAAGGGTTAATAAAGTGTCAAAGGGGCAATTTCTTACTTGTCGCTAAATAGAGTTTATTCTGGCTTTTTAAACTTGGGACGCCACCTCCTTCCTTTATTTTTCTTTTGAGAGAGATGGTCAAAACGCGAAGCTTTCACCCATGCAACGTGAGTCAAAGTCAAAGTCCAAACTCCAAACTGCTTTAAACGCGTCGGAATGACACGTGACCGCAATACAAGTGTTCTAGATAATGTCAAGCATGTTTGTATGCCGCTAAATACACAAATATGTTTTTTTAGGCTTTATTCGCAAACGCTTCCAGTGGAACCACGGCTGTGCGAAAAGGGATGTCGATCCCTCGGTCAGTCAATTGTCAGTTGTGCAATCATCCAAAGAGTATTGATCATTTTTTGTGCGTTCTGCTGTAATGCAGTGCTTTCCTGGGACTTTTTGCAACGGACGCTTAAAAAAGCAGGGTGACATCGCACCGTAGACAACTCGCTTCTTTCCTTTTCAAAATGTTATTCCGGTTCCCTGTGACGTTTTTGTTCTGCTATAATTGTTTAGCTTGTAGAAGTGCAGCTTGATGGACCGACATGCGTTACTACCAAGGCCACCCAAGTGTATTTTTCTGGGAACAGGCAGCGTTGGTGCGGAGCGTTTATGCGTCGTAGAGTAATCCACCGCAGTGGCCGCAGCTTTTGGATGCGTTCGTCGGCTTGCGTGGGTTTTGACATGGTGCCGATCTTTTTTTAGACTGATGTGTTCAGTCTTCACTGTTTGTTAGCTTTTACATTGTGCGTGATTGTCTAGCGTGAGTTTCGACAAATTGCGTGTACATAACAAGAAAAAGAAGTTTCAGAATGGCGCAATCAATAGACGTCGGTTTAATAACGCGAGGAACCGATGTTTAAGTCCGACCCCTGGAAGTCTTTTTAAGCGCAGCATTTTGGCGCCAGGTGCCATGGTTGTGTCAGCGGCGGGGCAATTTCCCCGTAACCGAGCGAGCAAACGCGGCCCCGCAGGCAGAAATAAAACGGAGGGGAGTTTGCCGAAAGTATGAGGGGGAGGCCGGCACGCGTAACTATGGCGTTATCTCTGTCACTGCATTCCCTCAGTCTTTCGCCAGACGCTGCTCCTCCATTCGTGGCCCATCCGAACTAGTTGACATTTGCCCGGAAGGTTCAAACACGATTTGCAACAAAATACTCGGCTGCGACGACGCACTGCGAGATAACGGCTGAGCACCGGGCGCCGCCGTGTGTTCGCCGATCACGTGACCACTTCCTCATACGCAGCAGCTAGGCGCCGTGACAGGGAAGACTGCAGTTCGCGATGTGCACAAATTTGGGATTAGGGAGTATAGTAACCGTCAGGGCTTTTTTAGATGCAAAGCATCTCTTAGTCGACAATCCGTAGTCCGGCGTCCGTACCTCTCCTCCTAGTGCCCCTCTCCACGCCAGCTGTGATAACGCTGCTCTCCTCCTCGCCGCTCGGCTCGTTTCGTGCCTCTGAAGACAAGGCTGCACAGAGGAGAGCTCGCGACGCCGAACGTAAACGGCAGCGTCTAGCAGCGGATTCCTCGCTTCGAGAACGAGAAGCCGCTTTGAAACGCCAGCGGCGAGTAGCTGATCCAGGTGGCGTTCGGCAGCGTGACAACGCTTCGAAACGCCAGCGTCGAACAGCGGATTCCTCGCTTCGAGGATGAGAAGCCGCAAAACGTTCCCCACTACTCGATAAATAAAGAAGTCATTTAATACACTAATACACGGGTCTTTACTCTAAGAACCAATTAGCACGCTAGTACTCCACGGCTTTGCACCCCTCAGGGTTCCCACGTGGTAACATTGTGTATTTTTTTCTTGAGGCATTGATGTGCCTCCAGTTAACATCAGGGCTTTACTGCGCTATATTTGGAGAAACGACACCATCAGTGATGCGTGGCAAGCTTCGCTAAAGTGCCCGATTTTAGCAATGGGGTTTTAATGGAGTTATCGAACGCCGGTGTTTACACTGTGCAACACAACCAAATACAGTTAACTTCGAGGATATCCAAACTGCCCTAATATAAGCTACATCAAGAGAACGTTTGCATCTTTAGCCCAGAAAAATGTGGCTGGGGAAACGCTCAATTTTTCTTTAGAGCTCTCTTTCTGAAGGCACAAATGTTATGCTAGTGGTCATTTTATTTCGGATGAAACGTATACTAAAATGCCTCACACCTTGTAAAACGGGGTAGTGCATGCCACACTTAAATTAGATGACTTGGCAGCCGAAGTTTTTGTGAGAGAGCCCTGCAAGCAAACGTGAAATACATCTGCAATGTAACAATAAGGCTGAAATACTGAGAGCCACTAAAGCCTGCGTGGCTCCAATTCAAATCGATCAGTGAATAAACGCATTCTCCCTCGCGGGATCTTGAACATATTTTCCGACCAACATTTTGATTCAGTCGAACATTTACACTGTCGGATCGCCTCTTTGTACTTACCGCTAAGTAATTTACCTGCTGCACACTTTCCAAAATCTTCTGACGTCTTAAGTCATCGTTTCTTGTTTCCTGTTTCGAACAGTGTCAACCTAGCATTGCACTTTTATACAGATGAGTTCACGGCTTTCTTTGTTCCTTTGGGAATCCAAGCCCTTCTTTTTTGTAAGTGGCAGCCTATACTTCAATTGCTTCCTGGTTCTGTATTTTTGTATCTATATCCTTGTTTCCGAGTGCCCTCAAGGGAAGCCACTTTAATGGGTTCATTTTTGGACGGAAAGCCAAGCAAATAGGAGGCGCCTTCTCATGAAATATGTTGCCTTTTTTGTAGGGATAAAACACTTTTAGAGCACTCTAACATACAACAAAGGAGATATGGGCATAGATATGGGCATAGTAAGGAGGAAATAATTTTTAGAGCTATGTGTTATTTCCAAAAATGCTCCGTGATTTTATTGAGGATAAATATTGAACCCATTCATTTCGCAGGAGTGACCCATCGGCCGCGTACTTTTGAAAGCAATGTCATTCCGTTGAGACGATATCAGGAGGCAGCTGTAACTTATGTGCACAATCACGCATAAAACCGGAGTCCCCCCCCCCCCATCCATAACACGGATAACCCAGCACTCGTTTGTACCCTCACAGAACAATCAAGCTCTGGACGAGCTGCAGTTTCCGGGTGCAAGCCAAGCATGGTCACTTTGAGGGTATTCCGATACTGATGCCTCTGATTATGAACGCGCAAATTCACGAGGGCATTGATTCTTTTTGTAGCTCTCTAAACTCGAAGGGTGACTGAGGCAGCCGCAGGAAATAGCACAGGACCATCCAGCGACAGCAGATGTAGACGCTTTACGTAGTCTGCAGGTTGAACGCCTCTCCCATCGACTCCCACCTGTTCGTCTAATTTTCGTCGCAAATATTAACAGGGCAGCTGCAATGGGAAAACGCGGCTGCGGCTGTGCAGCAGATCGAATATGATAGCTGCGAACTGACGGCCAGATATCTGACTGCGTAGGAGCTTGGTAGGGCGTCCGGAACAGCCACAGCTCTGGTTTAAAAGCAGAGCGAGAGCTTTTTACGTAGCTTTGGCTAACTAGCAGTATTATGCTCACAAGATTTCTCGCCGCCATATCGGCAGCTTTTCTACTGGCAACATGCATGTACGTATGTACAAAACACCTCTTGGCTTTTTCATTTTATCTTAAAAATTACTCATTTCCATTGAAAATGTAACAAGTGTTTTGGTAATTTGAGCTCGTTGTCTTATGTCCCACCCATCCCACCTCTTCTATCACAAATATGTCTTTATATTTGTCGCATTCTAGGAGATACACCTTATGCACTAATGTCAAACCTCGCTGCCTATTATAAGCACTTTATAAAATCTGGTCACGACCAACCATTTTATTTGAAAAATACAATTCAATGAGTTCCTTAGAACGATTTCTTACGCATTTTGTTTGTGGCTTAAATACAGAAGCACATCATTTCTATCTGAGTACAAGTCACTTTCATAACCGGAAGCGGTTCGATGCGTCTGACTCCGAATGATTAAAAGTGTTTCGTTCTAAGCATCATTGTTCAAAAAGATGTATCCCTTACCTTTTGGCAACCCGTGGTTGTAATACAAAAATTTTACTTCATATATCACCGGTTTTTACAATACCGTCTCAACGCTCTCTTGGTTAGACCACTTAACCCCGAGAACTTTGTGATGACATTACTAACCATGGCAACATAAGTGAAAGAAAAGGCCCTCATGAATGCAATCTTCGACGTGCACGGAGTAACCTCTGCCTTTGCATTATGTTGCGGCCGCAAAGTTTTGTTTTCCGGGAACCGAAATCATCCTTCAGCAGTGATTTCAGTTTACGCTTTCGTGTACTATTCCTCTCTGAACTATTCCGTGTTGTCGAGCGTAATCCCTTAAACCACACCAAAAAACGATGCGCCTCGTTTCACTTAAGGAAATACACCTTCCCCGGAAGGGAAACCCACGGCCTTCTTACAAACACCTCGCTTAGTCTGAATTTATGTCGCCTTGAATTTCGCAACCGCGCTGCCAGTGCAACCTTCACAAAATCGTTTGCGGCGGGATCCCCGAATATTTTCATATCATCATAAACACCGCTGCCGAAATGTTTTCTAGCAACTTTTTGAAACTTGAGGCACATTCCTTTGGGCCCCATAAAGCAAATTTATAGTACAGGTGCGTAGCTGAGTGTCAATAGGCAATTTGCAAACTCCATCCTATTACATGTGTAGAATTCATTTCAAGCCGCATTTTGAATCCGATGAACCACCATAATTCTACAGTAGTGCTGTAGAGAGTAGCAGACAACGTTGAACTTCTCTGCTTCACAAAAGCATAACGCAGCATGATTCATGTTTCGTATTTTGTGCTTCGAAGCACGCAAACGTGGTATTCACATTTCGTATTCTACAGGTTTGTCGCCTTCCTCTGATTAAACTGTTTTGTTACGTAACAATTACCCTTTACCTTCGTTTATATTTTTTATCTAAAGCCGTTTTCGCTCAGCATACTTAAAAGCGGTCGCTTTCGTGAATTTAGTCTTTGGGCTGCCAAAAAAGTGCGGTGGCTCAGCACATGATAGGGAAAACGCATTTTTATGTATGGGTACCTCGAGTAGGCCGTAGGGGTAGCAGGGGAAATATGATAGCTTTTACAGCAAGATGGGACTTCCAAAAAAGTTCGAATATTTGGTTTGGGTTCCGCCAAAAACGCGTTGTTTCCCGAGATTTTGGTGAAAGCAAGTACCATGATACACATAAGCAGCCACGACTTTGCAGTATCGGAATAGCACCTGTCATAAGTCACTGGAAACTTACTACAACGTTGGGCTGAGAGATTGAATGGTCTGCCCTTCTTGCGTGGTCAAGCTGTGACCGCACACCTGTCGCATTCTCCTTTTTACGCTCACTCATCAGACCCCATTCCGGGACAAAAGACTCAAAAGGCGTACCCCGTCTATAAGACGACAGAACTGTTTTATAAGGTAGGAGGTGGTCGGTTTGTGCGTGTTAGTCCTGCCGTTAATTTCTTGTTGCTGTTTCAGCAATCCGCAACCTACATTTTGGGGACCTTTGCCGTATATATCTATATATCTCTAAGGCTTACTATCCTCTATATATCTCAAGGACTTACTATCCAACTATCGCTGATGTTCCTAGTGCGGCTACCAGATGGGAGCCAACGGCATCGCTAGGTGCCCAAGAGTACGATGTGCTCTAGACCGTGTTTCACTGGCTCAGATAAGAGAGCTGCTATCACTGGCCTCATAGCCGTTCACCTTTATCGTAAAGCTCTATAAGTAATGCCGTGCGAGACATATCTTACTGTTGTTGATGAATTTCTCCTAAAGACGCTAAGCGTTAAAAACTCTTTTCGTAAGCCTCTAAAATCATTTGTTGCGAGCAATAAGTGCTTTTAAATTAGGGAAAGGAAAAGTGTGTGAGTTTAACTTGATGTTCCTGTCCAAGGACGATTAAATCCTCTTTTTTACACTCCATGCACGCCTTCTCTTGTTCCGAACACGCTAGAATGCTTTTCAAACAAAGACGGGTTGGCAAAGCTCTCTATGTTACTGTTTGTACCCCGCAGGCGTTCGATTCACCTTAGAAAAAATGTATTCGTGTGATCCTTGAAGCCTCTGGCAGTTGAAAGTGCGTGGAAGGCAAGTTCAGCCGCTTTAGTTAATGTAGTCGTACCTTCTAGAGAAAATTGACGTTATCGCTAGTGTACAGAATACTGTCCGGGAACCATTCCACACTGGATTCAGCCGTTCACTATGCGCGCTGCATGACAGAGTACCGCTGAATTAGCGGGTGATTGCAATTACGCACGGTGGCGTCTTTGATACGTGATATTGTCTCCTGCGCGTCTCTTTTTACTTTTGGGGGTCAAGTCACCATTTTTTAATCTATATTCCCAATACGGCATGCCACGGTCGTTCAAAGTCAACGTGGCTGCTAGCGTAGCGCTTGTTTATATCATAGAGCACCTATACATAAAGCTAAGAAGCAGCTGCAGTTTCCGGCCGCAAGCAAAGGGTCGTCGCTCTGCAAATCATACAGCCTCTATACCATTGATTCTGGACGCTCGAGTTAAAAGCAAAGCTTTAGGGTTCTCACTTATGTTCTCAATGAAGAACAAAACCCTTGCCGTGTCCGGAAACAAACCTGGGTCCCTCCCCTTATGAAGCCAACGTCTATCCGATTGCTCCGTTTCGAGATGGTCGAAGCGGTTTGGATTTGGAGAGGGTTTCATGGACGTGCAAAATTAGAAAAATCCTACACCCCACCTTGTAAAGACGATGATTATCCGTAACGAGAAACCCTCGCGTTCAACCATCGTCGTCGTTAGATGGAGGTTTGCCTGGTTTTAAGTACAGAGTACTTTAGGGGCTCGCCTTGCGGTTGTAGCTGGCCTGCTGGACCCACGTAGAGCCACATAGCGGCTGTCGTCACGGCGTAACCCAGACGTTTCGAAAGCCAAGCCGTTTATATAGCCATATGCGTTGGAAATTCGTGAACCGCTGGCCCTTGTCATACATCTCCCCCTTGTTTAGCGAAAAGAAAACTGGAGGTACACTTGAGGCAAATGTCGTAATTAACCGGCAGTGCCCGCGTTCGTTTAGTTAGGAACACTGGTTTGGTTGTTTTGTACGATAGTAAACGAAAAAAGGTGGCAGCGCAACGTCGGCACATCCGGGAGGAAAAGCAAGCACAAAAAGAACAGAACACCTGCTGGCGCAGTTTCAGGCAGGGGTGCGCGAGCACTGAGAAGGCGGGAACTTTTAATTGCACTGGGGGGTAGCAGTGAGCGGAAAACGGCGCTACAGCCCATTATGTCGAATCACTGCTCTGCACTTTCAACAGATTTCCCATATAGTGGAACAGCTTGAAGTTTTTCCGAACATTTTTAATCTGGGTTTAGTCCTTTAAATTCATTCAGTGAGCGACGAAGCCAAAGAAAACAGGAGAATCATGCACGTTTTCATCATCAGCAGCAGCGACTCCTCTTTTTTGTCCCCACCAGCACGAAAGCTTCTCTCGCAGACTTCCAAGAGAGCCTGTACTTGGATGCCAATAGCCACCGCAAGAACACCCGCTTCTGGGAAACAAAACATGGCCCAGATCATGCACACTTAAACCGGCAGTGGCAAATTCGTGGTCGGATATATTCCGAATGCAACAGAGCGTTCCAGATAGTCAGAAAAAGCCAAGCATTACAGAGCGCTGTGGGCCCTGTCAAGCTATGTAAAATAGCTTTTAGCCGAGAAAGGCTTCTCAGGAACCACTGGGAAAATGAAGAATACATATAAAAAAGAACTTTTGTCTGTGCAACGTACACAAGCCCTGCCGCAAGCAGAGTCAGCGGTAAGAATTACGACTCATTGAACGCTGCGAATACGGCCAAAACGTACCTGCATGTCGAAAGCCGCAAACATTTGGGCAGAACTACCGCGCCACTTCCAGCCGGACATTACGCTTCCAGAGTTCCAGATTGCCATATAAGAGAAAGAAAAGGCTTGGTTGGGCAAGGCTCCTGTGATGAATGCGCCGCCGCAGATGCGTCTGGTGGCTGCGTTGATGTAGATTGTCGCATACATTGCTGCTTCACCACGTTCTGATAAATCTTTTCTGCAGCGCTCCCGAAACATGAGCTGTTATGCCTATAAAAGCAAAGTGTTAGATCGGGTTGGTTGTGCCTGTGAGATACCCATGGAAAGCGTCGGCTGTTGACGTTCACTGTAGTACTGGTCGGCAGTGCCGATAATAAAATTTGGAGAAAAGGGGTTTCTGGCCAGTCAACACTATGACTAGGGTGTCGTGTCCACGAAAAAAAAAAGGAGGAGTGGGGTGGTCTTCCGCAGATGTCGGTAAAACCAAATCATGCGTTCCTTCGTCTAACGACGACCATTATTGAACACGAAGCTTGCTCACTCTCTGGTTGGCGTCTGAGTTTAAACTTTGGCTCACAGGTGGTTCGGACTTTGACTGCTAAAAAAACTATCAATACATAAACGGTATTTGCAGTGTTCCTTCAATAAAAAAATTCATAGATGCTTGGCGTTTGCAATAGCAAATGAAATACTGCATCAACGGCAGAAACCCGTCGCCTGCTATTGCCAGCGCTACCTCCTGGCGGCATGTAAGAAATCAAACGGCAATAGCAACGAAAGGTTCCACTCCACTATCGTCTTTCGGCGACATTGGCAACAAAAGAAGCAGATACGCGACCATTTTCACGCTCGTCTCCGCTGTTCGGCAGCGCTGGCATCGAGACACCCGACCTGGAGCAGTGGAACGCGGTAAATTTAAATTGACTTGAGCAAACCTCTAGCGTGCTATCTTTGACTTTCCCTTGCACGCATTTTAGAATTTTGATCGCAGCGGCTTTGACTTTGACCCTTCGCCATTTGATTTTGCAAAAAAAAAAAAAAACAAAGCTCCCAATTCAACCATCGTCACCCATAGACGGAGGGGTGCATGATTTTTCTGTCTAACTTTGCACGTCCATGTACCAATCTCCAAATCCGAACTCCTCTGACCGTGTCGTAATGGCGCAGTAGGCTACACATCGGCTTCATAACGTGAGGGAGCCAGCTTCGATTCCGGCCACGGGAACCGTTTTCTTCTTGAGGCGCTTCCACGATCATCATCATCCTCAGAAAAAGCTCGCTTTCCTGCAGTGCGTTTGTGGCGCTCACGGAAGAATCAGTGAAACACAGAGAGCTTCGCTTTAAAACTCACTAATTGTGAATCATGCATTTCATACTGGGCAGCCAGAAAAAATTCCATACATCTTTACTGCCCAACGAGGAGCTAAGTTTTATTTGAACTCTGTTATTGTAATGGTTTATCTATGCAGCAGAATCTGTTTTAATGCGCAAGCGTTAGTTTAATGCCTAAGTGACACATTCGGCGTCGTGAGTGTCGTAATCGACGGAAAACCAACAAACCACAATACAGTATTCAAGCTGAAACCAAAATTTTGGTAAATAAGGGTACAGATGGGATCAAATGGAGCGTTTGCGCAATGCGACTTGAGCACGTATCTGCCACGCAATGACAGGTCGATGGCTTACGCTGACTAAAAATGGATCTACTGAATGCGTTCCAGTTTCTACTCAAACTTGTTGGCGTATACCCGGTGTGCTAGTTGCAGATGTAGCATTCAGGTGAGCCTCAGAGTATGTTAGCACTTAATTTCCTTATTGCTTGGAGATGGAAACATGGGTATGTGGTGGTGTGACTTGTGTAGCGCCATCGTGCGGCGTCCGAACTACATGCCATCACATGGTGCTGCCCCAAGCGCCCGAGTAGTGTGGACAAGGAAGTATATGCTAGCTTGAAGTTAGTTCCAACGTCGCGCTTACATGTTTAACATAGCCAACCGTGGCACCCGTAGCTTGACGTGCTGTGACTGATTTTTTGTGGCCCGCCTAAGGTTGATCTTTACAATTACGTACCGTTAGACCGAGGTAGAGGCCTAACAAAAGCGCTTGGTCACGGCTCTAACTCGTGTTACCGAGGGAAAAAAAGACGCAAGCGGGAAATGATTACCCCAGTCGGAGGACCCGTTCGGCCTTTCTACACTAATGCTTTCACATCCACCACATCAAGACGAGTACTTACAATGTCCTTGCAATCTGGAAAAACAACACGTTTATGAGAGCCTGAGTTACAGGCGCTTTTCTGGTTCACCCTTTCTTTCAATAATTCAACGTTAGTTAAAGTCAACAGCGATTCGCTATCGAGTAGGCGAACTAATTAAAAACAATATCTGACGATTGAGCTATGTGAGCCGAAATAACACCGCAGCTGTGGTGATGACGCTTTGACAAAGTCGGCGCTTGTTTCCCAGCAGTCTTAGACACACCCGTTTCGCTACGCGAATGCACTCATGCTACGCCGCGCGCCCATTTCCTATAAACGCTTTCCGTATGTTGGGGAATCCAGTGCTGCACGCCGCAATACGTAAAACCTGGATTCACGCCACCCAGGCCGAACGAGGGCTCCAGGCCATGCTACGTGAGCGGGCTGTGTGACTGCTAACCTTTAGGAACACTTCCGAGCACCGCCTCACGAGGGCTATGCAAGCCACAGAGTTGAAAACGTTGGCTGCTTTCGAAGCAACTGCGTCGACGTAGATCACCTAGTCTGCTCTGACAATGCCTTTTCCGGCTAGCCATATTTTTTTCGGCACGAGTCTTCGGTAACTGATAAACTAGTCCGGCCGCTGCCGCAGCTGCGCTCTAAAATATCCGACACCTCGAAGTGGCTGAATCAGTTGTTCAGAAAACGTCGGTGTGGTATGTTTACGTCCCCGTATATTGGCACTAAACGTGCGTATGTCTTGTGGGCACACACTTCGCATCAAATTGTATTCAATGGAGAGGCGACAATGACTACATGACTCGTTTTGAACAAAACCCGAATTCCATTACAACCACAGACATATTCGTTCGGGCGCCCTCAAAAATCCGCTCGGTAAAACTGAAGGGTCCCTATATAATCACTGGAGTATTTATGCATGGTAATCTCACGCAGTATTCAGTACACTCACACTGATTATACACCTGAGGCTTAGAAATGCAGTACCGACGTTACCTCGGCGGCAGCAATTTCGGCCAGGGAACATCAAAGTCTCACCGCCAATGAGCATGTTCCCACTTCAAACCGTTGGGGCATGCTCATTGAGTAATTCAAACAGTTGGGCTGCCTACTCGCAATTTCCGACATGCCGACAAAACATAGGAGCAGGTCACAACCTTTCTATTGCGCCCACAAAGACGTCTGCTTGTGGAGCGCACGATGAAGTTTGCCCTAAGCTGTACAGCAGATGTGGGGCCAGCAATGCAGTAGACAGAAAACAGTTGATTCTAAAGAGTGTAATCACCAAATTTGTCCCATCTCGAAATTTCACTCCACAAGTTACGGCGGTCGATTCTGTGTGTCACGGAGAGTTACTGAAAGAATTCCCATAAATTTCTTTTTAAGGTGCTTGTGGCTGAATTACAAAGGTCGGGGTGACATCGCTTTGTCGGTACTTTCGGCGCTTTGCTTCGCGGTACCACTGTTCTGGTGGAGCAGAAAAAGTACGCTCCCTCCCGAAACGCGGCTGCCACCCATGCCACCCTCTCGATCCATTCGCGGCCACCTGGAGGTAACACGGAAGGACTTTTTTAGTGGAAAAGCAATGGAGTGGGCCAAGGCATACGGCACAATTTTCAGGTAAGGCTGCGGGCACATTTTTCTTGACATTCAGGGCCAATAGTGCGAAACCTCGTGTGGTATTAGTTGGGATAAATTCGCACGTACGAGTAGTGTCTAAGAAAGGTTCTGCTTTTACTGTCATCTTTATATCAATCACAGTGTTTTTTTTTCTAAATAATTTTGACTATTGCTTACCATTTATGCACTATTTCGCTTCTATATTTCTGTGTGCTCGCGGCAGAGTGCCCTGATCATCCATCGAATGTCAAGTTTTTATCTGCAAAGCTTATTGCGATGCTCCTGTGGACGTTATTCTTTCTGGTGAAATGTGGCCTAACTTGTTATATTGTGATAACACACACACATACGCACACTTTCCAATTACTTTCACATTCTGAGTACGATTAGGGAGAGACACCTCTGAAAGACATCGAGGCTCAGTAAGCAGATACGTATGGTAGGAGCGCTGCCAGTTATGGTATACAACACTGCCCCCAAATAGCAGTGGCACGCTATTTGCATTCAAAGCAAAGTACTCGGGTTTCCTGAGATAAAAACAAAACTTCTCGTCATGCAAACGACCTTACCACCATAATGCTGTACAGTGCGGTAGAATGTTCTTGAACCCAAGACTATGCGCCGCCCTTAGACCCCATAGAAGTAGGGCATCTGACCAAAGCGTTGTTCTTGACAGCGAAACAGCGAGCAGTGCTAAGCATCAGACCGTCGCTGGAATCTTGCGCCGGAAACGTTTAAAAGAACTTCGTTGAGCGACAGCAGCCTAGCTGGGTACCGAGAGGTAGTCACCGGCAATAAATAAAGTATCTTAAGGTAAAAGATTTTAACAAACAATATGGCCTGTAGAGAGTTGAAAGAGTGGGTATATTTTGTGCTCCAAAAATCTTCCTGACAGGACGTGGCTTTGAATAGAACTCTTCAGCCGTAGAAAGACACCAGATAGTACGGGTCCTTCCACAGCTCGAGCGAAAGTGTCGACGTTGTTCTGGTCAATATAACAGCAGATTCAGTTGAATGCTACCACAAGCGTATGCACTCAAGGCTTACTGCAAAATTGGGGCTGTTTACAGCCTATACAAAACTTCGAATCCCGATATTGTAGGATAGGCATTTCGAATTGTATATCTATGGGAACTTCACAAGAAAAATAGTGAACCAGCAGGTAACGTACAGTAAAAAAAACTTGGCTACGGCTTAACTCAGTTATGCCTGGGTGTGCGTAGCGAGAGGTACGGTCAATGTTATTGTTTAGCTTGGTTCTCTGTACGCTTACGACGCTTCTCGAGGCGTGCGGATTGCTCTTGCTCCGTCTCCTATGCTCGCTGCCTCCTCATGGTTTCGTTTTGACGACGAAGCCTAACTTCTTTAATTCTCTCCGACTCACTTTCAATATCTGACGACGAATCCCACCGAGCCGCCCCTTCTATATATCAGTTTTTTTGTTGTTGTTTTTTATTTACATTCATATTTATTTGTTATTTTCCTTTTGTTTTGTTTTTTGGGCGCGGTGAGCGGCGCAGCCAGCTGCGGCGGCTAAAGAATCGACAGGTTCCCTATCCGCCGCAGGTTCTCTAGGAACCGTCGCCAGCTATGGGAACCGTTCAGCTGGCAGGGCGGCCACCGACCACAGTGAAACGGCGCGAAAACGGTCATTCTGGCTACCGCTACAAACATTTCAAGCAAAAATACTCGGGTCCAAGTTAAGAACGACACCAGAAGTCGCCCCTGCACCGCATCACTGAAGCCGGCTGTTACTCCGCGCGGCGCAAAACGTTCCCTACTACGAGTATTTTGAAAGTGACACGAGTCGTTTCTCTGATTTCTCGCACTTGATATGCTTATAACTTCCTGCAATGGCTATAAAAACACTAGGTGTGAAAAAGAAGATTTCACGCATTAAACGCCATATCTTTTCAAAACGCGCACGCGCGTTGACACCCAGGACCATCGCTTCGGCGGAGTGATACACTACGTAAGCTGTTGCCGTTCTTAACTTATACCCTAGTATAGTACGAATATTCTATCCATTCTATCAACGTGTGACCCTAGATGCAGTGAGGCACCATTTCTATGTAAGCAATGAAATACTAGAACAAGTAGAAGATTGTAACTCCCGGGAAAAATCTCTGGGGATGCAAATATTGAGCAGGAAATTGCGTGCAGAGATATTGTCGAGCGGCCTGCCTTCGCTAAGCAATTCAAAATGTGCGGCACTTAATTACTTTCTATGCTGAAACTACTTGTATACAAATATTGTGCACTTCCAGTGGTGATTTATGGGGCGCAAACTTCAGTGACAGTAATGGTCTAGAAAGCAAACACACGCGGGCCGTACGATTCTGGGGCCAGACAATACTACGTGCAACAATCAGAGATGAGAAAACAGCAGCCTGACATCGGAAACAAACTTGTGGAGAAGATATATCTGAATTCGCAAAATTCAGTAGGTTGAGACGTCATGTAATGTAAGTAACGTACACCACGTGAACTACTGGTTTAAGTAAATTGTTGAAGGTTTGTAGTTTTATTGAAAAAAATATAGTTGTTACATTGAAATACAATAATGGATACATACAGAAGGAGGTCCCAGAGTGAAACACTGTCGGGGGGACCTCCTGTAACAACGTTATATGGTGCAAAATTCTCAAAGGTGTCGCAGCATTTGATTGCGGTTGTGCAATAAAAATTATACAATAGAAAGCGAAAACATGGCACCGAACGAAAAGGCATGGTACCGGATTGGTTGTGCGAGTTGGTCAGGCGGCGTACAACACACTGACGCGTTAAGTGCCGAGATCCGAATAGCTCTCAAAAAAAAAAGCTTTTTAATCTACAGTGAAAAGAACTTAGGGAACGAGACAATTTAATTTCAACCGGTATTGTGTTCCAGAATGCAATGCCTGAAAACAGAACTGTTTGCCGTAATTGGTGCGTGCTTTTGGAAGGAGGAGGTTATGATGTTCAGAAAATCTGGTAATGTTAGAGTTTGTGAGGTGATCGTGGGGAAAGCCGTCAATGACGATGACATGAGAGCGAAGGCGATAGATCAGTAGCCCTAACTTGATTAGCACTAAGCGTCGTAGCGGAAAAATTTTCAAACTGTTGTTAATAGAATAAGTAGGTGCCCTGTAAGTGCTGAAGCTGATTATGCGAATAGCTTGGTTTTGTATGTGCACAATCCCAGATAGATGCGCTTGGTAAGTGTTTCCCCATGATGAAATGCAATATGAAATGTGGCTGTGAACGAAGGCAAAGAAAAGCAAACGAAGTATGTGAACAGGGAAATTAAAACGTGATCGCAACAAGACACGGATACCAAAGCATAATTTCTTACTGAGGGATTTAACATGCAGGCTGAATTTCAAATGGGGGTCTAATGTAATTCCCAGGAATACAGCTGATCTAGATGCGGTTATACAGTGATTACGAAGAAAAACGGAGGGAGTTGAAGGAAGCTGCCTCTGATGTGAGTGAAAGACCATAAATCTGGTTTTAGTGGGGTTTATATGAAGCTGATTTTTTTTTCACACCACAGACAAATATTTTTTAGATCGTTGTTGAGTCAATTCGTTAAATTTGTCAAAATTTCGTCCCCAACAAATAGTGTGGTGTCATCGGCATAGAGGATGCAATTAGTGTATTGAAAGCAAGTAGGTAAATCGTTAATGTACAAGAGGAAAAGGAGAGGGCCTAACAGGGAACCATGTGGTACACCTCTGCTAATAGTTGCTGGTTGTGATAAAGAATCTTTTATTTGTACCACTTGATCCCGGTTAGCCAAATAACTGCGTAAAAGGTTTAAGACGAGCCCACATATTCCGAGCGATTACAATTTATGGTTAATCGTGTCAAATGCCTTTGGGAAATCAATAAACAAGGCCCCGGCCCAGAACCTCTTGTCAGTAAATGTTTTCACGGCGTCAGTAGATGTTATCAGAGCTAATTCCGTAGAGTAGTTAGCACAAAAACCGAATTGTTTAGATGTGAGCAAGTCAAATTTGTTAAGGTTGCTGATCAGGCGGTTAACAATTCGTTTTTCTGGGAGTTTGCTAAAAACGGCAAGATAGTGATTGGACGATAATTGGACAACAAAACACGCTCTCCCATTTTAAACAAAGGAACAATTGTGTCCTCTTTCAGCTGGCTGGGAAAAATACCACATATATATTTTGTTCATAATGTTAGCAAGTACACCACTTAGCTCACGGGATAGAAGTTTAATTTTGGATGGCATGATTGCGTCCAGCCCAGCCCCGTGGTTTTTGAAGCTACTCAGTATGGCGTAAACTTCATCCGGCTATGTGGGGTGTAAAAAGAAACTACGGGGGCAGCGGGGAAGGTGAACTGCAACAGCGTCCTCAATCGGAATACCCGTTGAGAAAAAACCATTGAACGCATTCGCTATATCGTCGGGATTAGTCCACCACCGAGGACCATCAGTATTTTTGTTGATTCCAGGTTCTGGGTTAGCCAAGTTTATAAATTCCTTAATTAGTTTCCAATTCATGTAATTAGTTTTACTGTTTTTCATAATTTTATTTTGGTAGTAGGTTTGTTTGGCTTCTTTTAACAATTAGGTGAGTGTGCGAGAGTATCTCTTTAGGCGGGCTTTAAGAGCTAGGTTAAAGGGAAGGAGTTTCACTTTTTTCTGCAGGTTATCTTGCGCATCAACTGCAATAAGCCACGTGAAACCCAGGGATTTTTTGGGTTATTAGAACGCTTGTAGGTCTGTGATCGTGATGTGCATGAGGTAAAAACTGTTTTTAGTTTATCAGAAAACATGTCATACGCCTTTTCAGCATTTTTTTCCTGAATTATATCCTCCCAATTTGTATTAGAAATGATTTGAATAAACTGAGCCGAGTTAAATGAAGCTGCATGCAGAATATTACGTTTTGTAGGGTTCTGATTTTCGATAAGTAAAAAGACGGGGTAGTGATCCGCAATGTTGAAATGGACAACACCAGCAATCTGAGATGAGATGAGGTTTGATAGGACGTGATCGATCAGGGTACACGGGCCAAGTAGCATGCATCTTGTAAGCGAGGTAATCAAAGAATCCAGACCATGACCGTGAAACCAGTTCACATAATCTGAGCACGAGGCATCATTTATGCCGCTTATATTGGTGTTTATATCACCAACGATAATGACATTTTTGTTTTCACGGTTAAGAAGATGGAGTATGTTGTCGAGTTCGGCACAGAAGTCCTGATAAGATGAGGATGGCGATCGGTAAATTGAGGCCACGACAGTGTTTTTATGAGCAAAAAACGAGGTACGGTCAAATTCTAGCCAGGCGGACTCTAATTTATCTGTTCGGAAAGAAAGATCGGCGCGGCGTTTGTAGAGCATTGTCTGGGAGATAAACATGGCAAGGAAACAAGGAAAGACAAAATGTACAAGCGAAGACCACAGAATCGATACCGGGATGAATAAGACATTTTTGGGGAGAAGGACGTGGATATCTCGAGATATCACTATCTGGAAATCCTTGGGAGAGGCCTTGTCCTGCGGCAGACACAAAAGAATGATGATTTTAATGATGCGCAATGCCCCCGATAATGCACTGGTTTGTTTTACGCGAATGAGTAACCGGAATAAAGTTAATTCGTTCTTTTAAAAGCAAGGGATTTGAAAACAGATATTAAAAAGCCCTAATGTTGAAACAAAACAAACCTTACTTGATAGGTATTCAGATGAGAATGAATGGCTAGTCTTGATAAAGAGCTGTGATCACAGGATTTAACCCGGGAACTCGTACAACACAAGTATATTTCCTGTTCTTTGCAAGACATAAAAAAGGTCACGCTATCGAGAGAACCAGTAAAAACATAATAACTTGAATTCTGTAAGAGAGAGCGGGCAAGATTTTGTAATAACGTTAATACAAGCTTTCCGTCGGTTCGATTGGTACGTCTTAAACTTTGTTTTGAAGATGTGCTGCCAGGGTGCAAAATCAAGTTCAGGCAATAACGCTGCAAAAAAGTAGAGGTGTGAAGTAGCAACATTACATTCATCTAAATCTAAACATAAATATATGTAAATCTAAAAAAAATTAATATCTAAATATAAAAATGTGCACTACACAACCGCCCGTAATATTGACAATTGAAACACACAGCGTTATGTTCTACAGAATGTAAGAGGGCCGCATTCTACCCTTCCATAATTCCAATCAGCTCACGCTTAACGATAAAAAGGGTCTGCGTACACACATACGCGAGCGCATGATACCAAGCTATGGGCCTCTACGGACTCTCTTCTTTGCTCTCTTAGGCAGGTTGCTAAGACAGTGGTCTCCTGGGCCATAGCCTATTGTGCGCACATAGTGCGCGCCAATAGCAACCTTCTCAGGGTCACTACTCTGCGCACACGTGTACCGGTGCCCTCGGAGCATAGTGTTTTGACATCTACCTGCATGTCCAACATATCTCTTGTCGGATTGCTCTACACCTGCGACGTAACGAAAAATTTTGAAGGGTTTTTCTATTTGTTTAATGCTTGGTAGGTGAAGTATATGGTATTCTTTATGAACGATTGCAGAGTGATGGGGGGCGGACATGCGGAAACAACAGGTTCCAAGGGCATCACGTGTGCGCAAACTAGTGACCCCGAGAACTTGGGTACGCATAGGAAAGTCTACGCAGCCCACTTTCGTGCAGACCAAGATCTTGTTTCGCTTGGCAAAACCGCAAAAAAGACCTTTTTTAAAAACATATGGCATGTTGTAAGGCAAATGCTGTGTATGCATCAGCTATCGTTAGGCCTTCCTGAGAGGTGTGCCTTCCTGAGAGGTGTGCTTCGGCTCCTGTACAAGTGTATTCGCTAAAGAAAGTTCCAAAAATACGACACCACGCGGTGTACTTGTCCCATTCCTTGATCTTTGTGTCGCGCATGATTATTTTTATGTTGTGGGCACTAATTTTACACCTATTCCGTCTCTGTTTGCTACAGAGAGGGTGTTTATGGGTAGGGGATGGTGCATTTTGGTCCTGCGTGTGCTAAACAAAACATAGGGTCAGAAACCTGAAAAATCAAATTGCGTAGTTTCATGCAAAAGCCTGTACGCCTCATCACGTGGATATTCAGTGGATTAGTTATCATCGGTCACTATTTTCAAAATCAGTAGACCTCAGATAGCGAAGGTCCCTCAAAGATTTTCTACTGTGCGACCTGCATCGACCATGTCTACGTTTTCACTGCCCCCTGTATGCAGACGTTCCAAGCGCTCTTGCCTCTAGTTTTCTCCGGCTCTTTGGAGCGGCTGTCTACGTTCACAACAGCCTCTCTATGCCGTCATTTTAAGTGGCCTACTTACCCTTCTTCATTAAGCTCGAGGTGGCGCTCCCATTGTTAGGAACACTTTCTCTATTTTCAATTTGATTTTTCGTGTATAGTCGTGACTCCATTTTTGTCGGCCATCCACCTTCATAGAACAGAACAGCTTGTAATTCTTTTTTTTGTGTGCACAGCCAAATGAGGGGGTACAAAGAACGGTATCCAGTCGGCAGCTTGCACCCATTTGTTTTGTAGCGTCTTTCCCTTGTCCATCCTTACTTTACACCTCTTAGATAATAGCAAAACGTGTTCGAACCTAGAGTAACCGACTAAGAGAAAATTGTTGTTCCTAAACGGGTGGGTTAATGTTCCATAGGCATGCAGATTTGTAACCTGACTATGATTTTTACAAATCCTTTAGTAGCTGTAGTAGGTCCATAACCCAGAAAACGTGTAACGCCATCGTAACAAATTAAGTATTTTTTTCGGACACACTGGGTCATGTAGGTATCGTAACAAAAGATAAGATGAAATTGCCTGAGTGTTCAGAATTTTCACAAGAAGCAATATTAGTGGCATTTGTGCCTGCCACATGACAAAACTGCATCCAACATGAAAAGTTTAATCAAGAGAGAGACGTGATTACCAATTTTCCCTATAGATAGCCAGAAAAAGTTTTGTTTTGTTTTTTAGTTTATTTTGCGACAAACCACGTGAAAACATATATACCCACTAAAAAACGGGTCGGGGCACGTGTGGGCAAAGATGAACAATACGAAATTACGCTAGCATATTAGCTAGCATGCTAACGTGCTAGCATGTTCTAGCGTGTTCACGCTAGCATGCTAGCGTAAAAAAAAGGTCAATCCCATTCTTCAAATGACAAAGTCGATTAAAACGCGAGGCTTTCCTCCGTCACAAACAAAGTCGAACCAAAGTTAAATCTCGTTAACGCAATAAGGGTAGCGTCCGGAGCAGCACGTCGCAGCACGTCGCAGCACGTGTCTGTCCTCACTTCGTCCGTGTCTCCCCCCAATTTTGCGGAATTATTTTATTTAGCTCGTTAACGATTAGTTCGTTGTCGTCTGCCCATGACGGCAGCCGGTGATGCACTAACTGGTCACTGGTGGTAGCTATGATACGACTATGCTGCCCATCGCTACCTAAGGCACCCTAACTTTCCATAGGTCGCGCTCAAAGCGAAACTAGAACCGTCGTCTTCAGGCTGTTCAACATCATCTTGTGCATTTGATCCCCCTGCAACGCTGCGAACAATCAACCTCCTGTACATTGAGCAAGGGTGCGGCAGCTTTCATTTAGGAGGCTATGAGTTAGGTGGGGCAGTTGGTCGCGCGCCACAGCATTTCTACAGCATGGAATGTATGTGTGAAACCACTTTGTTTACTCTAATTCAGGCTAGCAAAATCCTCGTTTGTACTCATCGGCTCAGCCGTTATCTAACAGGACGGCCGGCGTAATTAGCGCACATCGAGCGCTGCCTATGTACACCTGCGTCTACGCCGTAGCACCTTGCGCAAAACCTACTTTTTCACGCGCTCTAATGAAGATGACGAGGATGGTGATGATAGTGTTAAAGTGCTTCCCATGTATCCAGTTGCGAGGAGTGGCTATGAATATATAAGTGTCCCCTGTCCTTGATGTGCCATTCTTGAAACTGATTGTGTAAGTTCGCATTCCTGCAGTGAGTTTTGAGCATAACAATTTGGTTTTTGGACTTTGACTTCGGACTTTGGAGACATTGTCTTTCGACTAGAGAAAGGTTCGCGTATCAACCCTCTTTCACTGCAACAATAGTCATCGACATCGTCAGAGAAAGTTTGCTTTCCAGCAGTGCGTTCACCCGTGCGCCGGAAGCCATCAGTAAAGCATAAAAACTTCGCTTTAAAAGTACGATAGCTATATGACTACTTCCGCTAACAAGGTATTGTTTCCGGGAAACTTGACACTCGCTTCGGGAGAGTCTGTAGGTCATAGGTCGGCGTACTCACTCGTGAGTACACTCATTTGTACTCATTTGTACTCAAACTCACGAGTGAGTACGATGATGAGTGATCACACACCCAGAAAAAAACAGTGAGTACGATGACGAGTGAGTACAGGGGTAAGTCCACTACTCGTGAGTACAGTACTCATGAGTACACTACTCATAAGTATGAGTACTCATGAGTACAGTATTCATGAGTATGAGTACTCATGAGTTTGAGTACTAATGAGTATGAGTACTCATGAATACACAGTACTCATGAGTATACAGTACTCATGAGTATACAGCACTCATGAGTACAATACTCATAGATACTGTGTACTCATGAGTACTGTGTATTCATGAGTATATGCACTCCTGAGTACAGTAGTGCAAACAAGTTTTATCAGGAGCTCGAGTCCGGACGCGCGTGTACGAGTCGCAAACATTTAGCGGTGCCGCTGTGCAGCTTAAAGCGCTGGACACATGTACGTCTAGTGCACGCGATTCGCATGCGACTGCTCGTTACGATTGATCGTTAGGACCCGTTTTGGCGTCGATCGCTGGTCGGAGGAGGCTCACGACGTGCGACTGGCAAGCCAGATGCAGTCGTGCCATCGTCGCCGTCGTCGTGAGGCCACAGCCAATGAGAGCCCGCTGAGCCCGCAACCGGCTTGCGTTGCTCTGGTCGGCTCGGGTGTTGAGAACTTTAGGCTTAGCGTCCTGGCGAATATTTGATCGCCGCTACCTGTGCAACTGCGAATGACAATCCGTAACACAACTTTGCACCACACTATCATCCCCTTTCTCCCATGTGAAACTTTATTTGAGCTAAACTGCCGTTTGAGCGATCGGTGACCGAGACATCTGCGTAGCCTGTTTCAATGCTTCCGCGCAGGTATCGCCATCTCTCGGCCGCTCGGCGCACCGCGCGCCGCGGCATCCACGGCCGGCCAGCATAGGCTTGCATCGCGGCAGATATCTGATCGCCGCTTTTAAAATAAGCCCTGAGAACAATCCCTAGCACAATTTTTCACCACACTAACACCTACTTTCTCGCATGTGTAACTCCGTTTTAGCGATCAGATTGATTCGGAAGAGCAGCGACAAGCGGTTGCTACCATGGTCTGCTAGCCGGCGCACACCGTGGTCTGCGCCGGTTCGAGCCGCTGAGTGTGCCGAGGTGGCAGGTGCGGCCGGCGTGTGCGCGGACTGTTTCCGATGCAGAAAACGCTTCACGATTGCCTGCGTTATCCATTTCTTGCGTACAAACGCGCGGAATCTACAAATTCAGCTCAGCGATCGTCGTAGTTGACCATGGAGCAAAAACAGTGGGCGAAGCGGCTCCGACGACGCATCGCACATCGGGCCATGTGTCTCAAATTGACGCGTACGATTAGTCGTGGTGATAGTCGTAACGATCAGTCGCATGCGAATCGCGTCCACCAGTCGTACATGTGTCCAGCGCTTAATTGTCAAGGATGGTAAAATTAGACAACGAAAACTGCACCTTCCTCCTTTCCCGGTCCCTGTTAGGCGCTGTAAGCGTTTTTCGTCGGTCGCTCGCATAGGGGTCACGGTGAAGAGGGCAAAAGGAGGGGGTGAGGGCCCGGCGGGAAACGCGGCCGCAGTTGCTCTTCTCTGATGGGACTTGTTGACTGCCGCAGTTATTTTTGTTGACGCGGCCTGTGAACGCGTGGCGGCTTCATTGCGCGTGCTCCCTTCCAATTGTTTTAGGGGAGAGGCGGTGGAGGCTGCTAACAACGCACGAACTAGGCGTACTGAAGTCCCTCTTTTTCAGTCTTCAGAAGTTCCCGTAGACGCATGCCACGCTGTGTAGTTTCGTGAGCCGAACCGCTTATTTCAACAGTCGCAGTTAATTTACGTAACTCACGTCAAACCGACTGCATGGTTTGTAACGTTCGCTGTGCGTATTCAAGCGACAGTTTGGCTGATGTACGTGCGCCCATATGGTTTTATTAGGTTCCCGTTTTGAAACATTTTGCTCAGGTTCACTAGTAATGTGGTCTCGTGTAGTGATATTTACAAGTGAGCATATAGCCCCACCGTGCTCTACGGCGTGCAGGCGCGGCGGTGGAATTTGCCCCAGCAATGGAAATAAAATATCCGAGTACACCAAGCACGTTTGTGAGTTGTGAATCGGACATCATAATATCCAGTTCAACGCGTGCGGCGCCTTGTTTAGCCTCGCATATTTTGTCGAAGAGCTCTGTCATCTTGCTGCTGGAGGAGCGTTTTGCTTTCGAATGGCTTTACTTTCGAGTGGCAACCCGATTCGCCGCTTCTCGTTTATGCCACCGTGTAATGAAGGCGCTGACCATGATGGTGAATTTTGGTGGTTGTTATTCCCCTACCTTCACTAATGTTTACAGGCGGGGCGACCACCCCTCGCTAGCAACTATACAACCGAGTTTAAGCTCGCACTGTGAAAGGCCTCGTGAAGGAATTGTTTTGAATTGATGAACGCCAACGCCAGACGCCGGGATTGTCGCTTAAGCTCGCATCTTGGAACGTCTCGTAAAACATGTGGATTGCACATAACGACGTCACCGCACTTTTTGATCGATCTCTGTCCGCTTCATCCGCGTTGCTCGAGATAAGAGCTGAAGATTCCCACTGTGCAACCAACCCACCAACACGGCAATACAGTGACGTCAGTGCAAGCTATCACGCCTCCGAAAAACGCGTCTACAAACTTTGTTCTCGAGTACACAAAGCACGGCAGAGCAGTTCTACGCTGCTGTAACGGCTGCCAAGTACCGGCAGCAACTGGGTGCCCTGCGGCCCTCGACTGCGACCGATACCCTCTCCACGCCCCCCCCCCCCCCCCCCGAACACACACACACACACACACACACACTGTTGGGACTGGGCCATTCTAGCTCAGTCACCACTGTTCGATTCACTTCACTTTATTTCCTTAACGACCTCACAGGGGGGTGTTACATAAGGGGCGCGTTGTACAACATAGATACAAAAGCCACAGGTGCAGATGCATAGATGCATAGATACAGATGCATAGATGCATAGATACAGATGCATAGATGTTGCGACGGTGCCCTGCTCAGTCCGGCCATCGACGCGGCGCAGAGGAGAGCGATGAAGTTGTCGAGCCGACGGTGACAATATATACAAAGGTAGCAAGAGCGTTACATGGCTCGCACAAAGGCACTTCTTAACTCAGTGCCTCCGATGAAATGCCGCCGCACAGCCGCTGCTTCAGGGCTGGTTTTATACTCCCGGGGTTCCGCCGCAGCCGCGTGCAGTTCGAATATTTCCAATCAGGACTATCACTGGCCGCAGTTTGAATCCGGCGAATGCAGGCGAAGTGATTGCGTCAGCCGAGCCACGAATGGGAAAGGGGAGGCGACGCCGTCTCCAGAGTCTACTCGTCGCTGCGTGTCTTTTGCGGGCCGGCCATCCCAAGCATGATTTGGTGCGGCCGTCTCGATGGGAAAAGGAGAGTAGACTCGGTGGCGCCGTGTGCCGCCAGTTGCGGCACGTCTGCCGCGGGCTGGCTGACCGAGGCGCGAATCGGGCCCACCGTCGGCGCGTCGCCAGGTGCAGCGAATTTGTGTCGGGTGCTCTGGTTAACCGCACACACACGCATAAAAAAATCCGCCTCTTTCACAACCCCACTGCGCATGCGCAATCCCCTAGCGGCCAAGTCCCTAAGCAGTCCGGTAGGGGCAGCAGACGACATTCCCCACAGCTTCCGCACAAGCGGGAAGGGGTCGTGGTTGTATTTACATCGTTTGATTTTTTGTGTGTGCTCGTTGTGCGCGGAACAATTCCCACAACTTGTGCTGCGTTCCGCTGTAACTCGGAGTGCCGAAAAGAGAACGGTGTCGGCTTCTATCGCTTCCCGTCGGCCGCACGCGATCGGCTACGGCGGCTTGCGTCGCTCGCGTCGGCTCGGGTGATGGGAACGTTGGGCTTAGCATCCTGGCGGATATTTGATTGTAGCTATCAGTGCAACTGCGAATGACAATCCGCAACACAACTTTTCACTACACTATCATCCCCTTTCTCGCATGAGGAACTCTATTTAAGCTATAACTGCCGTTTGAGCGATCGGTGACCGAGACATCTGCGTAGCCTTTTTCGATGCTTCCGCGCAGGTATCGCCATCTCTGGGCCGCTCGGCGCACCGCGCGCCGCGGCGACCGGTGAGCGTAGGCTTGCATCGCGGCAGTTGTCTGATCGCCGCTTTTAAAATAAGCCCTGACAACAATCCTTAGCACAATTTTTCACCACACTAACACCTACTTTCTCGCATGTGGAACTTCTTTTTAGCAAACAGATTGATTCAGAAGAGCAGCGGCAAGCGCGGTTGCTACCGTGGTCTGCGCCGGTTCGAGCCGCTGAGTGTGCCGAGCTGGCAGGCGCGGCCGGCGTGTGCGCGGACTGTTTCCGAAGGCAGAAAACGCTTCACGATTGCTTGCTTTAGCCATTTCGTGCGAACAAACGCGCAGAATCTACAAATTCAGCTCAGCGATTATCGTAGTTGACCATGGAGCAAAAGCAGTGTGCGGAGCGACGCCGACGACGCATCTCATGCGCGCATCGGGCCGTCTCAAATTCACGCGTACGACTAGTCGGGGCGACAGTCGTAACGATCAGTCCCATGCGAATCGCGTGTACCAATCGTACATGTGTCCAGCGCTTAAAGGCATTTTGCGAACTGCCGGCCTTTGTTGAGCTGGCGATCGCACTTCATGCCAGGCGACTCCAAGTACTGCTCGCTCTGCTACTCGGACGGCACACGGATCTGTCCGAGATTTCTCTGCCAGCCCTCATTCAGTGATAAGAAGCCGCCTGGTATTATGTGATGACCAGGGGCTGTCTTAAGGCGTTATAACACCAACACTGAAGAAAAACTTCGGCTGCTCCTCGCCGTAATGTGGGATCGCCGTGCATACAACGAGAACGCAGCCGGAGGAAACGCCGGCAAACCCTACCACCTCAACTTCCGCTAGGCATGCTAGGTGGCAGCACACCGCAATGAAAAAGGCGGATTAGTAAGATCAGACCCGTGTGGGTTTTGGCCTAGCTGTTAACGGAAATAGACACAACGACGCGTAGCGTCCGTCCTGTCCCTTTTTCGTGGCGGGACCTTCCTCTTTGGCTTTTCGCGCGCTAGCCGGTTTTCGTCTTTCTGTTTATCTCTTACTTTGCGGACTGGCGGCGGTTGCGAGGGGTACGGTTGCGCAATGTTCGCAGAATTCGGAACAGCGGCGGCAGCGTCTCTTTCCAGATGGTTTTAAAGACGATAGTCTTTCTTTGGCCACTTGAGCGCAACAATGTTGGCCTGTCAGTCTGTCTGTCTGTGTCCGTCATAAAGATAATTCATTATTGCAACTTAATATCACGCCCCGCTGTACACATGGGAGCTACTGGGGTCGCCGTTAAGTAGCTTCATGCACATAATGCGCCCTCTCTACAACTGGCCAACTGCCCCGCGATTCAGCCGCGATTCAGCCCGCGATTCAAAACGCGAGTGCGTATGTCCCGTTTCGCTCTCTCCCGTGTACGTGCCTTCGCGCAGTGGGAAGCCCTACGACAATGCACTGTGTAAGACGTTTTCTTCTCGGGCTCGTCTGTCCTGATGTATATGTAATCTCAGTATTTCTAATTAATTAAACATTTTATTTTTTTCTGTTTAGCCTTTCATTCGAGCCACGACCTACCTAAGATGTTGCAGTCGACAGGATCATGATTTAAGGCCACGGGAGGACGAACGGACGAACAACCTGGGCGGACCGCACCACGACTACGAGAGTGCAGCATGCAGACATGGGGCACCGACGCACTCCACGCCAGCGGTGGTCGACACAGTGCTGACTTAAACAGAACGCAACGTCCTATGCTCTTGAAGAAACAGCAGTTCGTGAGCGCACTACGATTACGAGGGCTACCCTGCTCTGGCCGTAAGGAGGACATCATCTTGCGTCTTCTAGAGGACAACGAAGAACGTCGCCATCTTTCCAAACGAACGAATGTGCCAACGCTACTTCAGGCTGCCTCCGACAACAAATGGCAGAGGACCCTGCAAGCGGCGCTGTTTGAGAGCACAAGGCTGCGTGATGAACGAGAAAGTTTTCTGAGACAACTGGCGAGAGTCGGCCGCACGTTTTCCACGGTGCCTGGACTGCACGAGATCCGAGCACAGGCAGAATGCACGACGGCACGCACATGAACGAGACGACGCATGCAAAATTGTGATTGCGTGCTCACCGGACCTTTCCCAGGTAATCGCCACGATTACGGAGACGCATCGAAGGTCAGTGCATTTCTGGCGAGATCACGAACACACGTTGCTCTGCTACATCGCCCACGCGCAGGTCATTCCAGCAACGAGCAACGAGACGCGCAACGTACGCAGCGCGCACGAGCCAGAAGGCACCACGTTCCTGGCACCCGCTCTTCCGCTACAGACGTACACGAACGGAACGCTGAGAGCACGGAACGCAACGGAGCCGGTACGTACATTTATCCGCACGTGCTGTCCCGGCGCGGGTCCACGCAACCAACGACATCGCATCCGGATTGGTGGATATGGCCACGACAAGCGAGCAAGACGCATGGCGCCCGAAATGCACCATACGTGGCGAACGACCGCACCCCAATTATAGGGGAGTTTCCTAGATAAAACGAGACGTACAGCGCACGAAACGCACCATTAGTGACGAACGACATCCAACTTGAACCAGTGGAGCTGACCACGGAGAACGAAATGCACAACGCACGGAACGCCACCAAGCCGCAGCACACACGGAGGAAACTGCTGTTCGCGACATCCTCCGCTCCCACTGCAGGTGCTATCCGGACTTGGCCAGCGAATGTTACAACGGCAGAAATCACCTGGCCACAAGCAACAAAAGACCCAGCGCACGCGGTTCAACCCTACCGGAAAGTACGAGCTCTCCGACACCCGCTGCTCCCGCCCGAGTCCAGCGGACGAACGACATGACACTCGTGCAAGTAGGTCCGTCAACGAGCAACGACACGACCAGCGCATGCGGCATGTCCGAGCCAGAATTAACAAGATCACCGGCACCCGCGCTCCGATCGAGACTCACACGACAAACACCATTTCGTACAAGAGGACGCAACCGCGAGCAAGCGGACTCGCGATAAGCGGATCCTGCTTGTATGGGAGAGATAGCGATTATAGCATTCTCGAAACAACGGGCAAAAGACGAGGTCTTGAGCGACGACACGGACACGGCAAGAACGGCAACAAATGAACCCGATCCAGACGAAGCATCGAATGCCCTGACGATGAAGTCACGCTTGCGACGCCAAGGAATGTGGGACCGAACGGATGGCACGAACTACGCCCGCTTCCCCACCACAACGGTTTCACTTCCGAAACAACCACGGCGACTGCGAGCACGGAGCCGCAACGACTTTGACCGATCAGCCATGCCACCCTACGAAAACGCCCCGCTACCGCACACTAAACGAAAAGCCAAACGGCTCCCGCACCCTACGCAACGCACGCGTCAATCAAGCAACGTCCTCAACGCGCCGAACTATGCCATCCCTACACAGCGCAGCTCGCCACCGGACAAACCAGACGTCTACGCCCCCACATGCATCAAGCACGCGACGAGCTACACAAACACAATCGCCGACGGAAGCGGCGCAACCAACGCAACGCCGTAAACACTGTCAAGTTAAGGTCTGACGAAGTAAATCCCACGGCGCACACACAATAAAATCAAGCAGATTTGAAATTCACCGAAACTCAACGAGACGAACACCCTCTAAACGAAGTTTCTAGTATCTGGAACAACAAAAAACAAACGCCAGCATCGAGCACCTGTGAACAAGCGGACAGTGATCTGGATACGAACGGACGTCAATCTACGCGAACGCTTCATTGTGCCTGGGGGCAGGCGCATTTCGGATTCAGAGCACGATTAGGATACGTATCAGCGCGCCCGGAAACAAAAACGGACGACAAAAGCTGCCACCCGAAGACACGCAGAAACACGCAGTTTACAGCCACGGCCGCACCGACAAGCTCCGAGCTCCCCTGAGCCCGACCCGGCCTGAGAACAAGACGAGACGCCAGGCGCAACGCGAGTGCTTACGTTCCGTTTCGCTTTCTCACATGTACAGTCTACTTGCCTTCGCAAAGTAAGTCGCCCAACTACAGTGCACCGCGTCAGAAGTTAACTTCTCTGTCCTGATTTATATATGTAACCCGTGTTTTTCTAATCAATTAAACCATTTATTTTTTCTACTTAGTCTTTCATTCGAGCTACGACCTAGCTAACAGTGCAGATAAGGTGATTATTCGTGAGTAATACAAATTGAGTACTCATGAGTACTGATTGAGTACTCATGAGTGCAGAATGAGTAGAACTCGTGAGTGCAGAATGAGTAGTACTCGCGAGTGCAGAATGAGTAGTACTCATGAGTAGTACTCATGAGCAGTAGTACTCATTGAGTACTCATGAGTACAGATTGAGTACTCATGAGTACAGAGTGAGTACTCAAGAGTACAGATTCAGTACTCATGAGTACAGATTGAGTACGAATACTCGTGAGGACAAATGAGTTTGAGTACAAGTGAGTACGATTACCAATTAGTATTTCATGAGTGAGTACGAGTGATTTTGTGAACAGACGAACTTTTTGAGTCTGAGTTTGATTGAGTACAGCGTAAATAAAAAAAAAATGTGATTGAGTTTGAGTGAGTTCTTTCTGTTTTGCCGACCTATGCTGTAGGTATATCATACTACCATCAACACAGGGTAAGAGCGTGTCTCCACATAAATTGAATACCTTCGAGTTGCCATCTCTACGATATTTTTTCGAACGTTTTGGAGCAATCTGAGCTCTTTTGTGTCATATTGACTGCTTTTTTATTATAAAGTAGAGTATGACATCGTCGGAACGGATATATAAAACCAAACAGCAGCAATTAAAAGAGGAATGCACCAAATCATTGGGGGAGCTTACGGGGTCCCTCAACGGTTTAATTTGAACAGGATGTCAGCTAAAGGAGGATGACTGGGGTATATGAGCTCGACGATTTATCTGTTGTTTTAAGCACGCCACGCGCTTTACACCACACCGGAGCATGGGTTCGACAGTTGGTGTTGAGGGGAAGGAAGCCGCACTTTATGCCCCATCGACCATTCTTAAAATTAGCTATGGCTGCTCTGCTTTAAAAAGAAAAACTAGAAAATGTTTCGGGCATTCTCGCACTTCTTTTCTGCAAATTTTGAACTGGGTGGTTTTGGCACCTTTCGTTTTTGCTAAAGCTCTTTATGTCGAATTTTGCGGCTTGTACGTCAACCGAGTCGCTCTGAACCCAACTTTAAGCAGAAATACCTTCCTTACTTGGCCATTTCGGAATCTCCCGGTTGCACACTTGATAAATTTTGTGGTTCTTCAATGTTCAGCTTCTTGCTGCTAGATAAAGTGCCCTAGGCACAAACACCCAGGCTGCTTGTGGCGATGTTAACGCTCTATTTACCACCAGATCAGCAGTGGTTTAAAATATGTAATCATCATCATCACCAGCCTATCTACGCTCACTGCAGGGCAAAGGCCTCTCCCATTAACCTCCAATTATCCCGGTCCTGTGCTAACAGCCGCCAATTTATCCAGAGTAAACTTCTTGATCTAATCTGCCCATCAAACTTTCTGCTGCCCCCTGCCAGGCTTGCCTTCTCTAGGTATCCACTCGGTTACCCTTAATGACCAACGGTTATCATGCCTTCGCATTACATGCCCTGCCCATGTCCATTTCTTCTTAATTTCTACTCAGATGTCCTTAACACGCGTTTGTTCCCTGACATACTCCGCTCCCTTCTTGTCCCTTAATGTTACACCTACCATCTTCTGCTCCATTTCCCGCTGAGTCGTTCTCAATTTAAGTTGAGCCCTCTTAGTGAGCCTCCAAGTTTCTGCCCCGTACGTGAGTACCGGTAAGATGCAGCTGTCATACACTTTCTTCTTTAGGGCCAAGGGTAGGCTGCCATTCACTATCTGAGAATGCATGCTGAATGCACACGACCCCATTCTTTTCCTAATTATCTCGGCCTCAAGCTTGGGATCAGGGGTCACAACTTAGCTGAAGTAGATATATTCGCTTGCCACTTCCACTGCCTTGCCACCTGTCTCAAACCGCTGTGCTCTCCCGAGGTTATTGATCATTACTTTAGTTTTCTGCATAATAATTTTCAGGCCCACGGTTATACTGTGTCCAATGCGGTACGCTTGCTTTGCAATTCCTCTCCCGAGTTACTTAACAAGGCAGCGTCATCAGCAAATCTGAGGTTACTGATGTATTCTCCATTAACCCTTAGAACCACCTGTTTCCAATCCAATGTACTGAATACTTCTAGTAAACATGCTGTGAATAACATCGGAGAGATTGTGTCTCTTTCTCCGACGACCTTCCGTATAGGTATTTTACTGCTCTCCTTATGGAGGAAGACGGTAGCTGTGGACCCATTGTAAATATCCTCTATTATTCTTACATAATGCTCATCTACACCTTGGTTCCGTAATGCCTGAATGACTGCTGCAGTTTTGATCAAGTCAAATGCTTTCTCATAATCTATGAAGGCTATATATAGGGGTTTAGGATACTCCGCGCACTTCTCAATGACCTGATTGATCCTGTGAACATGGTTTATTGTTGAATAGCATTTAGAAAACCCTGCTTGTTCGTCAGTTTGACTGAAATCTAAGGTGGCAGAAATTCTGTTAGCGATTACCTTGTTAAGTACCTTGTAACAAGGTAATCGCTAACAGTACCTTGTAGACAGTAAGCTGATCGGCCTATAATTTTTAAGTCCTTCATGTAACCTTTCTTACGGATTAGGATGATGTTCGCGTTCTTCCAAGACTTTGGTACACTCGCAGTCATTAGGCATTGCGTGTACAGGTTTGCCAGTCTTACTAGTACAATTTGCCCGCCATCCTTTAGAGAGGACTCCTGTTTTCTGGTCTTCACGAGGTTGTTTGCCCCCTTTTATTGCTTTCAAAACCTTCCTTACTTCTCCTGTCGTTAATGGTGGGATGCCTATCTCCTCCGAACTACTTTCTTGTTCGGTATTGTCCTCGATGCCCCGGCTACTGTCAAGATCTCAATAGAACATCTCGGCTACTGTAACTAGTTTATCCCTATTTGAGATGCCATTGCCTAGCTTGTCTTTAAGTACATACATCTGATTTTCCCCATGCCTGGTCACCACTTCACTGCTTTCAGGTTGCCTCTTTTCTTTACAGTATATTCGATCCTCTCCATGTTCGATCCTCTTCATTTGATCCTCTCCGTATGTCAGCTGTCTTACGCCAATTAAATTCGAAAGCTCCGCTAGTTCTATTCTGTTAGCTGGGATGGATATTGTCATGGTTTGCCGTTTCGTAATTACATCTTTCGTCTTCTGGGAATGTTTACCAGTATCCTGCCTAGCTATCCTGCCCCCGATGTCTACTGCACGCACCATGCTAATGCATGTAAGATTGTCGCTGTCTTCCTGTGTCGTGAATTCTGCTTCCTCGGTAAAAGGTGTATATCCGTTATGCAGCGCGATCCTGAATTCTTTAACTTAATTTACGTCTTAATGTTTACGTCTTAGCTCATTGATCGGCTTCTTTCGTACTAGCCTGTTACGGCCCCTTCTCAAATCTAGTCTGATTCGAGATGTTACCATATGGTGGTCACTAAACCTTACCCTTCCGAAAACTTCCACATCCTGCACGACACCAGGGTTAATGCATAATAGGAAGTGTATTTCATTTTTATGCTTCCCATTCGGGCTCCGCCACGTCCACTTCCGGTTCTCCCGTTTGCAGAAGAAGGTATTCATTATGCGTAGGTTATTTCGTTCTGCAAACTCGACTAGTAGGTCCCCCCTGATTTTTCTTCAGCCATGATCATAGTTCGAAATTACCTTGTCTCCAGCCTGCTTCTTGCCTACTTTAGCATTGAAGTTTCCCTCAACTACGGTATACTGTGTTCTTACTTTATTTATTGCCGATTCCACATCATCATAGAAGCGTTCAACAGCTGGTCGTCGTAGCTGGATGTAGGCGCACAGCCCTGTACGACCTTGAGTTTGTACCTCTGATTAATCATAATTACAAGACAGGCTACCCTTTCGTTAATCCGTCTATGTTGACAGCTATGCTTTTATTGACCAGAGATCCCACTCATACTTCTCTTGTCTCAACTAGATTACGGTAACATAGGGCATGTCCATTTTTCAGCACCCTAATGGCTTTAACTGTCCTCCTAAACTCACTAAACCCTATGACACCCCATTTACTGCGCTCTAATTTCTCGAACAACACCTCTCTACACCCGCTTCGCTGGATAAAGTTCTCGTGTTAAACGTTGCCAGGTTCAGGTTCCAATGGCAGCCTGTCCGGCTCTAGGGATTCTTAGCACCATCTACTGCGCCCCAGGTAGGACCGCCGTGGTGGTGAGTTGCTTCGCAGCCACTGGAGACTGAGGGCCCTGGGTTAATTGGTGTATTCATGGGAGGTTGTGGCCAGTACTACACCAGAATAACTAATCCTGCTCTGGTGAGGGAGTGCGTTACCGGCAATGGTCGCCGAGATCAGGCCGCACCCCAAGCCTCATTCTGCAATTCCATCAACACGCACATTTTTTTTAATCCGGTGGGAATTGTGCGGCACCGGTATTAGAGTCACGGTCCTTCCGCTGCACCCCACCCCGTAGAGGTAGAGCATCCGCCTCGCGTGCAGAAAGAACTTGGTTCTAGTTCCGGTGGCTCACAATTCATACCGGATTAAAAAAAGAAATCCGCTTGTTGATGAAATTGCAGAAGGAGGCTCGGGGTGTGGCCTGATCTCGGAGACCATTGTCTGTAAGGCACTCCCTCACCAGAGCAGGATTGGGCAGCCTGGTGTAGTAATCGCCAAAACCTACCATGAACACGCCAGTTAGCCCGGCTAGCTCGGTCGGTAGAGCATGAGACTCTAAAATATGCACAATCTTCGTAATATGTCTCATTCCTCTCACATTGACCCTTTTTCAGACTTCGAGTGAACCTGAATTATATAGTGGTACTCAACGATATTGAATCTATAAAGTCCTTTTATTCGAAAGACGATATACTAAACCGTTCAAGCTGCTTTCTTTTGAACTTCGAAAACTACCCAGGTAAGTGCGAAAATTTGGCGCTAACCTACAGGTGTCAACATTATATGAATAATTTACAATTAAAGCTGACACGGTGACCTAACGCCTTCGGCCAAGGTTAAGGTTAAGGCAATCACCGAAGTGTTCGTCATCATTGCTCTCGTCTTCGATGCAAAAGATTTGCGAGGAACGTAAATGTAACCCATCGCAAATGTAACGCGTGACACTCAAAGATGGGAAATTTGAAATTGAAGCTAATAGCCATAAATAGCCCGTTTTCCCTTCCGTTTTCCTTATAGGCGACGCATTTGTTCGTTTTCAGGAAATACCGACGCCTACATTTTACAACTTCCCCTCGTTTATTCTATTGGACTTTTTACCAGCCATATTGAAGTGTTCATGTTTAAAGCTCTTGTTAAATTCTAGCATGTTCATGAAAAAGACCCGCTGTCTTACTGCAACCTGCAGAGCCGCACCTGAACGACGTTGGAACTAAAGAAATCACTTGTGTTTCAAATGCGGTACCTTCAATTACCATTGGAATATCAACATAGTTAAAACGCGAAAACAAAATAATTGTTTTGTGGAATAGGTGTGACATTCTGAAATTTCAAACAAAATTTGACAAGGTTCGCGCGAGGATGCGTAATTAAAACTGTGCCGGAAATTCTGCTCACTCAATTTGAGACATCTTCTAGTCATATCAGGTACTTGTTACGTATGTTACCCTAATAGGCCTGAAAGAAGTCTGCGAGGGTAAGGTCTCTAAACAATTCTAAAAGACACCTAATGGCATTTAGTCACACCTACAATTCAAGGATATAAACTACTCGGTAGATCACTAACTAATTATGGCAAAACGCAATGTGTGGTTCCTTCTTCAAAAAAGGCAGCCTCCGGTATCGGCGTTGCGTCTGGAACAGAGAAACGGCTCCTCGAGGGGCGTTCGAAACCATGAGGAGTTAAGCGCGAGTTTCAAAGTGGAATAAAAAATGGCTGCAGCTTAGTTCGTTTATCCCTGAATATGCAAATTGAAGGATTGGCTTAACCCGGTTAAGGCTTGGTTGCACTTGGTTAACCTTGGATTTTGCTGTAATTATTACGCTATTCATCCAAACTCTGCTTTGTCAACGGTTGTTGTCCCGCTTCTGCCGTTTTTCGAGCCGCACCGCTACCCGGCCGATACCCGCGGGGTTGTCAGAAGCCGCTTGCCGACGACGGCTTAAAGCCATCTCCCGCGCAACGCTCAGAGAATACGGTCCGGTCTCGCTCACATCCATGGTCATGCTCACATGCGCACGGTCACGTGGTCAGGCGCGAAACAGCTACGGGAATAAAGTGGAACTACTACTACTGCTGCGGAGAGTGCATGCGCCAAGCTGGCAGCGGCGGCTTTGGTGGCTAGCGAACGCTGCCCTCGGCGAAGCTCAGCCGGGCGAGTCACGTCATGCGTTGCCAAGGGCACGGTGCAGATACGATCAAATGAAGGTCAAATTTACCGCGTCGGTGAAACTGCTCGGCGAGGTTAGTATAGCTTTGCTTTAAAACACAAGTTTAGGGCAGCGCTTCTAGGCAATGCAGAGCGGCGTGGCAAGCGCAGAGTTGCAGCTGTGGCTGTGAGCTTCATGCCCGGCGCCTCTCACGCACAAGCCCCGATCACCTGGCGCAGCGCAGAAGTCACCTGGCCACAATTACTTGCAGCCAAAAACTAGAAGGACGAGCGGCGTTCAATCTGAGATTATTGCGTCGCATTCACAATTCCGGAGAAGTAGTGAGGTGTACTGGCATTGTTTTTTTTTCTTTCAGCATAGGTCATATTTTCCTAAATTAATAACAAACATGCGTGCAAGACGCAACCCTGGTCTGTGAGTGGGAATGAGGATATCAGCTGAAAGTGCGCAATTCCCGCGGGCTTCCATGTGATCAATGCATTCGTCTGCCTAGCCCAGCAGCCGGACGACACTCATGGATGCAACATTAAAATATTTGCCGGTCAAATAGATGCTTGACTCGTCCTCAGCAAGATATGGCTAGAAAATCTATTTGAAGAACGCATCTTTACATGCCTATTTATAGGACGCATACATTACATGCATTTTTTAATCGGTAACACCGCGTTTCTCCCTCAATTCAACGATGCTGTGAAACTGAGAAAGCATTTAGCAATGACTTTACTAAAACGTTTACTGAAAACAACTCCCTCCATGCTTCAGCTCCAGAGTTATTATGTGTATGTAAATATTAGAGCAACAACTATTTAGTACCGAACAAGCTTTTTGTAAATGTTTATGAAACACTACAACCCCTGCATGTTCACAAGAATATCGCGTACTGAAGAATTAGAGCACTTTTGTAAGTACAGGCTGACTTTCCGGGTAACTGCCAATTTTTGTTGTCATTTCGCGTAGACAAATTTATTAAGAGATGTCTATCTGTTAACTCAGAACTGGAGAGCTCCCGATCGCAGCAACATTCGAGGCCTTGGTGGCGGCTTGAACATAAAAAAAAACAGTGTATAGTAAGAGAGTGGCAGAAGGGGTCGTCCTGCTCGTCAAAATATTAACTCTCATTGTAAAAAGGCTGTAAAAAACGACCAGGAAAGCTTTTTGACACTTTCTGAGTCATATTGTGCCTCCTTTGGGCAGGTTTGGTTCAATTTATATGCAGTAATTAGCGTTTTTTGGGTAAGAAGACCGGTAAATACCAAAAGGAAAGAAATTAAGACACAAGACAATAAAAACTCGCACAGAAGCCGTTAAGGATACCAAAGCAACATTTTGGACAATAAGTATGCGGCTCTACATTTAGTTAACCGTGAGAGACGTTACATACAATGTTCTCACCGAGCGCAACAAATACGGGTGAGTTACAAGTCAAGTTTTCTTTACATTTTCTTAAACGAACAGACTGCGTACTGACAAGCGACGGACGCAGACGAAGAGGACACATTTGTTACATGCGAAGGATTAACAAAATTGAACCATCAACTAAATGAGCGTATTTTTGTTGCTCATAAGTAACTGTATATATTACAGATTTTTGGCTAACGTTAAAACATTTTCCTAAAGGCGTTAGGTACTAGTCATCTATTTTTTTTAATTTCCTGTACATATCTGTCGCGGTTCTTTTGAATTTTGTCTTTACTCTGTGCGTGATCTTGGACCACTGTAACTTTGAGCCGTTGGTTGTAAACGTTGAAGGTGAACAGATGTAATTACCAAGGACAAGATAACAAAATTTTCGGATCAAAATAACAAAATAACGATATCTTTGAGGACCACAACGCTTCGTGGTATTTTTAAAGGATCCAACTGGCAATTTCTTCGAATGTAAAACAAACAGCCATCGTTGCTTTGCTGTGAATGACAGTAAGTATCCGCCACCTAGCGGTTAAACAACTTCGCGCCGTCTTGTCTTTTTAGGACTCGCATATCTCAATGGAGAAACATGGGCTGCCAACAAGAGATTTTGCATGAGCACATTGAAGAACATTGGATTTACCACATCTGCCGGGGAAGATCTAATGAGGGTAAGTGAGAAAAAATGCGGGGGGTGAAATCACAAACATTAGTACAGATACCACGCTACAAGAACAAGAACAATGTTTCGTTTGCATGCAAATATCATGCACATTTCATAGAACGTCATTTCAACCCCACACGCAGTTAAATATAAACACAAAGCCTTAGTGACTCCCCAAACTGACGAGAATACGATCCGAGATATTCGGCTTCATTGCGGAAACTTCTCTGGGTAATCGGCTCATTAGTTTTCCACGTATCGAAAATCAAAAGGTCATTTTTATTTCATACCTAGGCCCACATCTCCTTCCATACCGTCTTCGCCATTTGCAAAACAAGAATAAGTGCAATACCACCACGAAGGCTGATGGCTAAGAAAGTAACGGCAAGGCTCAATAGACCTTGCGTTCTCACCAAACCATCGCACTGCAAATGATGATGTCTCGGCAAATGTTGCCACTTGTAAGAAAATTCTAGTGATTTTGTGTATTTGAGTATATGTCACTGTATTCATTTCCAGTGTTTCACTTGGATGTTCTTAGATTATTCGGAGTGGTATGATGCCGTGGAGGGAAAAGAAAGTTGGAAAATCATCCATTTTTATAGTTAATCCTGAAGTCATGGATGCAGCAAAATTCGGCCTCATGCCTATGGTGACGAAGCCTGAAGCAAACTGGGACAGAGTTCTGAGACTGGCAGAGTGGTTCCAAATGACAAGAACATTATGAATATTTCAGATAGATGAGTAGAAGCGTACGTCAACGGCAGTGGCAGCTATTAGAACCCAGCAATGAGTTTTGCTAGGGCAGAAAAGACAGCGCGGCGACTGACGCAGTCGATAAAAGCGCCGAGTTGCGCGACGACGCGAACAGAGACTAACGGTATAAAAATAAAATAATGGCGTTTGAGGCGCCAAAACTACTCCAACAAAGTGTACAAATATGGGTTTTAGTTTTGGTGTTATGCTTTTGGCGTTTATATGCGTTCTTCAAGTCAAAATATGAGCCCTTTTATTTTATCGTGATTGCTCCTTCTTAAGCGCATCGTAACAAGCTGGGCCCCTAATGGCGACAAAATGGGGTCATTCTCGGTCACTCCTGAGTGGCAAACCGTCGCCTCCCTTTCTGCCAGCAGTGCCACACACCTTTGTAGGTAAAGAAGGCATCCGAGTAAGAATAATATTTCCATGTGAGAAATCAAAGACATACGAATGTTCCCAAGCTACCCAAGCTACTTGGAGAACGAATGTCGTCGCCTCTAAAAGTTCAGCGAACGCCAACTGTTCATTCCAGCCCTTCAGGAATTATGTAAGTAAATTGCACGGATTCTGGGGGCTGCTTTTTCCGATCCTTTCACCCTCGGCAATACCGTGACAGAAAAGTGGTTTCGGTTAACGCTTTTCATTTTACGGACGCTGCACTAATACGGTTGTACAAAAATATTCTCATTAGCAAACCATGCTCACCACCTGTTAACTATGGTAAACAGAAATTTGGTGGGCTTAGCAGATGTGATTATTAGATGATTGCTAAAAATCCGCAATTTCATACTTTCATTGTTTTTCCAGGAAGTCGTTCACGAACTCTTTGTTGGCCTTGTGGTGGAGCTTAAATATGGGTGTCCTATTCTGTATTGTAAAGTACTGAGCTTTATCTCGCCAAAAAACTTCAGCCACAACATAAAGTAGGAAAACTGTTTACACACGTCCTTCCAATAGATAAATAACTATAAAATCTAGTATCTGGGCAGTGTATTGAACACATGTTGTCGTGACTACAACGCCTTCGTTAAGGGAAAAGAACTGTATTTACGTTAGAATACACACTCAAAATGCCCGATCGCCGCCATCATTCCTCGTCGTCCTCTTCTACTCACATGTGCGATCACTTCTTTGTCTTCGGGGGAAAAAGTTCCAACACATGTCAATTACGTCTGTTGCACATTTTTTTGGCACACAACATTCGGAAAGAAAGAAACGGCAACAGGAACCAGAGTCTAGTTCAGTGGTCGCTTAAATTCGTGCCTGCCCAGGGCAGATTGCCTGCCCAGGGCATTCTGGTGCCCTGACGGCAACTGTTCGAAATGTGTGTACCCTACGAGATGTCATCATCAATCTTATATTTTTTGGTCTCTAAACGGTTCTCATTACCTGCTGTTCTTGCGCCCTCAATTGCCATTTATGATAACATGACATAAAATAAGGTAGGAGCAATGAAATAGCAGCAGGAACCAGTCTAGGTCTGTCGTAGCCTGGCAGAATGTGTGTCATTACTAAACAGCGCAACAAAAACACGGACTATAGCTGAGGTACACAGGACGAGCGCTGACTTCCAACTGATCTTTTATTGAAAAAAATAGCACCGCTGTGATGAATTGCTTGTTTTGTTGTGTGCATTTATGGCACGTGTGTGTAGGTGTGTGGGGTATAAATATGTGTTTTTTTCAATAAAAGATCAGTTGGAAGTCAGCGCTCGTCCTGTGTACCTATGCTATAGTCCGTGTTTTTGTTGCGCTGTTTAGTAATGATGGATAACCAACTCGACCAATACTGCACTTTGCTTAGAATGTGTGTCCCCTACCAGATATCATCAAGCTTATGTCTTCTTTGTACTCTACATGGTTCTCATTACCCGCTCTTCTTTCACACTCAATTTTCAATGATGATAACACAATATAAGTTAGGATAATATTTATTTAACTCATAAACGTACATCAGTATAGTTGCGAGCAAGCCTAAATTTCAGGAGGCTCGTGTTGTGACGCCCTGCAGCAGCGATACATTCACAGGTTGATTGCGTACAACGTGCAGGTATAACAAGTCGGACAAAGGAAGATTTAGAGCAAATAAAAATACAAAACACGAGAGAAAAAAAACAAAAAGGTGCTACAAAATAAGACATTACGTGAACATTTACGTACATATATTTTTATGGTAACACCCTCCCACTGTATCCATCTCAAACAGGCGGAAGTGAGCCGATTCACACAACGGATTGGTGAGACAAAAGGAGAAGCAGTGTACCTGCATGATCCCCTGATTGCCTGCATCACAAATAACGTCGTAGAATTTTTGCTGGGGCGACGTTTACGCGACAAGGCTGTCTTCCAGCAACGACTGCACCAGATCGTCAAGAAGCTCGCCTTGAGCTTGGCCGATGGCGAATCCTTGGACTTTATGCCCAGCATTGCAAGAAAGATGCCTTTCACGGGACGTCCCAAACCCCTGCTTGCTCTGGATGAGATGGAAGAATTAATTCTGTGAGACAATTGCTGTTTCTTTACCGCACCACTTTCCTCTTCTTAAAACAAGTTTGATTTTGAGTTCTATGCACGCTTCAGCGTACGCAAACTTATATTTGTAGTTCCATTGTTGCCTCATAAAATGCAATTATTATATGCCGCACTACTAGTAAAGAGCTACACCGGAACAAAATTAAAATACTGACACCAAATTTCTGTTTTTCAAACTTTAGGCCAAAAGCCTTACAGTGAACCCGCAACACTTTTTTCAACTTTATTTGAAATCCTAAATGCCCGCAGAACGTAGTCGCCCAACACATCCAGTACTTAGATTAGGGGGTTGCAAAGTACCTAAAACAAAAATTTTGATCTATGCTTATCGGATAACTTGCAAACTCGCTCAAAACATTTTTCTTTCTTTGCCTGTCTTGGCGTTCATAGGCGGCTCACATAACGTCATTAAGGTCATGTAGCGGCTGTTAAAGCTACAAAGCTACAAATAAAGCTACAAAAACAAAGCAGGAACGGAAGGCGTATCTGCTGCGACGAGCAAATCACGCAGTGCCGCTCCGTGCTGGCGATAACTGTAGCTTTTGCAGTGCTTCCAGACACGAAGCAAAGAGTGAAAGCGTTTATCAAATGCCTTGCAGGGGGCCTTTAAGTGTCCCGTGTGCGAAACGGTGGTGTAGATGTTCGCCACCGCTGAAAAAATAAAAAAACGCTGCACTTTAGGAATTTGTGCAAAGTGCGTATGTGAAATATTTTCTGTAATGTGAACCAAAAAGTTGAGAACATTACAGGCATTTTCTACCTGAACTGGTGCATATTATTGCGGTGTCCCAGTGCATAGTGCTACTGAGAATATTGGTTAGTAAAAAAATGAGAATATGCTGCACTGCTTGCACCAGTGCAGCCAGTTCAGGTAAAAAAATACCTCTTTTGAGTTCGTTAGAAACTGAAACCCTGCTGTCCAGAGCAGGGCCCGGGTGTTTTATCACCGCGCAACATCAGCACGTTGTGGGAGATTGAACTGCGGTTAGAGTGGTGCTTGCGGTGTCGATGTCATATCGCGTGACAGGTGAACCTGACGGCACATGAGTCGAGTACGAGCACCTCAGCCACGGAGAAGTTTAATGCTGGTGAAGCGTGTGCGTGGGGTGTCGCCAGTCTGCCAAGTGATTCCAAGTGGACATTCCGTCAACGCAGTGAAGGGGCCTGGTGCTTGGATGCGTGACACCATTTGTCAATTTGACCGACAGAGCTTACACCATGGATGGGGTCGCGGGATATTTGAACAGTAATTTCCAAATTCATGTAATTAGACGATTTTACTTGCAATAATTTCTTATTACGGCACATTTATTCCGCGTCTATTCGCAATCTAGACGACCCATCGCTTTTTCAGAGACTCGATTTGCTTTTTTGCCATTTTTTTTTTAGCTGTCGTGATGTCAGCGCCCGCATGAGTTGCCGTGGTGGTGCCTTTCAACGATCATTGCTGATGAGCAAGGGAGAATGCGCACGCCTCATGCACACGAAACATGCTCACTGGGTGTCGTAACGCTCTCGCATTAAAATCACGATTCACACCGTGACGATATGTAAAATGGTGGTGCTGCTCCGGCAGCTAACATCACTGCCACGTGCCTATACGCCGCAAGATACAAAATAATCCCTCATCGACGGAAGCGGCGACACGTGAAGAATGAACTTTACTGCGCAAGCGTGTTGTTTGCTGAAATTACGTACGTTTTCTTTTTTCTCCGCCATATTATTAATTGACGGCGAGCCTCCCAGAAGGACTTCCGCTTTCCGCACTACAGTTGTGACTGCGCCCCATTCCGCTGCGCTCGAGGCGAGAGCGATTTATTATTAAGTTTAACGCGCCGACATAACACAGGCGATGCGGCGCACCGTAGTGGAAGGCTCCGGTTTAATTTTGACCACCTGGCGATCTTTAACGTGCGCCGAAATCTCGTACACACGGGCGTTTTTGCTTTTGCTTTTCGCTTCCAGCAGAAAAGCGGCCGCCGTGGCCGGGAATCGAACCCGCGTCCTCGTGCTCAGTGGCACAACACCTCAGCCACTGATCCACCGCGGCGAGTGCACGCGGCGAGAGGCTTTGGCTCGATTGAATTTCAGCTGACGGCGTTAACGGATTAGGATTAGGATTAGGAAAAACTGTATTTGTGTCTGCAAAACGACTAAGCGCCGCGACGCGGGCCTGGCGTCGTCCTAGGGATTGCCCGGATTGCCGTTACTAGGCGCAGCGCCAACGCTTCCCGTCACCGGGTCGCCTGGTCTGTGCTTTTCGAGCGCACCCCGGACTTGCTGGACGGCCCAGAGTTGAGTGTCCTTGTCGCTACTGCGTACAGCGTCCTGGAGCTGCGGCGGATAAGTTCTTGATTGAGCTTCGTTCGAAACCGGGCACAGTCCCAGAAGATGTGCCACTGGTCTGCCAGACCCACACCACACACTTTACACACGTCCGTCGAATAAAGTTCTGGATGAAACCTGTGCAGCGTTGCCGGGGCGAGGATGGACCCGGTCTGGAGCTGTCGTAGTAGAACTGCTTCCTCCCGGCTCAGGCCCTGGTGGGGGGGTGGCATGACCCATCGAGCCAGGCGGTAAGCCTTGGTGATCTCGTTGTAGCTCACAAGGCGATCTTTGTTCGCGAAGCACCACGGACGGTCGGTCTCGGAGGAGCGGAGGGTAAGTGCTCGCGCCTCCGAGTGTGCCGTCTCGTTGTGGTTGGGTGCGGTTGCGCATTCGCCCACGTGCGCCGGAAACCACTTGACACGAACGTCTCTGCCCTGGAGCCTTGCCTTGCCGATGATGGCGGCCGCCTTTGCGCAAACGCGACCTTTCGCGTAGTTGCGTACGGCCATTCTCGAGTCACAGAGCACTGTGCGGCACTCAACCTCAGAGATGGCCAGGGCGATGGCGACCTCCTCGGCGTCCGTGGCTTCGGTGCACCGTACACTCGCAGTCGTCGTCTTAGGGCCCGTGGAGGCCTTAACGGCGACCGCGACGTAGCCTTCGTGCTGGTACTCTGCTGCGTCGACGTAACGCGCGTAGTCGTCTTTGGCATGCATCTTGATGATGGCTTTGGCCCGCGCTGCACGCCTCTCCTTGTTGTGCTCCGGGTGCACGTTTCTAGGTATTGGGTCAACGCATATGTGTGCCATCGCTTCCTCGTTTATGTCACGCTGTTGCCGGTCCGGCGTGCGAGGGTTGTAGCCAAGGTTCTCGAGGATTTGGCGTCCCGTCTTTGTCATGGAGAGACGTTCCAGCTGTGCCGCCAACTGAGCCTCCGTGATTTCTTCCAGGGTATTGTGCACTCCTAGCTGTAGTAAGCGCGCAGTGCTCGTGGTTTCCATAAGGCCCAGTGCCGATTTGTAAGCCTTACGTATGAGTGTATTGATCTTGGCCCGTTCCATGACCTTCCAGTTATGGTACGCGGCCACGTACGTAATGTGGCTGATCACGAAGGACTGGACTAGTCTCACGAGGTTGTCCTCCTTCATGCCCGTTCTTCTCGAAGAAATGCGGCGAATGAGGCGAATTGCCTCGGCCGTCTTGCTGTTGAGCTTGGCAAGGGTTTCACCGTTGCTGTTGTTCTTGTCAATGATCATGCCCAAAACCTTGAGTCTTGTTACTTCGGGGATGCGTTGCCCCGATGCGGTGACTATTTTGATACGGTTGGCTTCGCGCTGTGGCGTATTGCCCCTGCGTTTCGGTGCGAGCACGAGTAGTTCAGACTTGCTAGGCGAACAGAGCAGGCCGGTACCAACGAGATGCTGCTCGATGGCGGTGACTGCCGCTTGCAGTTGACTCTCGATGTATGCGTCGCTGCCGCCGGCAACCCAGAGCGTGATGTCGTCGGCGTATATAGTATGCCGGACGCCCGTTCGCGCTAGCGCCTCCGCAACCCCAATCATGACGAGGTTGAAGAGGCACGGTGAGACGACCGATCCTTGCGGTGTGCCTGTGCTTCCGAGCATCTTCTTTTTAAGCTGTAGGTCCCCCGCGTGGAGTTCTACCATCCGATCCGTAAGGAAGTCCTTGATATAGTTATAGCTGGTTTCGCCCATGTTCAACTTGGAAACTTGTGCCAAGATCGCCGAATGCTTTACCTTGTCGAAAGCACTCTGGAGATCCAGCCCAAGGATTACTCTGTTATCTCTCGTGCCTTCCTTGTCGATTATTTCCGCCATAAGCTGGAGCATGGCGTCTTGCGTGCTCAGCTTGTGTCGAAACCCTATCATGGAGTCTGGATATATATGCCTTCCTTTTCAAGGTACTCTTGCCATCTGCGCGCGAGCACGCGCTCCAGCACCTTGCCCACGCAGGACGTGAGCGCGATTGGACGGAGGTTGTTGGTGTCTGGCGGCTTGCCCGGTTTAGGGATCAGGATGGTCTTGGCACATTTCCACTGGCACGGTAGCCTGCCCGATCGCCAGCACTCATTGTAGTATTGGGTAAGGGCCTCTATCGATGGGTCGTCTAGGTTTTTAAGCATCTTGTTCGTGACCAGGTCCGGGCCGGCTGCCGAGCGGGTGTTTAGCTCGTGCAGCGCAGCTCGCACCTCTGCCATCGTGATGTCCCGGTCTAGCCACGCATTGGGTGACCCTGCGTACGGTGGGTGGTGCTCCGTGGGGGTAGCAGGTAGGTATTTGTCCTCCAGCTTCTTGAGCACAGCGTCTTTACCTTCCTGCTGCACCGCTGTGTGCATGAGCCTAGCGAGGCGGTCTCGTTGGTGTGACTTGGTTTTAGCCTCGTCAAGCAGGTGTCGTAGGAGGTTCCACGTTCTGCCACGATGTAATTGTCCATCGGCTTTGTTACAGATCTCGTTCCACTGCTGTTTGCAGAGGAGTTTGCAGTGGATCTCGATGGCCCGATTTAACTCGACCACTTTCTTGCGCAGTTTACGGTTCAGTATGTTTCTTCCAGCGTTCCATGATTGAGTGTTTGGCCTCGATGAGGTGGGCAAGGCGGCTATCCACGCTTACTATGTCTTCGTCGGTCTCCACGGTTTTGGTGGCTGATCGCACGGCTTTGCGAAGCGCGGCGGACCACTCACCTATGTCTCGGATGACCGGACAATCCTTGGGTTGGTTCTGTCGGAAACAGTCCCAATCTGTCCATTTGTGCAGCACGGTGTTACCCCCGATCGTGCTGGGTATCGTGATCTCGAGAATGTAGTGGTCACTGCCAAGATCAACTCCGGTGTTTGCCCACGCAATCTTGCCCGTTCGATCGTTCTTGACAAAAGTGAGGTCTGGTGTAGTGTCCCTTGCCACGGAGTTGCCTATCCTGGTGGGGTTGGTGGGGTCCGTGGTGAGTACGTAGTCGTTGTCCAGGGCGCTTTGCAGCAGGTCTCTGCTCTTGATCGTGTCTCGGAGGTAGCCCCATGCTGTGTGCGACGCGTTAAAGTCGCCACCGATCGCGAGCGTGCTGCCCCTGGCCTTTGTGCTGGCCTGGCGGAGGAGGGAGCGGAATTTCTGGTGTATGTGCTTGGGGTTGCTGTAAACGTTGAGCAGGAACAGGCTGCCCTTGCGTTGCTTGCTCGGTATGATCTCCGTAAAGGTGTACTGAATCTTGATGTTTCCTTGCTTTATCGTGTGCTCCACAAAGGTGAGACCCTTGCGGACGAAAGTACACACGCCACGGCCTTGGTCGGGGCTAATGTGTGCTTTGTACCCGGGGAGGGACGGGGCCGCCGAGACCGTCTCTTGGAGCATGATCACGTCTGGTTTCCTGTTAACCATCGCTGTGTGCTGTTGTATTACCGCCTTCTTGTGATCAAAGCTGTGGCAATTCCACTGCCAGATCGTGAGATCCAACCGTGGTTTTACTGCTGCTGTTGGGTTGGCGGCCATGATTGCGTTAGGGTGAAGGGTTGTTGTTGCTCTTGGTTATAAGGGTGGTTCACGAACATTGGTGCAAAGGTCGGGTGGCGTACGATTGGGCGTAAGGTCTGCTCGATGAACTCGAACTTTGCTTCGATTTTCTTGAAAGACGTGATAATGAGCTCCTCCAGCTTGTTGAATCTTGCGTCAAACTTGGCTTCTAGCTTGGCCTCAAGCGTTGCTTCGAACTGTTCCGCTTCTTTGCGGGATCTCCGCGACTCGAGCGCGCGTTTCTTGGTTACGGGCTCAGTCTCCATTTCATCGTGGAGTTCGGTCATTGACATTTCCTCCTCGGGCATAATCTGCGGTCTTGACTCTGTAACCGGCGGTGGGGTTGGTGGCGAGTGAGTCGGGGATGGCGACGGTGCAGGGGTGGGGTTCGTAGCGGCGGGTTTCGATATACGCAGTAACTTGCGTATCTCGGCGATTTCCTTGGTCAGGTTGTTAACTGAGGCTTCCAGTTCGATGTTTCTTTTTCGTAGCGAGCCATTTGCTGCCTTGAGACGGTCCATTGCTTCGTCATTTCGCCTCCGTGGCGGCGTGGTCGGCGTGCTTCTGCCGCTGTCGCTCTTAGTTACGTCGGCCCAACTCACGCGATCGCGTGACGGTGACCTGTTGCGGCTGAGGCTCCGTTTGTTTTTGTCGCAGCTGCTGTTTCTTCGTGACGATGCGCGACTCCTGGAAGGAGCCCTTGACTTGCTTGGGGAACGTGACCCTTCCAGGCGCGGGAACGAGCTTGCCGAGAGCTGCTGCTGTTGCTGCTGCTGCTCGGCGGCGCGACGCTCCCACTGCCGGCGCCGGACGACGTACGGCGTCTTGAATTTTCCCTTGCAAAATCGGTCGCCCGTTGGGTGAGCGCCTCCGCACAGTTTACACTTGGGGGTACATGTGTGGTCCTCCGTGGGGTTGGTCGCGCCGCACGCAAGACACGCGCGCATGGTCGGTGTGGGGCATACGTCGCGCCGGTGGCCGACTTTGCCGCACTGCTGACACACGTCTATTTGCTTGCGATACAAGTTGCACGGGATTAGGGTTACGCCGTAACGAACGAAGTTCGGTACCCTGTGATCTTGAAACGCGATGATAACTGTGGTCGTGTTTCCGATGCGCTTGGCTCCGACAGCGAGGGGGTTGCGGTCGTTCACGATGTTCCTGTCTATTTCGGCGGCGCCGTCATCCGTCGGGATGCCGGGTATGACGCCCTTGACGGTGTCGTGGGGCGCCGTGCGATAAGCGCCAACTTGGTGGAGCTTGCCTTGTACTTGTATCGCTTGAATTCTTGAGTATTTTGCTGCGTTTTCCTCGCTGGGAGTGCTCACTACCATGATGTTTTGCTGGACGTTGGGGCATATAGTGTCCCTGGTCCCCGCCGCGCTCTCGATGCCTGCCGCTGCCAAAATCGCCGCGGCCACGTTGGTGGTGCCGGTCTTGAGAATGTCGAGGCCGCCCCTTGGCCTCACCACTATCTTGATTTCCTCCGTAGGCATGCCTGGCATGCGTGCCGCACGAATCGCCGATACACGGGCGCTGGTGAAGAACTTCGATTTCGAGCTCGCATTGCCGTCAGGCTTACCGTTCGAAGCGCGTTGCCGAAGTCTTGACATGCGATCGCAGGCCTGGGTCCAGCCAGCTTCATCGTGGTATTCTTCGGGCGAAATATCCTCGCCCTGCACTTGCACGCACATTTTGGAGTCCGAAGGCCCCGCTAATTGAGCGGAAGTCTCCATGTCGTTGGCGAAGAGTACGGGCTAGGCCAAGCGAGCCCTGGGTTCGCTTAGGCTTAGCGAGTCCATGTGGCGCCGGAGTAGGTAAAGTTCGATAAATTGGCGAAAAACGCACATTTCGATAAAAAATCGGTATCGGTCGAAGGTAATCACCTTCGCGCACACATTGATAATACGAAAACCGAAGGTTGATCCAAATAGCACTGCGTAATTAGGTATGAAAGACAGAGCCGATGTGAAAACGACTGCTCACCTCGGCGATCGCAGCGCCCTCTCTAGGTTATTACTGCAGAGGCATTACATTCCATCATGCATCGCATCAATCAGTGGCCTGTCATGCGTGGTCTGCACACGAAACATTGCTGATGCCTTTGCGGACGATTGGCTCTGATTACGTATACCAAAGACATGCCTAGTTCTTAAATGGGCCCTGCAGCACTTCAAAAAAACGCTTTCACTCTCTCATTCGCGTCTGAAAGAACTGAGAAAGCTATAGTTATCGCCAACGTGGAGCGGCACTGCGTGATTTGCTCGTCGCACCAGATACGCCTTCCGGTTCGGCTTTGCTTTCGTGTCTTTCTGTTTTAAAGAGGCTATCTAATGCGTCCCTAGCTGCAACTGAACGAGAGCCGGGAAATGGCCGCTAAACCGCGGTAATGATGCAATTCCAGCGGGTCAAAGAACGCCAACACGTAGAAAGAGAGAAAATGTTTTGAGCAAGTTTCTACGTTATCTGCTGGGCATACTGCAGTATTTTTTGGCGGAGGTGCTTTCCGACCCCACTCTAAGTACTGGTTGTGTTGGTTGACTACGTCCTGCAAGCATTTAAGATTTGGAAATAAGATCAAAAAGGTGCTGCAGGGTCTCTTTAAAACCTAAAAGCGGTCGCTGCAAGGTGAACGTCCAAAAGGGCTGACTTATTTTTCCACTGGTTCGTGCGGCTAGATGGTTGGCGGTCGTCGTAGAATCAAGAACCTCGCTGCGGCCGCTTTTCTGATGGAGGCGGAAAGCAAAAACGCCCCGTTTGTTCTAGGTTTCGGCGCACGTTAAAGAGCCCCAACTGGTTAATGTTAATCCGGAGCCCTCCACTAAGGCGCGCCTCATGGCATGTGTAGCGTCGGCGCGTTAAACCTCATAATCAACCAATTGCAATCAAGAACCACTGTTGGTACCTGCTTCCTCGTAATATTACAAATGCATTTTCAATTCACATTTTTCATAAAGTCCGCTACGCCACTTCTGCGAGCAACATTTTTTCATCCTTTTCCAAGTTTGCCACCAATGTATAGTGGTTTCATTTGCCTTTGTAGAACTGAAGTATTTTGATGCTGTTCAGAACTGCTCAGTTAATTTTGTGCCGTCTTTTTTCTTGCAATGCCGTGCCTCTCTTATGGCTAATTCGCATTTTGTTGCGTGAAAATTTACCAATGATATTTTTGACCTATTTAAATTTAAAATTGTTCTTATCCGTGAGAAATATTTATAAAATATTTTCACACATTGTGATATTTGCTATGTGGAAATATTATGATATTTAGACTGCAGAAGCATTAGATTAAACAAATTTTTGGGTAACATGGGCTTGTAAATTATTATAGTTGCTGTCTGCGGGAGTGTTTAGCCGATGTCGTAAATATATACCAGTATTCTTCAAGCACCATTGATTAGGCTTATTCACTGCACACATTATACAAGCAGTGCATTCAACACCTGACACCTGTAAGTGGGCTTCAACTGCTTCTACAGTGTTTCTACGCCTCCTGTTGGACGTACGCTATGTGATTTTTTATGTATTTTTACGGCAACTACGCGTTAAAGTGAATTCTTGGGGTTATATTAACAGGCCACAATGAGGACTTCATCTCAGTAACAGCAAACGTTCAGACTACAACGCGGTGTTTTGACTTCTATCAGTTTTTCTGTTTACAAAATTGACAACTAACTGCTCTAAGTTTTACTCTATTGCAGCAATTTCGTGAACAAACTTTGTCCTTTTACATGCATATCATAGACCTATTTGAAATGGGTTTGATTTCAAACCTTTCGTAGCACCCAGATGCAGGAGTACGACACCACATCGGAAGCTGACTCTAAGGACGATTTTGTTCACCTCTACCTGAAGAAAATTGAGGAGACGAAATGCAACCCAGACTCTCCATTTCAATGTAAGTGATCATCTATAGCTTCTTTAGTTTATATTTATTGAACAATCCGCTTCTTATATTCGTCCCGCATGCTTGTGTTTCACTGCGAAGCAGTGTATGTCTAACCCACCCCCACCCCGTCCCCTACCCCAACCCCCACCCCAGTTTTCAGTCCGGTGGAGCCACTTTACTCGGCGCCGCTCCGTCGTTCCTTTTCGCCACCACCGACCCCTCTTTCACAATTGTTATTTGCCGGCGCCTTTGAGGTTTAAGCACGCGCACATAAGCAGTTGCCGATTTATGCGTGCACGTTCGGGGAGTGCAGGGAGTAAGGGGGGGCGCGCAGGCAAAGCTATAGGTTTCGTGCCCTCACTGATGGCCTGTCCGTTCTGCTTGCGGGAGGCTTACACGTGGACGTCAAACAGCCGAATGCACCCTCTGTGGTGTCTTCACTGGTCGGTCGGAATGGGTTGTGTCTTGTGTGTTTCACAGACGGTAAGATGCCTACGACACGGTAACGAAACAGACAGCCCCATGTTGGTCCACTACAATAAAGCTCAAGTCCTTCCAAGTTTAATTCTGTTACATTTATGTAACAGAATTATGCTCCAGCGCAAACACAAACAACGGGGTTTAATTTGTGCACTCCGTCGACAGCGCCCGACTTCGCAGGTCATCCACGTTCACAGAATGGAAGGACACTAATTTTTAAGTCCTTGTTGCTGTTGATGACGCCAAAAGATCGCTACAGTTCGGAAGTGTATACAGCGCATCGCAAATTGCAATTTAGTCTACGTCTTGCAGAAGTACTGCAGGGCTCAATGCAAGCATCCATCTCTAGGTGCTACCCAAGCTTCCGAGTATATTTGAAGTAAGAGTTTCCCTGTGTTCAAACAGTTGACCATTTTCACGTTTACGACAGTTGAATTTGAGTAACCACGTATCTCCAATTATTACACTAGGAAGGAGGTAACCATCGTCGGCCTTAAGAAGCCAAACTTCCCAACGGCAACGCAAATCAAATTATGAGCACATGCACACACACATACGCACGCTCAAGACGACGCTGGGCACGTGAATAAGGACCGCATTAACTTGAGCTTTTCTGCATACATTTTGTCAAACAATTATGTGAGAACTTCTTGGGTTTTCAAGCGCTTTTAAATAGTCATTAGGAATGACATTTTGATGGTAATAATTCTACAATAAAGCTACTAATAAAACCACGCGCTTCAATCTCGAATGAGTAATTTAGTATGCTTTGTTCCGTAAAGCATTTTGCTGCTGCATTTTTGGAAATAAGATTGTTCGGAACGCTGTGGATTTATTTAGCCAGAACCACACAGCTAAAATACCGATCATCCCAATCATGGGCAGGTAGCTGCTTCTGCAGGAAATCAATTAAAGACAGGCTGCACCATGCCGCATGTCCTAGCATGAACTTCCACCAACGTAACTTCAAACTACTCACAACTGTTGAACGTTTACAAAGACTTAGAAGATGAGTTTAGTTAATGTATAATACCAAGACGTCGGGAGAAACAAGTTTTACTGCAATGAAACGAGGCAGAAAGCATCCGACAAAAATTTAGGTGCCCTCCTAGAAAGGGATGTGTGACAGGTAGACGATGTTTAATAAGGCCATAAATATCAGCGAGATGGGTCCTACAATAGAGGGTATCGTGCGAACACTTCTTATTTGGAGACCCTAATCTTAATATTAGTTCTAAGGAATAACATGGAGGGAAAGGCAACAAAAGCACAGCATTGTTTTTATACGGGGTGATGTTAAGTCGACAGGTTTTTTTTTTAATTTAGGCGTTTAGATGTACGTTAAGACACCTCTACAGTGAGGTTATGCGCCAAGGGGGACACAAAATAAGGTGGTAACAACTGATGTCGGTGGCCTAATTAACTAAAATTAGATAATTACGTTTTAGTGGCCGCAGTAAACAGGCATGCTTGTATTGAAAAGTTAGACGCAATCGTATTTCTACGCTGTTTCATTTGGTAGAATTCTTCTAATGCGTACCTACTCCGATATATCGAAGTGCTAAGTTTAATTGCCGTTCGCATGATTACGAATGCTAGGCAGTGGCGACCGGCACAAAGCTCCTCCGTTTTGTTCTGTGTTTTGATATGGGTTCCAAGTACTGCAGATTGCGATAACGCCAGCCAAGACTGAAAGGATGCCAGTTATCACTTTTGCCTATGCCTCCACCCCGTTGTCAAACTATACACCGAACACAGCACGCACGTCACAGAAGGGAGGAGCTCTGCGCCGGTCTTAGCTGTCTAGCATTCGTAATCATGCGAACAGCCATTAAACTTCGCAGTTCGATATCTCGGGGTACGAATGCGCCAGAAGAATTCTGCCAAATAAAACTGCGTAGAAACAATATTACGTATAACTATTTCATACAAGCATGGCTGCTTACTGCAGCCGCCAAAAAGTTAATTATTCAATTTTAGTTAGTTAAGCCACCGACATCAACAGTTCCCCCCCTCATTTTGCGCCCCCCTTGGCGCCCAATCTCACTGTAGAGATTGGCCCCCGCGTAAAGCTAAGCGCCTAATTTTAAAAAAAAACCTGTCGAAATAATTTTGATCACCCTGTATAAGAGGTTGGTGTACCAATGTCCTTCGTCAAAAACTTAACGAAACACAAAAACTAAACCTACAAAATCATTGACAAATGAAATATTGTTGTTTTGATCTGCCTACACGCAATAAGAACTAAGCGGTCCCAGCAGGAAGCTTTCGCGCATGGATTGCTAAAGCACGGTTCCTTCTACCATTAGATTAGCGAAAGGTATGTATACTGCTTCAAATGTTTTGTCCATTAGTCTCCCTCGGTAGTTTTAATCTCCTACGTTGTCAGTTCAAATCGCGTTTGGTTGATTCAAAACCTGCGTTCAACCTTGTCACACCGAAAAGTCGGGCAGCACCTAAGTTCGATTCACACTATTTCAAGTGCCCTATCGTTTCGCCACTTCACCATTCGGTGGAGCCCTTTCGGTTTTAATTTAAAAAAACTCCCCCCACCTCCCCGAAGGGGATCGTGCGGAAATGCGAATGCATTGGGTGCACCGATGAGTGCGCTGCGGCAAGCAGTAACGGAGAGAGGCGTGCGCTCCACTGCATTTATATACATTTTCCGAGCGCAGCGAGCGGAGAGAGGGTACGCGGAGAGGAGAGAGAGACCCGCGCAACACGCCCGCCCCGCGCGCGAGCTCTCTCTCCCGCCGAGCTCCGCGAAGCGAGCGCCCTCACACGCCCGAGCGCGCTCCTCCTCTCCCCTTGCCCTCCGCTACTCCCGCCCGAGCTACCACCCGCTAAGAAATGCATTCGCATTTAAAAATACTAGCGGCGCGGGTCCGCCGCGCCGAGACGACGACGACGAAGGCAGAACTACGAGGCGCGCGCTCACGTGCGCTCGCGCTGGAGGCATGCAGGCGCACGCCGACGGAGCACGACAACCCCCGACTAAGAAATGCATTCACATTTAAAACAAAGTACATCGCCTTTACCGCTCATGTCAAAGACCAATTGCGTAGACATGGTACATCAGCTCTTAGGGATAAAGCGTGCAGAGCAGGCCATTGACCACTACTTTGCCTTACTCCGGATGGTGGATGCCTCAGACAGACTTGTCAATTACCATAGGTGCAAAGACTCATTGAATGTTCATTTGGTGATGAAAGGCTTCGAAATAGTATAGACGTTCTGTCCTACGTTTCCACTACTATTTTCCAAGGGCTATACTCTATTCCGAGTTTCTCCTCACCTTGTGGTCACTAGCGCGAACATCTTACGCATTAGTCTGGTATCTTTTCTGATGCCGTTGGTGCAGTGCTGCCCGTGACCTTTCCTTATCATAACCTTTAACCTAGGTGGCTGTAATGCCGCCACACAAAAGCTCTGGAACGAAAATCTATTTTTGCGAATGCTGTCAGGGTGAAAATACTAAATTACGAGTACGCATTTTTTGAACAAGTACCTGCGAGTACCGGACGATTGGTCTCGGAAAGCACGGACGAGGAGCTGGATAATCGGATCTAAGTGTCAGAGAGCCCGGTAGTTTACTATGATTGGTTTTTTCAAAGATCCGAAATACATTTAAGCTTTTTGTTATTGACAAGTACCTCAAATAAAGTGCTTACGAACCACAAAGGCAGCCATTTTGAGTTATTTCTCTCCCGCACGGCAGCCCGGGGTACTATGTGCGGTATTTTCGCAATACTTCCGTAATAATACATCTCGCATCCAAAGTACAGTTTCTGGCTGAAATACCTAAAATTAAAATTTTAGTGGTCCGTAAAATTTGCTCTTGCCTGTACATACTGTTAACTGAACAAACCACGCAGCTGAGAGAATGACCGAAGTAAGACCAGATACACACGACCCCTTCCTTGTCTGTGCGAAGCCTTACTTCTGTCCGGGTGTCAGCTGCGCTGTTTCTTCTGTTACTTACGTGGAACCAACAAATAGACCCTCCAATATATATTTTTGGTGGTTATCGGACATACCAGCTAGAAAAATTGCAGAGTATTCCAATATAGAAAGGAGTTGAGGGACAAGCTAGAATTCTTTTTACTGAACTCAGAACTGACATCTTTTTCCTGGCCAAATTATTCCTTTTCACTCCAGAGTTCGCCCATTCACTCTAATAATTAACTGGTGCATTGTTACTCTGTTTTTGATCGTTTCCCCCTTCAGACAGATTTCTGGTTGGACACATGGGTTCCTTTATTGTTGGCGGCACATTGTCTCCCTGGGAGTCAATGCAACAAACTTTCGTACTCCTTGCCATTCACAAAGACACTTTTCAAAGAAGAGTTCAGCAGGAGATTGACGACATCGTCGGACCGCACCGGTGCCCCACATGGGGAGACAGAAAGAGCATGCCTTTCACGCTGGCCTGGCTTTGGGAAGTGGAGCGATGGAAACTAGCTCCTATCAGCGTTCCAAGAGAGTGAGCTACCTCCTGCGCAACTCAGTTTGAGCAGTGACTTGTCAAACAAGAAATGTAGCCAATCTCAGACAAGCGTTTTAACCATTAGGCACTGTTTATATGTTCGGCAACGATGGTTTTAAGCAAAACACGTGTGCTTTTTTAGCATTTTGATAAATTTAAATTGAAAGGCTACACTTCAATGTTGCTCGCAAAACTTTTAAATATTACTTTATCTATTGATGTTCTACAAATGTCCGCCTGTCACCCGGGCATGTGAGCTGAACCATAATTACAAATAAGCAACGAAGGCAGAGTTCATAAAGTCCGCCTTCGTTGCTTAGGTGACGAGAACTGAGGTGGATATAAAACAGGAATACAGTAGGTTCGCGATAATTTAAAGGCGAAGGTCCCGAGATTTTGTTTGAATAATCAGAAGTTTGAATTATCACAAGTTCTCATATATACGACTCTGCGCGGCATACCAACTTGTTTTGTAATAAACATTCAAATCTATTTATTGTAATACACTTTAACACACAATACTAAAGTGTTACTGACACTTTGGGAAAAATCACGAATGGATGACTGCCTTGTCGCTGCATGAGAGTTCCAGTGTTTTCGATGCCAGCAAAGGCAGTCCGTTCATTCTGAGAGATTTCTGCACTGGTCAGGAACGTTCCCCGGATGCCGTCTTTGTTAGTTCTGAGAACTTCGGCGCCCACTACCGTTGTTTGCTGGCGGCGTCAGCGGCGGCCGCCGCGATGTCCGGTGTTCGCGTAACCAAGCCAGCGAACGCGGCACCGAAGGCCGAAAGAAAATGGAGCAGTACCTGGCGAAAGGCTGAGGGGAAGAGCGGCACGCGCTACTAAGGCGTCATCTCTCACTGCCTCCCCTCACACATTCACCAGAGGTTCCTCCTCCGTTCGTGGCTCGTCCGAACCACCTGTAATTTGCGCGGGAGGTTGAAACAGAATTTGCAGCAACATGCTCGGCGGCGGCGACGCTCTGCGAAATAACGGCCGAGTGGCACGCGCCGCCGTTCGTTCGCTGATCACGCGGCCACTTCCTGAGACGCAGCAGATATGCGCCGCGGCTGAGAAGACTGCAGTTCGTGTTAGCACAGATTTCGCATTAGAGAGTATAGTAATCGTCAGTGCATTTTTTAAATGCAGAGCATTTCAGTCACTCACGATGTCACCCGCGTTGACGTCCGTAGTCCGCACCGCACCCCTCCCTACTATATATAACAAAAATACTATCCGGCGCCCGGTTTCAATCCCTCGACCCTGCGGGCGGAACGCAATGTACATGGTGCTCTACCCACTGCGCCACAAAGCCGAGACAGAATGGGACGCTACGAACGCGCCTTATATCGTTGACTCATTCAAACTACTGCTGACGAGCGCTCTCTCGTCAGCAGTTGCCACAAGTGCAACAACATTAACGTAACGCGAACTACTTAACGTCGTTGCTCCCCCGGAAATGCTCTGCATTTGATCGTGCCCCTCGCGAGGGGGATGTTTCACTGCGTCTTCTCTCGGTCGCGGGACCCGTGGCGCCATCTGGCGGAGGCACGGCACAACTCGTAGCACTTTCTTTGAAAAAGCGCCTCGAAAGCGCGGCAAATATGAAATAGGGATGACGCACTTTCGAGGCAATCCACCGACGCGGCTGCTTTGTGTACAGACATTCTCTTCCTCCGCTACGGTAAAAAAGTGGCGCTTTAAACATAAACGCTCGCAGTGTTGCAAATAAATCGGAACAACTTGAAGCTATCATATTGGGCCATAACCCAATGTTGTACTTTTTCTTTGTTCCTTCCTCAGTCCACCCGCAGTTGTTCTTAAGCAAGTGAGCAGTGTGAACTAAGCGGCTTAAGAATGCATTGAAAACATTGCGAGCCAAGCTAAATTTCGCGGATGGTTTGAGTGAATCGAAACTTTTAATTGTCCGAGTTGGAATTATTGCTAGTCTAATATATATGACATTGAAAAGTTGTAACGGCTAATAAAAAGCAAAGGAAACAAAATTGGGCATAGCCGTAGGGTTTATTATGGTACATCAGGGAAGCACGTTTCCATAATCAATGATGGACAGAAGGCTAGCTGGGACATCAAAAATAAACAGCTCAGAACCAATCGCTACTTTCATTCCGAATATAAGGGTTCAAACTTTTATTCTCACTAAGCACCTTGAAAGAAAACACGTACGCATGAATAGATATGTGAAGAAATCAAAATACGTTTATTTCTTAGGTACGGTAAATGGACGTCGTGTATTACGAAACTATGCGTCGGAAACGTATTCTAGCCCCCATCAGAAAAACATGTAGTTAGGTGGACCATTTGCTACGTAGAAAAGTTCACAGTTAGTTTGCCTGGCGAAAAAGAACAAATTCACTCAGAATAAAGGAACTAAAGGTAGGTACACACGTTTGTCGACATCTAGAAAAATTTGCGTAAAAAATTTGGAGAAGAAGAGGCATTACATCAGCAGTTCAAATTTTATAGAGACTGGTGGCACCATCCAGACAACTAAGAATGATTAATAAAGTTTTTTATTTAAAATTTTATTACTTCTAAAATGATATTTCTGTCTACTGGCCTTTTCATACAACATCAAAGAGGTTGCTGTTTTCAACCATTTTTCTAGAATGACAAAAATCAGCGGGGTTACGGGACACTCCAAAACATTTTGCCGTGTAACCGTCATTCTTATTGAAGATAAGCTTTTGGCATTAGACCCAAACCCAATATATAAGGCAACATTTTTTGCTGTTCGTACCAGAGTGATTGGATAGCTTCATAGATGTAAATTGCTTCTCCTTGTAGTGCTCTTTTTTTTTCTCGAGCAGGGTAGAGTGAGACAACATGATGTAGCTTACACGAAACCGTATTTCAATACAGTAAATTGCTTCAGGTAATCTGATTAAGGTTTCAATACCCCTTACCTAGAAGAAAGGGTAGCAAATTCTTGCCCCCGTTATCTCTTCCTAGTACATCTATCGTGTACACCAAAAATAAAGTTTGTGTGTGCGTAAAATATTTGGTATATATTCCTTCTCTTTCAGCAATAACATTGGTATTCTATCAGGAGGGAGCAGTATACACTAGTTCTAGACAATACAGCTACATGAACACATATCTCGTTCAAAAGCTGTTTATAATCGCACTGAATGCTATCATAAAGTGAACAGTTAGATTTTCTTCTTTCAAGGGCACATAATAACTTCTTCCTTCAGCGACCTTTGCTGCACTGGGAAGATGAAACCAGCACGGTAGTATAGGCAGTAAAGACCATCCCTCTGATTTGAGTGGGAAGCCAGTCTGCAGAGTGGCCAACAGATGCACGAGTGTTTGGGTGTAATACAAGCTCCGTAACAGCAGCGAAGATCAATGACTTAGCAAGAAGTGTGCCTAGGGCAAATTAAGCGTAGTGAGAAGAGCACGCCGGTTGTGGTAAGGCAGACATAACAAAAATTGCTAAAGCCACTTTATTTAAATTCTATTGTATTTATAAATACTGCTGCCTGATCTCTGGGATATTGCAGGAGAGGGTACAGAAAAATAAAACAAGAACACGAAAGCAAACAAGAGTGCATAAAATTTTATGACGCACAAAAAAACTTTTCCCCAACTCTACAGTGTTTAGTCTACGCAAAGCAACATCAAGTTTGTTCCCCAGTTGAAATAAAATGAAATAAAACTTTGAAATGAAACTTCATCTCTCTCTTTTTGCGGTACAGTAGAGAGAGAACGCATCGGAAAAAGCTGCAAACAACGCAGCTTGAGGACCTTGTACTCCCAACCCGACAGCTTGGTTCAATACAGTTCACTTCATACATTGGCCAAACCACACTAAAATCTACGTGATATGCCGGTCGCTCAGAAGGATAAAATAAAGTCACGAAACACACTTGCATGAGAACGAACAAAATTAACACAGGCATAAAAAGCATAGCGGATAGCTTAAAAGGCACACCGTAAAACAAAAAAAAAAAGTCCTAAAACGCAGCATAAGGTGTTTTCTGTCCGTACAGATTTATGCTTGACAAACAGTTTAATGCGGTCTGATCATGATCATTCAGAGGGACTCGAACAGGTAAAGAGCAGTATACAATTTTTTCTTTGAAGTTTTTTTGAGTCAGATATTATTACTCTCAAGACAATTTATATACAATGGTAAAATATAGCACAATGACTGCAGGCGATAGTTAGTTCGGAAAAAAGGCAGGAACAACGCCAGGCGCTGGCGTACTGTGTAAGAAGTGGCATTGCATCTCACGTGAGGCATGGAAATAAATGGTTGATTGTTTCTTAATATTGCATTCTTATACATGACTAGCAATCTGAATGCGTACAAGGTATTAACTTTATGTACATTATAATAAGTGAAAGAGTGTTCGGTGCGCGCATACCGTGGTTCGTTTACAATTAGTCTAACTGCTCGTTTTTCGCTACCAGTAACTTTAGAATATTTTTCTTTGTGATTGTTCCCCATACGGTATAATAATATCTTATGGCTGGAAGCAAGAAAGCATTGTATATAACTAGCTTCACTAGGTACTCCGTTGGAAGGGAGTACCTGTGTTTACATATTACTCTGTTTATTTTATTATTTTTTGCGTATTTAGTCTATTTCTAGATCCCAGCTGATTGTTTCTGCAAAAAGGACGCCTATGTTTGGAACTTTATGTTTGAAACAATATTAATAACTATATTTTCATACACCTGTTTAATAGTATCAAGTACAATTTTTTTTGCTAGATATATTAAAGCTTTTTTGTGGTTGGTATTTACTTCGAAGTAATTTTTTCCGTTGTCTAAGGTATTCCAGGAATTCTTTGCCATATACTGCCAATGTTGTTTCTGTACTTTCCGAAAGTAGCATGGTGATATCATCCGCATATGCTATCAGGTTACCTGGCAATGAACTATGTAAGATATCATTATTATATAAAACGAACAGCACAGGACCTAAACTACTGCCTTGTGGAACACCAGACACGATTGGTTGCATGTCTGAGAAGATGTTATTGTGAGCTACTACTTGACGACGGTGTTCCAAGTATGAAGAGTAGCGACGGAGCCTCAGATGCCGCAATGAAAAAGACTGTCCAACAAAATTTTGTTATTAATTACATCAAATGCCTATGAAAAATCTATACATTTCCAGAGATCAAGGTGCTTTCCCTCGAATGCCTTAAATATTGTTTCTTTTTGTTTCAGCAGGGCAGTCTCTGTTGATCTGCATTTCTGAAACCAAACTGACACTCTAAAAGCCCGGAGTGCTTAGATAAGAAATTGTTCATTCTGATGTAAATTATCTTTCTAAGCCCTTTATTAATACTGGAAGGATCGAAAGTGGTCTCTAATTGGAAAACTCAGAAATACTTCCACCTTTATATACGGCAACACATTTCGCAATCTGCAATTTGTCTTGGAAAAATCCTAGTACCCAGTGAAATGTTATAAATGAAAGCCAACGCAGAGGCTACTAGGTAGGTTATATATTGGAATGGCTGAATTTGAAAACCATCTATACCGTGAGCATTGCTGAGTCTGACATTTTTGTATATTTGTTTAACTTCTATTTCGGTGGTTGGAGAAATGAACAAAGATTCCTTCACGCTTGGAGCCTGATAAACATAACCGCATGTATAATTAGATAAGCAGCATAAGTATTGCGTTACGTTTATAAAGAAGCTGTTAAATTTGTCTGAAAGTGCTTTACTGCTTAAAACAGTGCCATCATGTTCAATTGTTTTTGGTGACACTCTTGATCGGAGGTTGAGTACGGAGTTTAACTGAGCCCATGAGTCGCGGTAGTCCTTGTTGGAGGTAGAAGAAAAAACGCTATTAAAGTGATCGGATTTTGCCTTCTTTAGTTCTTTATTTAATTGATTAGAATATTTCTTGAAGGCACCGAATTCATTAATGTGTCTCTACTTCATTAACTGCGAAAATAATTTCAGTTTTATTGTGATTTTTTGTAGCAAATCCGCAGTTACCCATTGTTTTTTAGCTTTTATTTTTCGTAAGAAGATTCTAAGTTGGTCAATGAGGGCTCCATACGCGCTACCCTCGTCTGTGTGTGACAGTGCTCCCTCCAAGTTTGTTGCTCGAATCTTATTCCTAAAGCTTTCAAGTGTGTTCTCGTCCATAGGTTGACAGCGTGCGCGAGGTAAATCGCATTCCGCATTTAAATGAGCTTGATGATCACTTATATCGCACACAAGCGTGCCGGCATGTACATTTTGCTTTTCCGTGTTCGTTATGATAAGGTCAAGCACTGTTGACGTCGTCGCGTGTCGGCACTGGTGACGCGTGTCAGCACTTCAATGACATTATGAAACCCATATGCATCTAATAAACTGGTTAGCTCTAGCTGTGCGGGGGAAGAAAAACTAATATCGATATTCATGTCACCACAAAGATATAAAATTTGTTGATTCAAAGACACGTGATCAAGAAGAGCGTCTAGCATGAAAAAAAAAAGAATTTAGCTTGCCGTCTGGTGGATGGTACAGCACAGTAAATACATTTCTGCCACGTTCAACTGCCAGTATTTCAAATTCCGGCGTAATAGTCGAGAATTTGCTATTTTTTGCTGGAAACACTGTGTTGATTGATTGTAGGGTTTAACGCGCCGACGCACCGCAGGCGATGAGGCGCGCCGTAGTGGAGGGCTCCGGATTAATTTTGACCACCTGGGGTTCTTTAACGTGCGCCGAAATCTCGTACACACGGGAGTTTTTTGCTTTTCGCCTCCATCAGAAAAGCGGCCGCCGCGGACTGTGTTCAAAATCTGTAAGAATATGCCTCCCTCCCGACGGCCAGATCTGTTAAGTGTAAAATGCGTGTAGCCATTTAAAACAAAATAACTAGAGTCATCGTGATACAATGTCCCCGTGAACGTAATGACATGGAAGGAAAACCTGAATTAGTCGAAAATTAATTTCAGCTCGTCTGTCTTTTCATTACTTGAGCGACAATTTAAATGAAAAAGCCTGAATGTGATTCTGCTCGCAGAATCACAAAGACTTGCTGGGGTACATAGCGCGTCACAGCCACACATTTTTTTGCCACCTGTTCAGTTGTTGCCTTATTGCTGTCTAGGTCATTTTCACTAGTTCCACCACACGCAGAAAAAAAAGAGGATTTCAAGCAAGCCAGACGAGACCTGAAGGGTGCAATGTTCAAAGCATCTACACTACGCGTTGCGCGCGCTGGTACACCGTCCAAAAATAAGGGCGCGTGAATGCGGGTTTTTATTGTGTAAAATCTTGTGCAACAAGATAACACTCTCATGCGTACAGCGGTGTTCTGGAGTATGAAGTGGCAAGTGAACATGTGACGACAGTGAAAAGTCTCGATCCTAATGATTAATAATGAACCGTACAGCATTTCTCTGTACAGATTCCAACATGTTTTTATCTTGCTCAAGATGAGGCGACTAAACCACCGAGGCATACTCGAGCCTCGGTCTCACTAAAGTCTTGTCGGCAGTTAACTTGCATTTTTAGTCGAGTTTTTTCAATCTATGCTCAGGTAACCGAGTTTTCTTAGAGCTTGACATCTTCTCTGATCTACATGTTTGGGCGGTTAAATGTCAGGTGAAAAGGTGACACCGAGATATTTGAATTCGTTCACGTGAGCTGGGGTGCTTCCGTTGTAGTTAGAACTGAAACTAAGAGGCTATTTTTCATTTTACAAAGTCATAGCTACAGTTTTCTTGTAATTTATTGGCATTTGTCACGTGACACTCAAATCGCAGAACAATGAGAATATGTTGCTGAGCGTTGACTGTTCTGGGGAAGTTGTAATAGAGTTACACAGCCCACAATCATCGGCATACAGACGTATGTTTACAGGGGTTTTAGCGATGACATTAACATCAACAATAAATATAATAAATAAGACAGGTGTTAGCACAGAGCCTTGCGGTACGCCGGAAGTAATTTACGATACACCGGATGTAAACGGGCGTACGGTCGGTACGCCGGGCGTAACAAGGAAACATGACTGAGCAGGTGACTCAGGGTTGATAGGCTTCCAGAATTTTGTCCATGCCAATGTATTGCTGAAATAGAAATGTCTCGCTTCCTTCATTTTGGCCTTCAAAGTACACTTCAAAAAACTAAGCACTGATGTGCACATAGCTGACAAAGGAGGACGACCTTTGCGAAGTCGCTTTATACGGCGAATTGGTTGAATGATTTCCCTTGTCTACCAGGAATGTCATGGATTGCGTTTAATGCATTTCGTAGGCTCCAACTTTGATATGCACTCCTGGGGCCCAATTCTCTAAAAAAGAAGGGCCGTTCGTTTTGAAGGCGGTAAGCTCCATGCAAATGCATGTGTTCTGAGGGTTGGGACCGTCGCTTTGATTGTGGAAGAGGGACGAGATGAATCCAGAAAGAGCACTGTGTCAAGGCGCAAAGAGACGAAGGCAAAAC